>NC_059083.1:39529784-39842304 GCF_020497125.1 Mauremys mutica
GGGAGGGGTGGGGATAGAGGCAGGGGCCAGGTGGGCACAGGGGTTGAGGGAAGAGTAAGGGAAGGGCAGGTGCCAGGAGGGTTGAGGGAAGTGAATGGGGCTGGCCCCAGGGAATCTCTGTTGCTTTGGGGCTGTATGTGGCTGGTTTGTTGCTAAAAACAGGTTGGAGCTGTCCCCACACACACTGTGGGTGCAGCCCTGCCACCACTGGGCACAGCCCTGCCACCACTGGGCACAGCTGGGACTCTCATAGACTCATAGACTTTAAGGTCAGAAGGGACCATTATGATCATCTAGTCTGACCTCCTGCACAATGCAGGCCACAGAATCTCACCCACCCACTCCTGTAACAAACCCCTAACCTATGTCTGAGTTATTGAAGTCTTCAAATTGTGGTTTGAAGACCTCAAGCTGCAGAGAATCCTCCAGCAAGTGACCCGAGCCCCACGCTGCAGAGGAAGGCGAAAAACCCCCAGGGCTTCTGCCAATCTGCCCTGGAGGAAAATTCCTTTCCGATCCCAAATATGGCAATCAGTTAAACCCTGAGCATGTGGGCAAGACTCACCTGCCAGCACCCAGGAAAGAATTCTCTATAGTAACTCAGATCCCATCCCATATAACATCCCATCACAGACCACTGGGCATACCTACCTGCTGATAATCAAAGATCAATTGCCAAAATTGGGCTATCCCATCATACCATCCCTTCCATAAACTTATCAAGCTTAGGGTACGTCTACACTACCCGCCCGGGTCGGCGGATAGCGTTCGACTCCTCGGAGTTCGACATATCGCGTCTCATCTAGACGCGATATGTCGAACTCCGAACGCACTCCCGTCGACTCCGGAACTCCACCACCGCGAACGGCGGTGGTGGAGTCGACGGGGGAGCCGCGGACTTCGATCCCGCGGCATCTGGACAGGTGAGTACTTCGAACTAAGGTAGTTCGAGTTCGTAGCTGAACTTGCGTACCTTAGTTCGACCCCCCCTTACTATAGACCAGGCCTTAGTCTTAAAGCCAGGTATGTCTTTTGCCCCCACTACTCCCCTTGGAAGGCTGTTCCAGAACTTCACTCCTCTAATGGTTAGAAACCTTCATCTAATTTCAAGTCTAAACTTCCTAGTGTCCAGTTTATACCCATTTGTTCTTGTGTCCACATTGGTACTAAGCTTAAATAATTCCTCTCCCTCCCTAATATTAATCCCTCTGATATATTTCTAAAGAGCAATCATATCCCCTCTCAACCTTCTTTTGGTTAGGCTAAACAAGCCAAGCTCTTTGAGTCTCCTTTCATAAGACAGGTTTTCCATTCCTCGGATCATCCTTGTAGCCCATCTCGGAACCTGTTCCAGTTTGAATTCATCCTTCTTAAACATGGGAGACCAGAACTGCACACAGTATTCCAGATGAGGTCTCACCTGTGCCTTATATAACGGTACTAACACCTCCTTATCTTTGCTGGAAATACCTTGCCTGATGCATCCTAAAACTGCATTAGCTTTTTTATCGGTCATTTCACATTGGTGGCTCATAGTCATCCTGTGATCAACCAATACTCCGAGGTCCTTCTCCTCCTCTGTTACTTCCAACTAATGTGTCCCCAATTTATAACTAAAATTCTTGTTATTATTCCCTAAATGCATGACCTTGCACTTTTCACTATTAAATTTCATCCTATTACTATTACTCCAGTTTACAAGGTCATCCAGATCTTCCTATATGATATCCCAGTCGTTCTCTGTGTTAGCAATACCTCCCAGCTTTGTGTCATCCGCAAACTTTATTAGCACATTCCCACTTTTTGTGTCAAGGTCAGTAATAAAAAAAATAAATAAGATTGGTCCCAAAACTGATCCCTGAGGAACTCCACTAGTAATCTCCTTCCAGCCTGACAGTTCACCCTTCAGTACGACCCGTTGTAGTCTCCCCTTTAACCAGTTCCTTATCCACCTTTCAATTTTCATATTGATCCCCATCTTTTCCAATTTAACTAATAATTCCCCATGTGGAACCGTGTCAAATGCCTTACTGAAATCGAGGTAAATTAGATCTACTGCATTTCCTTTGTCTAAATAATCTGTTACCTTCTCAAAGAAGGAGATCAGGTTGGTTTGGCACGATCTACCTTTTGTAAAACCATGTTGTAACTTGTCCCAATTACCATTGACCTCAATGCCCTTAATTACTTTCTCCTTCAAATTTTTTTCCAAGACCTTACATACTACAGATGTCAAACTAACAGGCCTATAGTTACTCGGATCACTTCTTTTTTCCCTTTCCTAAAAATAGGATCTATGTTAGCAATACTCCAGTCATATGGTACAACTCCTGAGTTTACTGATTCATTAAAAATTCTTGCTAATGGGCTTGCAATTTCATGTGCCAGTTCCTTTAATATTCTTGGATGAAGATTATCTGGGCCCTCCGATTTTGTCCCATTAAGTTGTTCGAGTTTGGCTTCTACCTTGGATGTGGTAATATCTATCTACCTTCATAAGAACATAAGAACGGCCGTACCGGGTCAGACCAAAGGTCCATCTAGCCCAGTATCTGTCTACCGACAGTGGCCAATGCCAGGTGCCCCAGAGGGAGTGAACCTAACAGGCAATGATCAAGTGATCTCTCTCCTGCCATCCATCTCCATCCTCTGACGAACAGAGGCTAGGGACACCATTCTTATCCATCCTGGCTAATAGCCATTTATGGACTTAGCCACCATGAATTTATCCAGTTCCCTTTTAAACATTGGTATAGTCCTAGCCTTCAGGTAAGGACTTCCACAAGTTGACTGGGCACTGCGTGAAGAAGAACTTCCTTTTATTTGTTTTAAACCTGCTGCCTATTAATTTCATTTGGTGACCCCTAGTTCTTGTCTTATGGGAATAAGTAAATAACTTTTCCTTATCCACTTTCTCAACATCACTCATGATTTTATATACCTCTATCATATCCCCCCTTAGTCTTCTCTTTTCCAAGCTGAAGAGGCCTAGCCTCTTTAATCTTTCCTCGTATGGGACCCTCTCCAAACCCCTAATCATTTTAGTTGCCCTTTTCTGAACCTTTTCTAGTGCTAGAATATCTTTTTTGAGCTGAGGAGACCACATCTGTACACAGTATTCGAGATGTGGGTGTACCATGGATTTATATAATGGCAATAATATATTCTCAGTCTTATTCTCTATCCCCTTTTTAATGATTCCTAACATCCTGTTTGCTTTTTTGACCGCCTCTGCACACTGCATGGACATCTTCAGAGAACTATCCATGATGACTCCAAGATCTTTTTCCTGATTAGTTGTAGCTAAATTATCTCCCATCATATTGTATGTATAGTTGGGATTATTTTTTCCAATGTGCATTACTTTACATTTATCCACATTACATTTCATTTGCCATTTTGTTGCCCAATCACTTAGTTTTGTGAGATCTTTCTGAAGTTCTTCACAATCTGCTTTGGTCTTAACTATCTTGAGTAGTTTAGTATCATCTGCAAACTTTGTCACCTCACTGTTTACCCCTTTCTCCAGATCATTTATGAATAAATTGAATAGGATTGGTCCTAGGACTGACCCTTGGGGAACACCACTAGTTACCCCTCTCCATTCTGAGAATTTACCATTAATTCCTACCCTTTGTTCCCTGTCTCTTAACCAGTTCTCAATCCATGAAAGGACTTTCCCTTTTATCCCATGACAGCTTAATTTACGTAAGAGCCTTTGGTGAGGGACCTTGTCAAAGGCTTTCTGGAAATCTAAGTACACTATGTCCACCGGATCCCCCTTGTCCACATGTTTGTTGACCCCTTCAAAGAACTCTAATAGATTAGTAAGACACGATTTCCCTTTACAGAAATCATGTTGACTATTGCTCAACAGTTTATGTTTTTCTACGTGTCTGACAATTTTATTCTTAACTATTGTTTCGACTAATTTGCCCGGCACCGACGTTAGACTTACTGTAATTGCCGGGATCACCTCTAGAGCCCTTTTTAAATATTGGCGTTACATTAGCTAACTTCCTAGCAGCTACTGGATATAGTGCAGCACAACTCCTGATGGGAAGACAACTCAGATCAACCCTCCCAACTTTGGAAAAGAATCTATGTCCAAAGTAGCCAGACACATAAAGAGTAGCCAAATTGAATGAAAAGGCAAAAAAAGATTACGAACACTTTTACAACAGACATCACTGAGACAACTACCAGGCCTAGAACCTGGTGACCATGTTTGTGTCAAACTGGATGGAGAAAATGAATGGAATACTCCAGCTGTTGTAAAGAAAAAGAATTCAACACCCAGTTGGTATTTGATCGAGATCAAGAGAGGAGAGTCCAACAGAAATTGTCAACATCTACAGTTTGTTCCTCAGAAAGACCAATCAACGGAGCAAACTCTATAGATGGTGGATGCGGAACAAGCAGATGACTCAAGGATTCTAGACAGACCATAGTCAGTCGTTGGATCTAATGGACAGCCAGATGGCCAAGCTATCACCTGTTCGGGTCGTGTAATTAGAACACCAGCACCATTCAGAGACACCTAACAGACTGATCCATACTGAACCTCAAAGACATTGTGATAATGTAAATATTGTAAATGGTAGGAATGTAGAACTTAAAAGGGGAGATGTAATGGAGCGCTAAACTGTATTATGCTGTTCAACCACTAGGTAGCGCTGTGTGTAAAATACCATATTAAAGCTGACCTCAGCCATACTTGGAAGAACATTAAAGGATTCTGTGATGAACACATCTGGTGTGTATTTGGCTGAGAGGGAAGCTCTGTAGCCAGCCAATATCTGCTGCACAACCATCACACCAAAGATGAAAGCCCAGTGATATTGACTACCTCTGCTATGGACAAAGAGTTGTTCTGAACTATAACATGCTGAAGACTATGGTGGATTTTACCTGTGACATGAGCTACAGAGAAAGTTGGGGAATCAAACTCCTGGTCTCTTCATACTTCAGTGATGAGAATAAAATTATGGCCAGGAACCTAGCAGATTTCCTTGTGGCAGCAGGGCAGGAAGTACCCCCCACCTCACTCCGGCTGCGGAACATAACCAAGTGTCAGCCATGGTCAAACCTACCTTTGAATACAAGTTGGCTCTGGGAGTGAGGGGAAATGTGTCAAGGGGCCTGGCCCTTTTAGGGGAGTCAGGGACCAGACTACCTGTGACAGGCCCCTGTAAGGGAGAATGAGACAACCCAGACCAACTTGGAAGTAATTAAATCCCTAGGTGGCTGATTGGCAGCGAAACAGCTAATGAGCCTGATAAAGGGTTATCAGGGCTCAGCTGAAGGGATCCTATGGACAGGAAAGTGCTGAGGATAGGAGCTCCCAGGAGAACTCACCAGAGCAAGGAGCCTGGAATGGATGTTCCTAGAGCAGTGGTCCCCAAACTGTGGGTCATGCCCCCCTCATGGCATGGAGGAACATTTGGGGGGCATGGCAGGGCCTGGACCAGCCCCCATGGGTGGGGGGAAGGGAACTCCACCCAGCCCTGCTTTGCCTCCAGCTCCACTCCAGCCTCAGCCACGGACTCCCGGCCCTGCTCCAGGCTACAACCCCAGCTGCAGCTCTAGCCCTGTCATAACTATAAAGGGAAGGGAACCGCCTTCTTGTGTACAAGACTATAAAATCCCTCCTGGCCAGAGACACCAAAATCCTTTTACTTGTAAAGGGTTAAGAAGCTCAGGTAACCTGACCGACACCTGACCCAAAGGACCAATAAGGGGACAAGATACTTTCAAATCTTGGTGAGGGGAAGATTTTTGTTTGTGTGCTCTTTGTTTTGGGGGTGGTTTGCTCTTGGGACTAAGAGGCAACTAAATGATTAGGGGGTTAGAGTGGGTCCCATACGAGGAAAGATTAAAGAGGCTAGGACTCCAGCTTGGAAAAGAGAAGACTAAGGGGGGATATGATAGAGGTATATAAAATCATGAATGATGTGGAGAAAGTGGATAAGGAAAAGTTATTTACTTATTCCCATAAGACAAGAACTAGGGGTCACCAAATGAAATTAATAGGCAGCAGGTTTAAAACAAATAAAAGGAAGTTCTTCTTCATGCAGCGCACAGTCAACTTGTGGAACTCCTTGCCTGAGGAGGTTGTGAAGGCTAGGACTATAACAATGTTTAAAAGGGGACTGGATAAATTCATGGTGGTAAAGTCCCTAAATGGCTATTAGCTAGGATGGGTAAAATGGTGTCCCCAGCCTCTGTTCGTCAGAGGATGGGATGGATGGCAGGAGAGAGATCACTTGATCATTGCCTGTTAGGTTCACTCCCACTGGGGCACCTGGCATTGGCCACTGTCGGTAGACAGATACTGGGCTAGATGGACCTTTGGTCTGACCCGGTACGGCCGTTCTTATGTTCTTATGTTCTTATGAGGGACCAGACATCAATCCATGCTCTCCAAATCTTTCTGAACCAGTCTCTCATATTTCAAACTTGTAAGTAACAGCCAGGCAATGCGTGTTAGTTTTATCTTTGTTTTCTCAACTTGTAAATGTTCCTTTTTGCTAAGAGGTTTTACCTCTGTTTGCTGTAACTTTGAACCTAAGGCTAGAGGGGGTTCCTCTGGGCTCTATGAATCTGATTACCCTGTAAAGTTATTTTCCATCCTGATTTTACAGAGATGATTGTTACCTTTCTTTCTTTAATTAAAAGCCTTCTTTTTAAGAACCTGATTGATTTTTCCTTGTGTTAAGATCCAAGAGGATTAGATCTGGACTCAGCAGGAATTGGTGGGGGAAAGGAGGGGGGATGGTTAAATTCTCCTTGTGTTAAGATCCAAGGGGTTGAATCGGTGTTCACCAGGAACTTGGTGAAGAAGTCTCTCAAGTCTATCCAGGGAAGGGAGTTAGTATTTGGGAGTGGTAGCAGCAAAACCAGATCTAAGCTGGTAATTCAGTTTAGGGGTTCACATGCAGGTCCTCATATCTGTACTCTAAAGTCCAGAGTGGGGAAGGAACCTTGACAAGCCCCAACCGTAGTTCTGCCCCCGGCCGAAGCCCCCAGCCCCTGGCCCCAACTGCAGCCCCAGCTGCAGCTCGGACTGCACCAGCGGCTTCGCTCCCGGAGCCCCAAATGTGGGTCCACTCCCAGCCACAGCCCCAGCTCCTGGCCCCAATTGCGGCCTCATTCCTGGCCCAGGTCCCAACTGCAGCTCCCGGAGTGGGGGGTGGGGGCAAACCAGGTAAGGGAGGGCATGACCAAAAAAGTATCAGGACCACTGTCCTAGACAGAGGAGCTCCCCTAAGGGGGAGGAGCTGCCACAGATCACAATGACAGGAGCAGCGGTAGCAGGACAGAACCCTGGATAGCTGCCCCAAGCTGGAGAAAGTGGATGCAGAGAATAAAGGCACAGTCTGAAATGACCCCAGCTCCAGGAAGGAGGGCTGGAGTTATCTGATTTCATGATGGAAACTAATTCAAGCCCATCTCCGGGAAGGAGGACTGAGACTTGACTTGAGGACAGGAAGGTGATCAGGAACAGTCAACATGGATTCACCAAGGGCAAGTCATGCCTAACCAACCTGATTAGGGTGACTAGATGTCCCTATTTTATAGGGATAGTCCCGATTTTTGGGTCTTTTTCTTATATAGGCTCCTATTACCCCCCGCCCTCTGTCCTGATTTTTTACACCCGCTGTCTGGTCAGCCTAAACCTGATTGCCTTCTATGATGAGATAACTGGCTCTGTGGATATGGGGAAAGCGGTGGATGTGATATATCTTGACTTTAGCAAAGCTTTTGATAAGGTCACCCGAAGTATTCTTGCCAGCAAGTTAAAAAAGTATGGATTGGATGAATGGACTATAAGGTGGTGTGATAGACCCAGGCCAGTTGGGAACAGCAGAGTAGTAGAAGGAAGATGTACTGGCCACTGGATAAGCAGTTTTCTGTTCCCTGAGTGACCAGAGCAGGGGCTGCTCCAGGCTAATGAGAACACCTGACTCCAATTAACCTGCTAAGAGTCAGGTGAGGCTGTTAAGCACCTGACTCTAATTAAGACCCCTCTGATGCTATAAAAGGGCTCACTCCAGTCAGGCCAAAGGGAGGGAGCCAGAGGAGAGGAAGTGCGTGTGAGGTACTGGGAGCAAGAGGTGTGCAAGAAGCTGTGAGTGAGTAGGCATACTGCTGGAGGACTGAGAAGTACAAACGTTATCAGACATCAGGAGGAAGGTCCGATGGTGAGGACAAAGAAGGTGTTGGGAGGAGGCCATGGGGAAGTAGCCCAGGGAGTTGTAGCTGTCATGCAACTGTACCAGGAGGCACTCTAGACAGCTGCAGTCCACAGGGCCCTGGGCTGGAACCCGGAGTAGACAGCGGGTCCGAGTTCCCTGCAAACCTCCCAACTGTTGATCAAACACAGGAGGAATTGACCTGGACTGTGGCTTCTACCAGAGGGGAAGGTCTCTGGGCTGTTTCCTGACCCACAGGGTGAATCTGTGAGGTGAGCAAATCAACCACTAAGTGCAGGACCCACCAAGGTAGAGGAGGAACTTTGTCACAGTGGATAGAAAGCTGGCTAGATTGTTGAATGGCTCAATGTCTAGCTGGCAGCTGGTATCAAGTGCAGTGCCCCAGGTGTCGGTCCTCGAGCCGGTTTTGTTCAACATCTTTATCAATGAACTGGATGACGGGATTAATTGCATCCTCAGCAAGTTCACAGATGATACTAAAATGGGGGGAGAGGTAGATACACTGGAGGATAGGGATAGGGTGTAGAGTGTCCTAGACAATTTGACCGAAAGAAATCTGATGAGGTTCAAAAAGGACAAGTGCAGAGTCCTGCACTTAGGAAGGTAGAATCCCATGCACTGCTACAGGCTGGGGATCGACTGGCTAAGCAGCAGTTCTGCAGAAAAGGACCTGGGGATTAAAGTGGACGAGAAGCTGGATATGAGTCAGCAGTGTGCCCTTGTTGCCAAGAAGGCCAATGGCATATTGGGCTGTATTAGTAGGAGCATTGACAGCAGATCAAGGGAAGTGATTATTCCCCTCTATTCGGCACTGGTGAGGCCACACCTGGAGTACTGTGTCCAGTTTGGGTCCCCCCACTACAGAAGGGATGTGGACAAATTGGAGAGAGTCCAGCGGAGGGCAACAAAAATGATTAGGGGTCAGGGGCACATGATTTACGAGGAGAGGCTGAGGGAACTGGGGTTATTTAGTCTGCAGAAGAGAAGAGTGAGGAGGGATTTGATAGCAGTCTTCAACTACCTGAAGGGAGGTTCCAAAGAGGATGGAGCTTGGCTGTTCTCAGTGGTGACCAATGACAGAAAAAGAAGCAATGGTCTCAAGTTGCAGTGGGGAAGGTCTAGGTTGGATATTAGGAAACACTATTGCACTAGGAGAGTGGTGAAGCACTGGAATGGGTTACCTAGGGAGGTGGTGGAATCTCCTTCCTTAGAGGTTTTTAAGGTCAGGCTTGACAAAGCCCTGGCTGGGATGATTTAGTTGGTGTTGGTCCTGCTTTGAGCAGGGGGTTGGACTAGATGACCTCCTGAGGTCTCTTTCAACCCTGATTCTATGAGTGAGGAGCTTGAATGAGAGCTGGAGGCTGGAGCAGAGTGAAGGAGAAGATTTTATTTTGGGGTTTAATTGGACTCAGAGCAGACCCCAGCAGAGGACTTTTTTCTCAGATCTTTTAGACTGCGAGGCGTAATTTAAGGAGTGCTGAATAGGGTAAACTGAGGCAAGATCCTTGCCAAGACACCCTGAAATGGCTGGGGGTGGTACCTGAGGATGCCCCCCATGATGAGTCTACAAAACTGGAACCCATTTAACAGAACTGCTGCCCCTTCTCCATGCAGACAGAGCCTCGCTCTCTTCAGTCTGTCTGTGAGGGCCCCTCATCACGGCATCTGACCCCAACAGAGCCTGCATCACAGAGTGGGAACCTGGAGTGAACACAGCACAGGGTTATGGGCACCCACCTGACTTCCAGTGTCCTTGCCCCAGCTCCCAGGTGGCTCCCGCTTCCCCCCAGCCTCCAGCTCCCGCCATCCTCAGGCTGCCTCTGCCCTGTCTGTTCCCTGAGGGGTGACCTAGGGCCCAGCATGGAGCCATCAGAGTCACTACAATCCTGTCTACCCAAAAAACAGTCACAGGTTGGGCTCAGGGAGTGGCTGGCCCCACAATGGGACCCACATGTCCCCTCCCCCACTGTTTGCTGCTGCCCTTGGTGGGCTTTGTCTACACTCAGACCAGGAGCTCTATGGGGCCGGCAGCCCCTTGTTCTGTCTCTGCAGGGCCTGGCTCACTCGTGGGCGCTAGATCAAACAACACTCACTGCCCAGCCCCTAAGGTCAGCGTGACAGCACGGGGCCTTCCCCATTGCACACGGGGACCCTGGGGCACAGGGAGCCCTGGTTACTCTGCCCCACACATTCACCCAGCAATTCCCCCGAGCTGCCGGACCTGGGTCCCTGGGGTCAGAGGCTGCTGGGGTGGGTGGGGTGGGTGGAAGGAAAGGGTTAATCCCAGCGCAGTGGCACTTTGCTGCCCAGCCCTGGCTGGTCTCTGCCCTCTGGGTGCAGCACAGGGTGTGTGTCTCTGAGCAGGTCCCTGCCCACTCACCCGCCATTTGCCCCAGACACAGAGAATCCAGGTGCTGAGGGAAGGAGCAGCCCCAGCAGCGCCGCATTGGCCCTGGCACGTGCTGAGCCTGCGAGCGCAACAGCAGAGGCAGCGGCAGAGACAGGGGCTCAGCCATTGAGAGCAGCAGCGTCCCCACCCGCAGGGGAGAGGTCAGCGCTGGGACAACAGGCCCGGAGCCCTGGCAGCAAGCATGGTGCCACACCAACAGCTCTGCTGGAGACCCTGGGCCTGGCCAGCCACGAGCAGCCAGCGAGTGACTCAGGGCCTGGGACTCTGCCCAGGGGGAAGCTGCTGGGAGGGGAGGGGCGGGGCTGTCCAGGATGTGGTACCAGGGGGTGGCAGGAGGCTGGTCCTTCCCTAAATGAAGAACCAAGGAGAGAGGCTAGGCTCGTGACAGGCTCAGAGCTCAGCCATGCCCAGGCCCAACGGCATAGGTGCCAACTTCCTCAGTTACTGGGGTGCTTGACCCCTGCTCCACTCCAGGCCCTGCCTCCACTCCACCCTTTCCCCCAAGCCTCCACCCCCGCCCTCTTCCTGCCCCCGGTCCGCCCCCCTCTTCCCACCTCTGCTCCTCCTCCTCCTCCCACTCAGTGCCTCCTGCACACCGCCAGCTGAACAGCTGATCACGGTGGGCAAGAGGGTTTGTGGAGAAGGGATAGGCGCTGATCTGTGGGGCTGCCGGTAGGTACAGAGCACCCTCTATTTTTTATGCCTATAGTGTCTATGCCCCAGGGGGCTTGTCTTGCTGGGTGGGTAGGAGGGACAAGGAGCTCAGGTCACACAAGAATATTCTTGAGCAGTGAGGGATCCTGCAGGGGGCAGTTGATGCTTCTGCCACGTACAGTCCCGTGTTCCTGGCACCACTTCAGGTACCACTTTTAATGCCCCACAATGATGGGCAGCCTGGTGTGATGGACAGGATGGGAAGCAGAAGGCTCCACGCTAAGGCAACAGCTGTAACTCCTCCTCAGCAGTCTCTCAAGAGAATAACAATATTATTGAGGGTTCCACTTTACCACTTTCATGCATAGAACCAAGGCACTTCCCACAAAGAGAAACCTCACTTAGAACAGTTACATCCGCTGAATTGGACAGGGGAGCATCAAACCACCCGATCCCCTGAACACAAGGAAACGCCCACAGAAGGGATCTGAAGGGAAACAAATATTAATATGCATGTCCCTGTCACCACTTTCACAGCTCCTTCATGTTCAGTGCCACACTCCCACCATTGCACTGCAATGCAAATCCTAAACTCTGCCCCCAGGCTTTCCCCTGCGACAATAACACATCTCCCCCCATCCCTCCTCATTTACATGGATGAAGGGGAAGGAAAAAGAAGAACTGGGTAAAAGAAAAGATAAATCTTTTTGTTTGTTTCCTTCTTTCAAAAGTTTTCTGTGAAAACCTGAATAACTTTTTCTCAGGTTTCGTTTCACTGGAAAAACAAAAAATCTGGTAAAAATAAAAATTTTCTAAATTATTTAGTAGAAAACATTGTTCTGGCAGGCATCACCAGGTGGTGCTGTCACACCCAGTCTTCTGGTTCTTAGCATTTTTGACCAGCTCTAGTGAGAAGTCTCAGAGCTGGGCCATTTAGCTGGGGTGGTTTCTCCTCGGGCCTCTCTGTGGAGTCTGGAGCTCTCCTCGGGCCAGGCGAAAGGAGAGGGGACAGGCGGAGTTGGCCCTTGGCTCAGGCTCCCTGGAACTGGCCTCTCACATCCTGTTTCCAGGGGTGAGCACTGCAGCGATTGCCAGGAGAGAGGCACAGCAGCAGCCAGCTGGTGCTGCAGGCAGGAGTCTCAGCCTGTTTCCTCCAGTACTGCAGGCAGCTGCAACAAGCCGCGGCTCATTCTTGCTGGGAGTGCCAGGCCTGGAATAATGCCCCCAGATGTTCCATCTTCCCCACTCCTGACAGCCACTTATATGGCACATGTTGGTTACTATGAGATGTCTTGTCAGTGCTGAATATGGCAACCACCACTGATTCTATAGGAGGTAGCATTGGCCAATAATCAGGGCAACAAACCAGGAGACCTTAGTGTGACATTGCACTCCATATGTTTATGGAAATATGCTTATCATAGAAACATAGAATATCAGGGTTGGAAGGGACCTCAGGAGGTCATCTAGTCCAACCCTCTGCTCAAAGCAGGACCAATTCCCAATTAAATCATCCCAGCCAGGGCTTTGTCAAGCCTGACCTTAAAAACCTCTAAGGAAGGAGATTCCACCACGTCCCTAGGTAACCCATTCCAGTGCTTCACCACTCTCTGAGTGAAAAAGTTTTTCCTAATATCCAACCTAAACCTCCCCCACTGCAACTTGAGACCATTACTCCTTGTTCTGTCATCTGCTACCACTGAGAACAGTCTAGATCCATCCTCTTTGGAACCGTCTTTCAGGTAGTTGAAAGCAGCTATCAAATCCCCCTTCATTCTTCTCTTCCGCAGACTAAACAATCCCAGTTCCCTCAGCCTCTCCTCATGAGTCATGTGCTCCAGCCCCCTAATCATTTTTGTTGCCCTCCACTGGACTCTCCAATTTTTCCACATCCTTCTTGTAGTGTGGGGCCCAAAACTGGACACAGTACTCCAGATGAGGCCTTACCAATGTCCAATACAGGGGAATAATCACATCCCTCGATCTGCTTGCAATGCCCCTACTTATACAGCTCAAAATGCTGTTAGCCTTCTTGGCAACAAGGGCACACTGTTGACTTATATCCAGCTTCTCATCCACTGTAATTCCTAGGTCCTTTTCTGCAGAACTGCTGCCTAGCCACTCAGTCCCTAGTCTGTAGCAGTGCATGGGATTCTTCTGTCCTAAGTGCAGGACTCTGCACTTGTCCTTGTAGAACCTCATCAGGTTTCTTTTGGCCCAGTCCTCTAATTTGTCTAGGTCCCTCTGTATCCTATCCCTACCCTCCAGCGTATCTACCACTCCTCCCAGTGTAAGTATAATGTAACTGGAATATGCTTTATGCAAAACGTCTCTTGTAAGGTATCATTACAAAGCTTATGATGTACTGAGTGTGGTCATCCTATTTGTATGTATGTATCACTCTTGTATCTGAAGCTAGAAATATGAAGTGTTACTCTGAAGTCCTACTGTGACTATGCAAAGTGTGGGCCATTAATGGTGGCTTAGAATCTTGATGGCTCCCATTAACTAGGACAATTGGTTGTGAATAGCTCTGTTTACTTGTAAGCCTTCCTGTATACATGGGTGCCAGCCAGTGAGTAATGAAGTCTAACAGGACATGTAAACAAAGAAAAGACTAAGGGGGAATATGATAGAGGTATATAAAATCATGAGTGATGTTGAGAAAGTGGATAAGGAAAAGTTATTTACTTATTCCCATAAGACAAGAACTAGGGGTCACCAAATGAAATTAATAGGCAGCAGGTTTAAAACAAATAAAAGGAAGTTCTTCTTCATGCAGCGCACAGTCAACTTGTGGAAGTCCTTACCTGAGGATGTTGTGAAGGCTAGGACTATACCAATGTTTAAAAGGGAACTGGATAAATTCATGGTGGCTAAGTCCATAAATGGCTATTAGCCAGGATGGGTAAGGAATGGTGTCCCTAGCCTCTGTTTGTCAGAGGATGGAGATGGATGGCAAGAGAGAGATCACTTGATCATTGCCTGTTAGGTTAATTCCCTCTGGGGCACCTGGCATTGGCCACTGTCGGTAGACAGATACTAGACTAGATGGACCTTTGGTCTGACCTGGTATGGCCGTTCTTATGTTTATGTCACCTGATAATGGAATCCATCTTAAACCTGGTGCTTTTCCATTTAGAAGTAGGGTTGGGGATCCAGAGAGACAAAAGATTCCTGCCTTGTCCCAAGCTATAAAAGGGGGTGGACCAGAACAAAGGGGGCGACCAGTAATGAGAAATCCCCTAGTTACCACCTGAGCTGGAACTAACAAGGACTGTACCAGGGGAAAGGATTGGGCCCAGACTAAGAAGGAGTCTAGTCTGTGAAAGGTTTCAGAGTAGCAGCCGTGTTAGTCTGTATCCACAAAAAGAACAGGAGTACTTGTGGCACCTTAAAGACTAACAAATTTATTTTAGCATGAGCTTTCGTGAGCTACAGCTCACTTCTTCGGATGCATAGAATGGAACACACAGAAAGGAGATATTTATACATACAGAGAACATGAAAAGGTGGAAGTATGCATAACAACATTAGACTTTTCCTGTTGTTATGCATACTTCCACCTTTTCATGTTCTCTGTATGTATAAATATCTCCTGTCTGTGTGTTCCATTCTATGCATCCGAAGAAGTGAGCTGTAGCTCACGAAAGCTCATGCTAAAATAATTGGTTAGTCTTTAAGGTGCCACAAGTACTCCTGTTCTTTTAGTCTGTGAAAGAAGCTTATTGGAACATCTCTGAGGGTGAGATTTACCTGCAGGGCCAGCTCCAGGCACCCGCCGACCAAGCTTGGGGCAGCACCTTGTAAGGGGCGGCCAATCTTTGGGTGGCAGGGCGGCGCTTGGTGTTGTTTTTTCTTCTTCTTTTTTTTTGTTCGGCGGGGCGGCGCTCAAGGTTTTTTTGTTTGTTTTTTTCCGGCCGGGCGGCACTTGGGGGAGGAGGTTGTCTCGGCGGCGTGGAACTCAGGGGGGGTTGTTTCGATGGGGCAGGGTGGCGCTTGGGGGGGTTGTTTCGACAGGGCAGCGTGGCTCTGGGGGGGGGGGTTGTTACAGTGCGGCAGGGCAGTGCTTGGGGGGGGTTGTTTCGGCGGGCCAGCGCGGCTCGGCGCTCGGGGGGGGTTGTTTCGGCGGGGCAGGGAGGCGCTGGAGGAGTTGTTACAGCATGGTGGGGCAGCGTTTGGGGAGGGTTGTTTCGGCGGGGCAGTGTGGCACTTGGGGGGTTGTTACGGCGGACTGGCACTTGCTTTTGTTTGTTTGTTTGTTTTTCCTTGGGGCGGCAAAAAGTTAGAGCCAGTCCTGTTTACCTGTATTCAGTTTCTTAATGTATTAGGCTTAGATCTGCGTGTTTTGTTTTATTTTGCTTGGTAACTTACTTTGTTCTGTCTGTTATTACTTGAAACCATTTAAATCTTACTTTTTATACTTAATAAAATCACTTATGTTTATTAATGAACCCAGAGTAAGTGATTAATATCTGGGGGAGCAAACAACTGTGCATATCTCTCTATCAGTGTTATAGAGGGCCGACAATTTATGAATTTACCCTGTATAAGCTTTATACAGAGTAAAATGGACTTATTTGGAGTTTGGATCCCATTGGGAACTAGGTGTTTGGGTGCTGGAGATAGGTGACTTGCTGAGCAGTTTTTGGTTAAAGTTTGCAACTTTGCGGGAGTGGACCAGACCTGAGTCTGTGTTGCAGCAGGCTAGCATGTCTGGCTCAACAAGGCAGGGTTCTGGAGTCCGAAGCTGGCAGGAAAAACGGGCTCAGAGGTAGTCTCAGCACATCAGGTGACAGTCCCAAGGGGGTCTCTGTGACCGAACCCGTCACACTTAGTTCTGTTCCTGGCTCTGGTCTCACCTTGGGCGTGTCTCTGTGCCTCAGTTCCCCCTCTGGAATGCTGGGACAATGAAAACTTCCTCCTTTGTAAAGCACTTTGCAAGTTGTGGCTGAATAACTCCATATAAGAGCCAAGTGTTGTTCCCTTTCTGAACAATCTGTCATGCTAACAGCTCAAAGCCCCTGGGGACCAAGCAGTGATGGGATTTTCACCAGCAGTGCAGAGGTGCTGGAACCAGGGGCACTGCGGGTGCTGCCGCACCCTCTGGCTTGAAGTGGTTTCCATCATAGACAGGGTTTACAGTTTGGTTCAATGGCTCCCAGAACCCCCACTATACAAATTGTTCCAACGCCACTGCAGGAGTTGGTACATTTAATTCACAGGCTTTTTCAATGTTAAATTATCAAAGGCAGAGTCTCTGAATGTAAGTGCCCCCTTCTCCATAGGAGGCCCAGTATTAATGTATTGGCCTCTTTATATCATAGCACTTTTAGTACCTTTGGCTGAAAGGGCCCAGAGGAACCTGGCACATGGATTTAGGACTGGGAAAACATGGATGCTTTTCAGGTTGCAGATAGGAAAAGGTAGAGAGCCCTGCTGCATTAGTGTTAACTTACCTGTGAATTCCCTCAGCACTTCCATCATACCAGGGACTCTGTATGCATCCTTCAGTTCAGCAGCACTGAGCTCTGGTTCCTGCAGCCTCACCTGCTCACTCCTAAGGAGAACACAGACGCTCAGCACAGGTACCATTGCAATGGGCTTGATAGAAATGGATGGTAAACTGAATGTGGAATCTCACCTGTGCAGGGTGCCCTTTACATCCTAATGGGAGAGAAAGTAAATAAGGAAGTGTTAGTGTTGTACGGTTCAGCTGTTCTGTGTTCACAGAATGGCCAGTTAATTTTCTCTGTTCCCTGAGGCTTTACAGACAGGAAAACACCTGCAGCTCTGAGTTACATTAAAATTTGTTATAATTAGGTAATACTAGCTGAATGGTGGATGATTACAATGGTGCTGATGCACAACTCCAATCCCAGAGAAGTACAGACATGTGTAGGACTCATGTCACTAATGATACCAGAGGGTGCACGGGGTCACTAAATGGTGTATTAACTATTTGAAAACAACAATAAGAGAAATTTAATTTTTACAAAAATATTGTGCAGATTTTCCAGACATTGTGCTGAGCTGCCAAAATAACTCATAAGATTAGAAAAAGCCCCTGTCTAAATCATGCTTATGCAGGTGTTAAACAGCAACTGTAGTGTGAAAAGTGGTGGTAAAACTGTCCTCTAGAGGCTGCAAATACTGGACAAAATGTGTTGCTCTTACTGTGAAAATGTGTTTTTTAACTGCCCTACCAATAACAAAGTCCGGCCTGCTGACTGGTGGGAAGAGAGATCTTTATCTTGACGCCTACACTTGATGATGTTGGGAGGTGCTCTGATACCATGGTGATGGGCACCAAGTAAGAACCTAGGAACGTTGATTGGCTAATCTTTTAGGGAAGGGGTAGTCAATTTTTTTGTAAAGGTCCAAATTTCTTGATCAAGGTAATAAGGACTCAAAAGGAAATAACAAACAAAATAACAATGATAATAAATAAATAAAAATATTTCAGGGTCTGTTCAAAAGCATCAGGCGGTCCAGATTTGGCCCACGGTCCACCTATTGACTACCCTTGTTTTAGGAGCAGGGATGCATCTTTCTGGATACTAGAAAGCATCCAGCACATGGCAGGTGCTACCCTGACAGGAACAGTAAAACCAGTCAATGGAGCGGAGTGCCGAACCTGTTTGATGCTTTTGAAAACCTCACAAGGTGCTGATCTGCATCGCTAGGCAGCTACATAAGTCTGAAAATCTGGCCCTAAGTCATTTGTCAAAATGATATGTGGGCTCCTAAGTCACTTAGTGCTTTTGATCATTCTACCCATTGGTGCTGACTCCATGGGTGCCCTGGGGCTGGAACACCCATGGAAAAAAAATAGTGGGTGCTGAGCACCCACTGGCAGGCCTCTCCTCAGCGCCAGTCCCCACCGATCACCTCATCCCCGTTCCTGTCCCCCCCCCCGTGCCTCCCACCGGCCGCCATCAGAGCTACATAATAAATAGTAAATCAGTAAATAATAATGATAATATGGGGGGTGGGAGGGACAGTCTGTGTTTGTTTCCATGGCTGTGGGAAATCGAAACTAAAGGGGAACTTTGTATAACTCACCTTCAGCAGCTCAGTGGCTGGTTGTTGACACTTCTCCTGGATCTCTGTGATCAGCTGCTGAAGGGAGGAGTTTTGCTGGGCAAGTTTGGTTACATTCTCATTTAGTTCCTTCAGAGTCTCCCTCTCCTCCTTGGCCAGTCTCTGGAGAAAGAGTTTCTTTTCCTCTTTCAGAAGCAGCTGCAGTTTCTCAAATTCAGATGAGATTCGCTGTCTCTGGCACTTTACTTTTTCCTTTAGGGAATAAAAAAGGAACAAACAAACCAACCAACCCATAAATATCAGCAGAATTATCAAGTGTACAAGGCCATTTTGGGTGAAGTACATTAGATTTGAATGAATGTTCATAGATTCATATTTTAAGGCCAGAAGGGACCATTGTGATCATCTAGTCTGACCCCCTCAGGGCCACTCGGGTGGGGGGGGGGCAAGTCGGGCAATTTGCCCCAGGCACCAGGTCTTGCAGGGGCCCCCACAAGCAGGAGTGTAGCTAGGGTGGGTAGCAGGGGAGGCCGCCGCTCCCCCACTGAGCACATTCCCCCAAAGTGGCACCTTAGTAGGAATAAGGTAGAAAGGTCCGGGATTTTCCCCCAACTCCCCTTTCCCCGGATGCAGAGTGCGGCACTGCTGATTGGCCACCGGGGCCTGCGTGCTGGCACTGTTTAACTTTGGCTGCAGAGGCAGCCAGCAGCTCGAGCTATGTGGTGGTAAGGGGAGTCCTGGGGGCCGGTCAGCGAGCAAGAGGAGGGTTGGATGGTTTGGGGGGGTACTTTCTGGGGTGGGGAGAGGGGCTGGGGCAGTCAGGGAGCAAGGGGGGTTAGACGGGAGGAAGTCTGGGCCTCTGTCCAACAGCAAAACACAAGCATATAAAAGCAGCCTTCAGTGTGAAGTACTATCAGATGGCCCGGTCAGCCTGCACTGCACCCAGCCTGCTTGCCTGAGCTGTATTATTATTGCATTTTATTTGGAAGATGCAGCCTGAGTGATTTAAAGGCCCCAGCCACTGCTGAAAGAGCTGGGAAAGTTGCAAGCTTTCTCTGCTGGGCTTTTCATAAGGGTCATACAATGCAAACCTGCTTGAGGCACTGAACAAGAAATATGTATTGAGGAAGTCCATGCAGCTCACAGCTTAAGCTCTCCTAAGCTTGCAGCCATGGCACAAGAGGATTTGGGAACAGTTAATGATTCTGTGTGGTTAAGAGATTTTCATTTCCTGGGCCCTGCTACTCAATGCCACAGGGCCCCACAGGGGAGACTGAGTGAGTAGCCCCGCTTGTCCTCCGCAATCCCTTCCCTGCTTCTTTCCCTTGTGTTTGCAAGGGTCTCATCAACATGCTGTATCCGAATGCCCCTTCCCCAGGCCTTCCCTCCAGAGACACAGTCCTGGATTCTCCTTCTTCCTCACTTTCTCCTTCTCTCCATCTCCATGCCCAGTCCCTTGTCTGTACTCCCTCTCCACCCCCTGCACTGTATTAAGCACGTCTCTGCCTTTCTTGTTTATGGGCTCTGTGCTGGGATGGCAGAGGCAGAGCTCTTGTTGTGTTCTCTGCTAGGTCTGCTTGGATCAGACTCTAAAATCAAGCGCTCCCTTTGATAGCAGTATCCCTCTGTCTGCTCACAAAGGCTTCTGGCTAAACACTAAATCCAGGTGCTAGGGCAGAAGCAGCTACCCATGTACCCTCAATGGCAGGAGCTGTGCGTGGTCCCTTGCCCCCCCACACACTTTGGATTATGGGGTGTGTCTTGGTGTATATTGGGGGTCTTGTCAGGGGGCAGGGAGTGGTTGGATTGGTGTGGGAGTCCTGGCAGTCTGTCTGGGGGCAGGGGTGTGGATAAGGGTCAGGGCCGTCAGGGGACAAATAGGAGGTAGGGTCTTAGGGGGGCAGTTAGGGGCACAGGTCCCAGGAGGGGGCAGTCAGGAGACAAGGAGCGAGGGGGTGTTGGGGAGTGGATTAATTAGTAATTTGATATGTTGGATGGCGCCCTTTTTTATGTGTTCGCGCCCTCTGATGTTAGAACCTGGCTACGCCACTGCCCACGAGAATATAGTATTTTATAGTATTGCAACTTTTTTTTATGGAAGGGGCCCCCAAAATTGCTTTGTCCCAGGCCCCCTGAATCCTCTGGGCGGCCCTGGACCTCCTGAATGGCACAGGCCAGAAAATTACACCGAGGGGTTCCTGCATCAAGCCCATAACTTCTGAGTAAAGAATTAAAGAGTCAGTGAAGCTAGGGTGACTGGATTGTGCGTCTCCCACTTCCTAGGTGGATACCCCAACAACTGGGCTATAGACCCATTCTCATTTACACTCTGGCCCAATGACTGTACAAGTATTTACACACAGTGGAACAATTTCAATAGAAGAAACTTGTTTTCCCCCCGCTCTTCCCACAACTCTCCTGAGAGGTGTGAGATTCCCCTGTTCCAATGCTTCCTCCCCCTCAGGCCAGGGAGAAATCTCCCACATCCCACGTGAATGCTCTAACCACTGGGCTAAATGTTATAAAGGAGGCACCTATTCATTGTACAGGGAGCTGAGGCTACTAAGCCTGTGACTTTCCAGGTGTATAAAACTTTGGTGTTGTAACACCTAAGTCCCTTTGTGGATCTGGGCCAGATTTACCTTCAAGTAACAATTACATCTTTAACTCTGCCCCCACTTGAGACTACGAAACCAAAACTCATATTTGGGAAAAAGCAACCCCCACCACCCATCCTTTCATTACACTAGATATTCATCAGGAAATGCAAAATGTCCATAAAAGGAATGAATTAGCATCTAAAAACCAAGTCATCATATGGGGTGGGGGTGGGGGATGCAGTCTCCAGAACCTCTTGATCAAATGCCCCTAAATTTGCCCCATGTATTCTGCTCTGGTCCCTCAACAAACAGCAATTTTCAAACAATCTGAGCATGCCTGTGGATTTTAGAGCACTTTGAATGGCAGCTTTAAACTGAAATGGTGTTTCAGCCTTAAGCATGGTGTCGGAAGGCTTCCTCTAAATATGTGCAACTCCACTGGACTCACTAGGGCCGATTCCCCTCTCACTGACCCAGTGTAAATCAGGGGTAACCCTATCCATGTTAATGGGGCTATAGCAGTGTAAAGCTGGTACGAGCGAGAGCAGGGCTGTCCCAGTGAGCACAGGCAGTGTAAAATCAACTAAATCAGAATGGCAGCATTTTACACGGACTTGGCCCTGGTGCAAATGCTGACACAAAATGTGAGACAGGGAAGAGTCTGGCCCTCTGCCTTCTTAGGTGTTGCTAGATCGACTGGGCTTGATCCAGAAGGGGCTTCTGCAATAGAAATGCAGATAAATATAATATGGATTTATCTGGACCTCATTTACATTTTGAGTCAGTGTAAATGAGCCCATTATTAAGTGTCATGAAGATTTGTTAATTTTACACTTCTGTTCCCCTCCATATTCCTCAGGCTCAACATTTTCTGGAATTAAAGTCTGATAATAATACTGAACTGGGTTTATATGTTTTAATGATATGCTCGTGTTGCCTATTTTTATTGAGATTCTCTTGTAAATTCTTTAAAACACCTAAATGAGAGAGGTTAAACCAAACCCCAGACACTTACTTTCCAGTCATTGGGTTTATTCTTCTCCTTGAATTCCAGCTCTGAAATCTCCTCCCTCGCTTTCTTCAGAAGCTCAATGTCTCTGTGGAATTTCTCCTGTGGGGAAAAAGATGCCTGGGAAATTCTGCTGCCGTGAGTCAGCTCTGGGGATTCTTCACCCACGGGTGGCAGACGGGCCTTGTGGCCAAGCCTAGACCTGGCAATGAGGGGACCTGGGCTCTGTCCCCAGCCCTGCCCCAGATAGAGCTGATCTGGGTAACCCCAGGACTCTCTGCAGAGCTGTCCAATTGGGTCCCCAGACAGACAGGTCCAAGAATCAGGGGCAGGTGAGGTGCTCAGCACTGGGGTTTGTGGAAGGGGCTCAGGGAGTAGAAGTGTCATAAGGAGGAACCTGTTCATTGCCCATCGACCTACAGAGAAGAAGTTACTACAGTTCCCAGGAAGCTGAAGTCATCACCTCAGAGCTCTGGTCAGCCTGAAGCCCCTGTAGAGCTGGCAAGACAGCACTTTCTCCCCACCCTTTTCCTGATTGGCTGGGGGAGGGGGAGTGCCAGTTAACAGAATTAACTCCAATTCTAGGGAGGGTTTGAGCCAATGAGCAGGTGGGACATTGCGGGGTGGTGGTGGTGAGGACCAGATTGGGAAATTTGGAAGGAAATCAAAGGAAGAAGGAAGAGCCTTGGGTGAGGGCCAGAGGGGGCTGCTTGGAGGAGAGGCAGCTGCTTGCAAAAGGGCGGGGACTCATATAAACTCTCAGCCTGGTGCTGAGATCATGAAACTGACACTCCATCCTGTGCATACATTGCATGACAGCACCAGAACAGAGCCCACAGACAGGCTGGACTGGCCCAAAGGGCTAGAGGATTGCACTGGTGTGGGGCAGGGGGTCTGCATGTATCTAGCCAGGTGTGGGGGTGGGGAGGGAAAAGCTGTGTGCTGTGCCGGGATGAGGGAGTCTGTGTAACCCCTGCTAGAGATCCTGACCTGGGTCTGCGCCTGGCTCTGTCTGGGTTAGAGAAAAGTGTTGTGCTCTTGGCACGTGGTGCTTGTTCCAGGAGCTAACTCCACTCCCTAGGAGGGAGGGATTGTGTTTGTGCCAAGGTGTGTGGCTGGGACCCCTTCGCCAGCGCTGGGAACCCCACACCTTGGGCTGCAGCACACAGCACTGGAGCACCAGCATCACACTGGCTTTCAACCTGGTTCCACCAGTTGCAGCTCTGTCTGAACTAACCCTGGGCAAACAAACTCCTCATGTGGATCTTGGTGACTCACACATATCCTGCTCCCCTTAAACTCCCTGGATAAACTCCCACTGGCAACAGTGAGGGCAGAACTGGGCCCGTCACCTCTCTGTGCCTCAGATCCTTGTGTGCAAAGCAAGGTGAACAGGGCAGGGCTCTGTGGCTAGACCTACTGGTGTCTGTGTGGGGCTCTGCAAGCCTGGGATGGGAAGCCGCGTGCTGTGTGCAAGTACAAAGCATTATCGCTGCTTTAATTTATAGTAAGAGCAAGTGCCCATGGGGGAGTTAAGCAATAGTCAGAACCTTCATAGACAACCTACACAGGCTGCGGGGCTGCCATGCAGAGTTTCAAGTCAGAGATGTTCTAATATGTTCAGTAGGTGAAATCCTCATCTGATTGACGTCAGTGGGGCTGGGATCCACAAAGGAACTTGGACATTGTGACTCTCAGCATTGCAATGCCTAACTTTTTAGCACCTAAAATACCTCTGGAACAACACTGCGATCCACAAAGCCTGAGTTAGGGGCTAGGCTCCCTGTACAATGACTGGGGAGAGACAGGCGCCTTAGACTGAGATCCACAAACCCCAGCATGCCGGGGAGGGAGCTGCCTAAGCTAGCCAATGGGAAGTGCTAATGAGAGGTGCCCTAAGCCCCGCCCCTTCAGGGAGATAGGCACCTAACTCCAGGCTGCAGGGAGGCACCTATCTCTGCCAGCGACCCCCAACCAGGAACCCATCTCCTGGAATCAGGTGGTTGGACACCCAGGCCGTTTCTTGGGGGAATGAGTTATGAGCCTGCCCCACTCCACGCAAAACAGCTGGAGGAGGAGGAGGAGGAGCCACCCACTTCATAACTTGTAGCCCAGGGTTGGAGCACTCACCTGGGATGTGAGAGATCCATGTTCAATTCCCCTCTCTCTGCCTGATGATGAGAAAGGAGATCCCTGTTCTAATACTACCTCTCAGGAGAGGGCTCTAAGCTCTGGGCTACAGGAAAGTCTAATGAGGAAAGTCTTAAGTCAACCTGTGGAGCTCTTTGCCAGAGGATGTTGTGAAGGCCAAGACTATAACAGGGTTCATAAAAGAACTAGATAAGTTCATTGAGGATAGGTCCATCAGTGGCTATTAGCCAGGATGGGCAGGGATGGTGTCCCTAGCCTCTGTTTGCCAGAAGCTGGGAATGGGCGACAGGGGATGAATCATTTGATGATTCTGTGTTCTGTTCATTCCATCTGGGGCACTTGGCATTGGCCACTGTTGGAAGACAGGATACAGGGCTAGATGGAACTTTGGTCTCACCCAGTATGGCCGTTCTTAGGAGGGGCTCCCTCAGTCTCTCCTGTTGAAGCTGCTCCACTTTGGATAAATAAAGGGGCCCTGAGGATCGCAGTGGCACCTATAACTGGGACTTAGGTTCCTATGTACTTTTGTGGGTCCAGGTTTGGGAGTTTTCCATTGACTTCAGTGGAGCCAGGATTTCACCCAATATATTTAGAAGACTCCTACCCATCATGGCTAAACTCCATGGCATTTTTAAATTAAACTTCTCCTGCAGTGATTTATTTTCTCCTGACTATTTAGAAATAAATAATGTTTCCTACCTTGTATTCCTGTGCAGCCTTCTCAATGGGCACCAGCGTGTGAGATCTATGCTCCTGGGTTTTATCACAAATCTCACCATCATCTTCACAAAACAGCTTGTGTTTGTCCTCATGCTCCCTGCAGGCTATCTGCTTTTTTAGGTCTTCAGGTTTTATCCCTGATTGCTGGATATTTTCCACCATTCTGGCAAGCTGCCTGTTGGTCTGGAAATTCTCTTTCTTGATATTTTTCCTGCATTGTGGACAGAAAACTTCCTCTGTTTCCATTTCCGTTTTTTTATAATACGCTGTGATACAAACTCGGCAGAAGTTGTGTCCACAGTATGTGCTCACTGGATCCTTGAAGAAACACTCACAGGTGGGACAAACCACTTCTTTCAGTAGATTCCTCAAAAGATGGGCAGAGGCTTTGTCTGTGGAAATGTAGTGTTTCAGTGATCAGTTTCATTTAATGAGTTATACTCTAACTGCAAATTAGATGACATTTTAACAGTGAGGGTAGCAAACCATTGGAACAGCTTCCCAAGGGAAATGGCAGCATTTGTCATCAGGTCTTTAGACTGTCATTAGATGCCTTTCTAAAAGATTTGCTTTACACTGGATATAAGAACAGACATGCTAGATTAGACCACTGGTTCATTTGCCTCAGTATCCTGTCTTCCAACAGTGGCCAATGCCAGGTGCTCCAGAGGGAATAAACAGAACAGGTAATCACCACATGATCTATCCCCCGTCGCCCTTTCCCAGCTTCTGGCAAATAGAGGCTAGGGGTACCATCCCAACCCCCCTGGCTAATAGCCATTGATGGACCTGTCCTCCATGAACTTATGTAGTTCTTTTTAGAACCCTGTTATAATCTTGGCCTTCACAACATCCTCTGGCAAGGAGTTCCACAGGTTGACTGTGCACTGAGTGAAGAAATACTTCCATTTGTTTTAAATTTCCTGTCTCTTATTTTCATTGAGTGACCCCTAGTTCTTGTGTTATGTGAAAGAGAAAATGGCATTTCCTTATTCACTTTCTCCACACCAGTCAAGATTTTATAGATCTCTATCACATCCCCCCTTATTTGTCTCTTTTCCAAGCAGAAAAGTTCCAATCTTTTTAAATGTCTCCTCACATTCCACACCCCCTAATAATTTTTGTTGCTCCTCTCTGTACCTTTTCCAATTCCAATATATCTTTTCTGAGGTGAGGCCACCAGATCTGCATACAGTATTGAAGAGAGGCAATACGATATTTTCGGTCTTGTTATCTATCCCTTTCCTAACGGTTCCTAACATTCTGTTCGCTATTTTGACTGCCACTGCACACTGAGCAGATGTTTTCAGAGAACTATCCACAATGACTCCAAGATCTCTTTCTTGAGTGATAAAAGCTAATTTAGACCTCATCATTTTATATGTATAGTTGGGATTATATTTTCTAGCATGCATTATTTTGCATTTATTAACACTGAATAAATAAACACTGATAGATGTGAAGGCCAGAAGAGTCTGACATCTCCATAGCATGGGCCAGAGAATTTCACCTAGTAATTCCTGCATCAAGTCCATAATTTGTGGTAGAGGTAGAGCACATCTTTTAGAAAATGACATCCAATCTTGATTTAAACATCCAAGTGATGGAGAATCCATTATGTCTCTGGGCCAATTGTTCCCATGGTTAATTACCTACATTGTTAAAAAACTGCATCTTATGTCAGACTCTTTGTCTTCATTTTTATTGATTTGGTTTGCTCTGCCTCTCTCGTTCCCTTTGTTTTTTGTTTGTTTGTTTTTCTATTTTTTGGTCTGATTTGAGGATCCAGTGAGTTAGGCTTGGTCTGCACCACCAACATATGTTGGTATAACTACGGAGCTCAGGGCTGTGGAAAATCCAACTCCCTGAGTGATGTAGTTATATCAGCCTAACCCCTGCTGGAGACAGCGCAATGTCCATGGGAGGGCTTCTCCCATCAACATAGTTACCACCTCTAGGGGAGTTGGAGTACCTTTGCCAGTGGGAGAAGCTCTGGGTTATCTCACCTGCAAACACAAATTCAATTACCTTCTCCATGCTGATGATGACTCACAGATTTACCGCTGTGTACCAGACCTCTCTCCTGCTGTCCAGACTAAAAGCGCATCCTGTTTCTGACACCTCCTCATGAATATCTAGCCACCAGTTTAAGCTCGACATGGCTAAAACAGAGCTCCTAATCTTCCCCCAACCCCTTCCCCACTGCCTACTTCATACCTGTGAATAGGCCCTCACATCCAGGCCTAGCAGATTCTTTCTGCATAACATCTCTAAGATACAGCCTTTCTGATCTGCCCACACAGCTAAAACCCCTCTCCAAGCTCTCATCATCTCACATCTCAATTTCTGCAACGTCCTCCCCTCTGACACCGACAAATGCAACCTTTCCCCACTCAACCATTCTGAATGCTGCTGCAAAGGTCATTTGCCTAGCCCATAGCACTGACCATGTTTGTCACCCCTCTCTTTGCTTCCCTCCACTGACTCCGCTTTCTCCATTGCATCAAACTAAAGCGGTGTGTCTTCACTTTCAAGGCTCTTCAGAGCGTATCCTGACCTACCTATCATCAC
Organism: Mauremys mutica; assembly: GCF_020497125.1. NCBI lineage: Eukaryota > Metazoa > Chordata > Testudines > Geoemydidae > Mauremys > Mauremys mutica. Next base: position 39,557,160 of record NC_059083.1, read on the forward strand.
TCATTCAGTATCAAAAAGTCACCTCCTGCCTCCCATCAGCCCATGCTGCCAGCTTCTATGGCCTACTTGTTACACTTTCAAACAACAGCCTCGCCCCTGAATGCTCCGCCCTCCTTCTCCTCCCCTTCCCCTGCTTTCTCCCCTGCTGTTCCTAAACCTCTGCAAAGCTACCTCATTATCTTCCTTCAAGTCTGTCCTCAAAACTCTCCTTTGTTTTGATGCCTACAAAATAACTTGACACCAGTTAGGCTGCTGTTGTGCTGTGACCACAGCCTATTGTACTGACCAGCATTGTCTCATTGTTCCCTTCTTCTCCTCCCTCTGCATCCACCTCTTGTCTTATATTTAGATTCCTGAGGCAGGACTGTCCCTGTTCTGCGTTTGTCCAGCGCCTGGCACAACAGGGTCCTGATCCATGGCTGGAGCCCCAAGATGCTAGGATAATACAGATAATTAAAACAACACTCGCCCCTTGTTACCATCATATCAGGGAAAGGAGCCGTGTGTGGGACCTCCTTAAGCCACGCTACTCGGAGGCAGTGTACTGGCTCCTTGTGGTTGTTACAGCCTGGTGAAAGTTAGAGAGAGCAGCCCTCAAACAGCAGTTGTGCTAACCCAGCACATAGGAAACAGCCATGTACAGCGCAGCCCAGAGCTCAGGGCACTGCAACCTGAGCTTTGAGCCTGTGTTAGCTCCATGCCATCGATGGGACCCGTTTTGCTGGAGTGACACTCACTGGCCTGCTAGGCAGGGCTTCCAGCTGAATTCCCCTAGCAGTGCAGCACAAAGCAGCTGGGGCTCAAGATGTGTAGAAGCCTATTCGTTTGTCTGGTTCTGTCTGTACGTGGGAGCTGTTTTCTCTAATAAACAACTTGCAGTTTTGAGATGTTTTGTGAGTCCAGCTATCATGACACACCCGACCTGATTAACACAAGAGACCCCCAAACTATCCCCTCTACTCAGCGCTGCCTCCAGCAAGACAATGGCTGGGCAGAAACACTCACACTGGAGGATATATATTTGGGCTGATCCTCCTCTGCAGCTGGATTGGCTCCTGTAGCCTCTCAACCCACTTTTGATCCCACTGCCCCTCTTCAGTCCCTTTCTCTCTCCTCCCATCCCCTCTGCCTGAGGCCTGGTCTACACTAAGAAGGGGGGGTCGAACTAGGGTACGCAAATTCAGCTACGTGAATAGCGTAGCTGAATTCGAAGTACCCTAGTTCGAACTACTCACCCGTCCAGACGCCGCGGGATCGAAGTCCGCGGCTCCAAGGTCGACTCCGCCACCGCCGTTTGCAGTGGTGGAGTTCCGGAGTCGACCGGAGCGGGCGGGGAGATCGAACTATCACGTCTAGATTAGACGCGATAGTTCGAACTCCGAGAAGTCGAACTCTCCACGTCGACCTGCGCGGTAAGTGTAGACCTACCCTGAGAGACTTGACCCTGGTCTATCCTACAAACTTATGTTGATATATCTACTTCCACCCCCCTGAGCGATGTAATTATACCAACCTAACTGCCGATGTACCTACATTGACAGGAGAAGCTCTCCTCTTTGCATAGGTAGCATGTTTGCTAAGCACAACAGTGGTGCAGCCTGCACTACTGAAGGGCTGTAAGTGTAGACAGGCCTTCAGTCATGGTCTCATTCTCACTCCTTCCCCTCCTCCATTCCCCTCTGGCTGGGAGAGTTGTTCATTTTCCCCTTCCCTGGGGTGCTGGCTTTCCTGGAGATGGATTGGCGCCTGCATGTGGTAAGAGGAGTGAGAGCCTGGGGATATAAGTGAAAGCAGCATCTCTGGGACTCCCAAACTCCCAGGAGTAGAGCTAGACAGCTACAGTGGCACAGGAGCCAGCAAACAGAGCTGTAAACAGGGGAATTTCAGTGGGAGTTCTGTTGGAGGAGCAGGTTTTTGTATTTTGTGTATTGTATTTTGTAGTTTATATGTATGGAGGCTGTGCTGGGAGAGAAGCTGAGCCCTGATTGGGGGCGGAGCTTCTCTGCTTAGAGGTCCTATAAAGGTAGCCAGCCAGTCAGGCAGCGGCATAGACAGCTGCAGCAGCACAGGAGCCAACAAACAGCTGTAAACAGGGGAGTTTCAGTGGGAGTTCTGTTGGAGGAGCTTGCGGAGGAGACTAAGAGACCTAGGCAGAGGAACTGACAGACTAGTGAAGGGAGTGGGTGGTGGTCTGCCGGTGTTCTGGTGCCTGTTGGGGGTTTGTTTTGGTTTGTGTTTCCTGGACTAACAGGTTTTAGGTGGGAAGGCTATGACCGATACAGAGGCAGCAGTGAAAGACACAATGCGGATGACGGATGTGGAAGCTGCGGCATGTACATGATCCAGGAGGGGTACCTGAAAAGAGTTTCGTCTGCATGAAGTGCCACCTGATAAAGCTGATGGAAGAAAAGATCCGAGGACTGGAGATGCAGGTTGAAACTCTGGTAGAGTTTAGAAGGGGGTCCAAGCAGATGATGGAGCAAAGCTAGGAGGAGGCTGAAGGGATAAGCTCAGACTTGTAGATGGAAGCAAGACCAAAGAATTCTGAGGATAGACTGCTGGGTGAGGAAAGTGGACAGTGGAAGCATGTGACTAAGAGAATCAGGCAGAGGAAAAGACGGGCCAGTGAAGGAGAAATAGAGCTCAGGAACAGGTTTGCAGAATTGGAAAATGAAGAAGGGGCACAGCAGGTGGTCGCTAAAGGTGAGAGGGCAAGGGAGACGACCAGCTAGTCCTACAGGAAGAGGGGAAGAGTCAATGGAGACAACACCAAATATGAGCCCCAGGAGGATACGGGATGGGTTGCGGAGGATTGCAAGGGACAACAGAAATCGAGAGGACTTGCAGCCAGTGGGAGCAGGGGATAGACCAGAGAATCACACTGTCATCAGGAAAAGGCAGGTCTACGTGATTGGGGACTCCTTAGTGAGAAGAATAGACAGGCCTATAACTAGAGCTGATCCGGAGAACGGAAGGGTGTGCTGTCTGCCGGGAGCTAAGATACAGGATGTGGATCTGAGGCTGAAAAGGATCCTAACAGGAGTGAGAAAGAATCCGCTGATTGTCCTTCATGTGGGAATGAATGATATGGCTAGATTCTCGCTGGAACATATCAAGGGAGACTATGCCAGGCTGGGGAAGATGCTTAAGGAAATCGAGGCTCAGGTGATCTTCAGTGGGATTCTGCCTGTTCCTAGAGAAGGGCAACAAAGGTGTAACAAGATTATGGCGATCAATAGATGGCTCAGGCAGTGGTGCTATAAGGAGGTCTTTGGGATGTACGGCCACTGGGAAGCATTCATGGACAGAGGACTGTTCTCTCGGGATGGACTTCACCTGAGTAGGAAGGAAATAGACTTCTAGGATGGAGCTGCAACAACTGATTAAGAGAGCTTTAAACTAGGAATTTGGGGAAGATCAATCATAGAATCTCAGGGTTGGAAGGGACCTCAGGAGGTCATCTAGTCCAACCCCCAAATGGTTGGGAGATGTCCAAGTAATCTCCATGCCGGAATTTAACATTGAGAGGGAAGAAAACAAAGTAAGAGAGGATACAGCCATGGGCAGAAGAATGGACATAAGGAGGAAGGGTAGTGTAGATACCAGTATAATAGGTGATACTGTTGGTAGAATGTCTGTGCCTAACCGGGTAAAGAATGTCAGTGAAGCCAAAAAGCAAAAATTAAGATGTCTGTACACTAATGCGAGGAGCCTAGGTAACAAAATGGAGGAACTAGAGCTACTGGTTCAGGAAGTGAAACCGGATATTATAGGGATATCAGAAACATGGTGGAATAGTAGTCATGACTGGAGTACAGCTATTGAAAGCTATGTGCTGTTTAGGAAAGACAGAAATAAAGGCAAAGGTGGTGGAGTAGCATTGTATATCAATGATGAGGTTAACTGTAAAGAAATAAGAAGTGATGGAATGGATAAGACAGAGTCTGTCTGGGCAAAAATCACATTGGGAAAGAAAGCTACTAGAGCCTCCCCTGAGATAGTGCTTGGGGTGTGCTACAGACCGCCGGGATCCGATTTGGATATGGACAGAGACCTCTTTAATGTTTTTAATGAAGTAAACACTAATGGGAATTGTGTGATCATGGGAGACTTTAACTTCCCAGATATAGACTGGAGGACAAGTGCTAGTAATAATAATAGGGCTCAGATTTTTCTGGATGTGATAGCTGATGGATTTTTTTCACCAAGTTGAAGAACCAACAAGAGGGGATGCCATTTTAGATTTGGTTTTGGTGAGTAGTGAGTACCTCATGGAAGAAATGGTTGTAGGGGACAACCTTGGTTCAAGTGATCATAAGCTAGTTCAGTTCAAACTAGATGGAAGAATAAACAAAAATAGATCTGGGACTAGGGTTTTTTATTTCAAAAGGGTTAACTTTAAAGAATTAAGGAAATTAGTTAGAGAAGTGAATTGGACTGAAGAACTTGTGGATCTAAAGGCAGAGGAGGCCTGGAATTACTTCAGATCAAAGCTGCAGAAACTATCAGAAGCCTGCATCCCAAGAAAGGGGAAAAAAATCATAGGCAGGAGTTGTAGACCAAACTGGATGAGCAAGCAACTCAGAGAGGTGATTAAGAAAAAGCAGAAAGCCTACAAGGAGTGGAAGATGGGAGGGATAAGCAAGGAAAGCTACCTTATTGAGGTCAGAACATGTAGGGATAAAGTGAGAAAGGCCAAAAGCCATGTAGAGTTGGACCTTGCAAAGGGAATTAAAACCAATAGTAAAAGGTTCTATAGCCATATAAATAAGAAGAAAACAAAGAAAGAAGAAGTGAGACCGCTAAACACTGAGGATGGAATGGAGGTTAAGGATAATCTAGGCATGCCCAATATCTAAACAAATACTTTGCCTCAGTCTTTAATGAGGCTAATGAGGAGCTTAGGGATAATGGTAGGATGACAAATGAGAATGAGGATATGGAGGTAGATATTACCACATCCGAGGTAGAAGCCAAACTGGAAGACCTTAATGGGACAAAATTGGAGGGCTCAGATAATCTTCATCCAAGAATATTAAAGGAACTGGCACATGAAATTGCAAGCCCATTAGCAAGAATTTGCAATGAGTCAGTAAACTCAGGGGTTGTACTGTACGACTGGAGAATTGCTAACAGTTCCTATTTTTAAGAAAGGGAAAAAAAGTGATCCGAGTAACTATAGGCCTGTTAGTTTGACATCTGTAGTATGTAAGGTCTTGGAAAAAATTTTGAAGGAGAAAGTAGTTAAGGACATTGAGGTCAATGGTAATTGGGACAAAATACAACATGGTTTTACAAAAGGTAGATCGTGCCAAACCAACCTGATCTCCTTCTTTGAGAAGATAACAGATTTTTTAGACAAAGGAAAAGCAGTGGATCTAATTTACCTCGATTTCAGTAAGGCATTTGACACGGTTCCACATGGGGAATTATTAGTTAAATTGGAAAAGATGGGGATCAATATGAAAATTAAAAGGTGGATAAGAAACTGGTTAAAGGGGAGACTACAACGGGTTGTACTGAAAGGTGAACTGTCAGGCTGGAAGGAGGTTACTAGTGGAGTTCCTCAGGGATCAGATTTGGGACCAATCTTATTTAATCTTTTTATTACTGACCTTGACACAAAAAGTGGGAATGTGCTAATAAAGTTTGCGGATGACACAAAGCTGGGAGGTATTGCTAACACAGAGAAGGACCAGGATATCATACAGGAAGATCTGGATGACCTTGTAAACTGGAGTAATAGTAATAGGATGAAATTTAATAGTGAAAAGTGCAAGGTCATGCATTTAGGGATTAATAACAAGAATTTTTGTTATAAATTGGGGACACATCAGTTGGAAGTAACAGAGGAGGAAAAGGACCTCAGAGTATTGGTTGATCACAGGATGACTATGAGCCGCCAATGTGATATGGCTGTTAAAAAAGCTAATGTGGTTTTAGGATGCATCAGGCGAGGTATTTCCAGCAAAGATAAGGAGGTGTTAGTACTGTTATACAAGGCACTGGTGAGACCTCATCTGGAATACTGTGTGCAGTTCTGGTCTCCCATGTTTAAGAAGGATGAATACAAACTGGAACAGGTTCAGAGACGAGCTAGTAGGATGATCCGAGGAATGGAAAACCTGTCTTATGAAAGGAGACTCAAAGAGCTTGGCTTGTTTAGCCTAACCAAAAGAAGGTTGAGGGGAGATATGATTGCTCTTTATAAATATATCAGAGGGATAAATATTAGGGAGGGAGAGGAATTATTTAAGCTTAGTACCAATGTGGACACAAGAACAAACTGGACACTAGGAAGTTTAGACTTGAAATTAGACGAAGGTTTCTAACCAGTGGTGAGCTCCAGCCGGTTCGCAGCGGTTCGCGCGAACCGGTTGTTAAATTTAGAAGCCTTTTTAGAACCGGTTGTTCCAGGACAACTGATTCTAAAAAGCTTTTAAATTTAACAAAGGCTCGGGCAGCTGTCTGCCCGGCCCGGCCCCAGCTCACCTCCCCCTCTCCCCTGAACGCTCCGCCCTCCTTCTCCTCCCCTTCCCCTGCTTCCCGCGAATCAAATGTTCACAGGAAGCCTGAAAAAAGGAGCAGGCAGGTAAGCCGGGCGTGTGGGGGAGGGGGCAGGACGGCTCCTCCTGGCCCTGGTGGAGCGCCCCAGCCCAGTCCCAGCCAAGCACCCCCGGCTCGGGCTGGTCCCGCTTGCGCGGCTCGGACCTGGCCCAGCTCGGGCCGTGCGGTTCCGGTCCCGGTGTCGGCCCGGGCCAGGGAGTCGGGCCCCGCGGCTGCGGCTCCGGTCCCGGTGTCGGCCCGGGCCGGGGAGTCGGGCCCCGCGGCTGCGGCTCCGGTCCCGGTGTCGGCCCGGGCCGGGGAGTCGGGCCCCGCGGCTGCGGCTCCGGTCCCGGTGCCGGCCCGGGCCGGGGAGTCGGGCCCCGCGGCTGCGGCTCCGGTGCCAGCCCGGGCCGGGGAGTCGGGCCCCGTGGCTGCGGCTCCGGCTCCGGTCCCGGTGCCGGCCCGGGCCGGGGAGTCGGGCCCCGCGGCTGCGGCTCCGGTCCCGGTGCCAGCCCGGGCCGGGGAGTCGGAATCCCGCGGCTGCGGCTCCGGCGCCGGTCCCGAACCTGGCAAGGGTAAGAGGCCAGGGCCGGGACTGGGGCGGGGGAGGAGGGGTTGGATCGGCAGAGGTTCTGGGGGGGCAGACAGGGGATGGGGAAGGGGGGGTTGGGTAGGCGCCGTGTGGGAGTTCCTGGGGTCTATTGGGGTGGTGGTGGATGGAGTCGGGGCAGTCAGGGGACAGGGAGCGGGGCAAGTTTGGCAGGGGGTGGGGTCCTGGGGGGGGAGTTAGGGTTGGGGGTCTTGGGAAGGAGTGGTCAGGGGACAAGGAGCAGGGCAGGGGGGGTTATGGGTTGTGGTTTCTGAGGGGGGGCAGGACGTGGGTGGGGGGTGTACTCACTGGGCGGTTCCCTACCGGGTCTTCGGTGGTGGGTGCTTCAGCCGGCGGAGCCGTGCCGCCAAAGACCTGGTAGGGAACCGGTTCCTAAGATTTTGGCAGCTCATCACTGTTTCTAACCATTAGAGGAGTGAAGTTCTGGAACATCCTTCCAAGGGGAGTAGTGGGGGCAAAAGACATATCTGGCTTTAAAACTAAGCTTGATAAGTTTATGGAGGAGATGTTATGATGGGATAGCCTAATTTTGGCAATTAATTTGGCAATTGATCTTTGATTATCAGCAGGTAAGTATGCCCAGTGGTCTGAGATGGCTTCCCCTGGGCTAAGTGGGAGTTACAAGTTGTGATGAGGGAGATCCCTTTTTGTCACAAGTTGCTACCCCTGGACCATAGGATGGGCAACCCAGGATATCCATCAAAACGTGTGCAGTAAAACCCCAACCACTGCTGAAAGGATGCACAGCCTGGGTGAGCTTCCAAATGTGGAGCCGTTTGCCTTGCCTATGGCTCAGGTCCCTGTGCAGGCAGAGGAAGGATTGGGGTGGCTGGTAGTGGGAATTCTCCAGGACATCAGCTTGACATCTTCATGGGGAATGATTGTCACTTTAAGACAAAAGCCAACCCCTCTTCCTGTAACCGCCAAGGGCTTGGACCAAGTGCTGACAGGGAGCCAGAGGGCTGAGACTGGACATGTTCTCTTACATGTAAATTGTGTGGTTGGCAGGGAGGAGGGTTTTTCCCCCTTGCCTGTAAGGAGAGGTCTGGGAAGGGAAGGGACATCCGCATCCCACCCTACCCAGGGAGGGGAGCTCAGGTTTGCCCAGAGAGGCAGGGCCTCCCTCCAGGAACTGGTTCACATGAGAGGACAAGGAAGGGTGGGTCACACCTCTGTAGCTGGGCTGGGGGCTCCCACATCATTGTGCTCACACACACACAGGAGGGGAATGTGAGAGCGACAGGTGTCCTTGCCCCTATTCTTCTTCAGTCCCCCTGTCACTGATCCCCATCTTTCCTTTCACAGTGTCCCATTCCCCCACCCCATCATCTGAGCCTCCAACCACTCTCCCTATATTCCCACCTACTCTTCCACACCAAACACCCTCCCTTCCTAGTGACTATTTTCTTGTGTAGTTTATTTTCTGCTCAAAAATAGTGTAAATGCCTTTGGATTATTCTGATGTACTCAGATTACATTTCCCTCAAATCAAACCCACTTTGAAGAGGTAGACTGGAGCCATAGGCCTGTTTTTTGCTCCGGACACATCTCCCTCCATTTGGATTTAAACCCACACTGTCTAGTGCTCCAATTCAATGACTGCGACTTTCCCAGAGAGTCACCCAAGTGCTGTAAAAAAAGAGGTAGTTTTCCAGTTAGTTCTCCTCTGTCTGCACAACTGCACTGTAATCCCTCTCGCTCCTTGTGTAGCACACGAGAGTATTGATGAGCTAAACTAGAGGAGCAAAATATTTTTCAAAAAATTTTTTAATGTGATTGTCACCACAGAGCTGGCGGATGCCAATACACCATGTTCAGGCAGTCCTTCAGCTTTGGAGACTCTGCTGTGATCAACTGAGCCCTAGTTTGATTTCTGTCTATGAGCAAAAATTGGTTGCCAAAATCTGTCAAGTTTCAGAAAAGCTGGATGTGGGGGGGAGGGTAGCTCAGCAACCCCTTGGTCAAACAGTCCCAAATTTGGATCAGTGATAGAAACCTACACCCCCCAAGAGCCACACAACATTTCAGGGCAATCCAAGTTACGGTGCAGATTTTACAGCACTTAGGAAAGACCAGCTTTAAACAGAAACCTGATCTAAACCTTAACTCTAGCAGGGCTGTCACCCTTATATACTTTAGTATTTAGTATACCTTAGAGAATACTTATGGAAATACTTATATACCTTAATACTTATGGGTCCAGAAAGCAAGTGTGAATCACTCTGTAGGTCAGGAATTAGGACAGTCACTGGGGAGGAATGAGCACCTGGATCCCAGTCTCTGTGTCTATGACTATTTAATTATTGATACCACCTAGAACAGCTTTGACAGGATGGTTTGAGAGGGACCCACGTGACAGAGTAATTCATTTATTAGACTAAGCTGAGTGACCAAGACAAGGTAATATGAGGTGTAGGCACATCTTGATGAACAGTATTGACAAAGTGATGCCACCTGGTGTGCACAAGTGGAATTACAGGAAATCGACAGAGTTGGGAAGTCTACTGCTGATGACTAAAGGTAAGATTCTGTCCGGTATTTTTAGTAAAAGCCAGGGACTGGTCATGGGCAATAAACAAAAATTCATGGAAGCCCACGACTTGTTCCTGTCTTTTACTAAAAATACCCTGATGGAGGGAGGGATTAACACTGTGCTTGCTGCCGTTGCTCTGTGTCTCTGTGACAGAATCGTATCCTTATGACATTTGCTGCAGGTGAGCACTCTATAGTGTTTAGAGCATGACACAAAAGTTTAGTTATGGAATAAAGAACAACTTTCTCAGTACCCCACTGTATTTATCACTGTATTTCGTTTCCGAATCATTCAGAAAGGATGTAATTCGCCTTTTCACAGGAGACCAGTAAAGGCCTGGCCACTTACATCCCATTTAGCACCTCAAAATGGGACTTAAGCAGGATTTCAGTTGGGTCTAGATCTCATGCTGACCTTCCAAATGGATGTACATTTCACACAGAGCTCCTCCAGTCTACTTTGGGTTTATCTAGTTCATCACAGAAAATGTGGGCATGTGCCTGTCAGTTCTATAGTTCCTTGTTTAGAACCAATGCTAACACCAGCATTGTTAATTATCATTATTATACACAGACCATTTCTCTCAGTGTCAGAGAAGGCTGAGCAGATGTGCCAGACATTTTCAAAAGAGCATTAAAATCAATTTTAGATTTTAAGAAATCAAACTTTTAAACCATGGAAATTAAAAGTTAAGATTCAGTTCTAACTAAAACTACCCAGAATTTAAACTATTGCAAACCGCTATTGAAAACCACACTTAGGGGCACCTAAAAACATGTAACTCAATCACAACAGTATTGAAAATGTTGCCCACATCTCTTTAGGATTAAACACATATCTCTGGTACTAAGCAGAACACTCTGACAGGAGAGCTGAACTCTTCTGGTGTTGGTGCCATAATTTGTTTTGGTACTTATCTGGCCCTCATTACCATAGTGTCTGGGCTCCTCACAATCTTTAGTGTATTTATCCTCACAACCCCTCTGGGAGGTAGAGCCCGACTACTATCCCCATTGTATAGCTGGGGACTTGAGTCACAGAGGGACAGGTTTTCTAAAGGGATTGAGGCACCCAAAGATTCAGATAGGTGCCTAGTAGGATTTTCAAAAGCAACTAGACACCTAACTCCTATTGAAATCAATTGGATGTCTGAAAATTCCAGTAGGTGCTAATCTGAATCTTTAGGCACCTATACAGCTTTAATAATCCATCTCTAAGTGACTCACCCAAGGTCCCACAGCCCATCTGTGGCACAGCAGATTAGTTCTGTAACCACTGGACCATCCTGCCTCTCAAATCTCATTATCTCAGTTTAAGCATTTGCACATGACAGTATGTGACCAACCCCCACCTGTTCAATCTGAACACAAACCTGGAGAGCCACCACCACCTCCACCATTTGAGCTAATGCCCCAACTCCAGGGGATGCTCACATTTGTACGTGTGTTCTTAAGACTGGCTGTGCATCCATGCAAACTGTGGGGGCAGGGGGTGGGGAATGGGGTGGCTGGAATGTTCTTAAATGTTCAAAAATGAGGTGGCACAATTGTTTTTGTTTAAAATCGTGTGATATTTGTATCCAGTCATAAGAACATAAGAATGGCCACTGCGTGGACGTCTTCAGAGAACTATCCACAATGACTCCAAGATCATTTTCCTGATTAGTTGTAGCTAAATTAGTCCCCATCATATTGTATGTATAGTTGGGGTTATTTTTTCCAATATGCATTACTTTACATTTATCCCCATTAAATTTCATTTGCGATTTTGTTGCTCAATCACTTGGTTTTTTGAGATCTTTTAGAAGTTCTTCACAGTCTGCTTTGGTCTTAACTATCTTGAGCAGTTTAGTATCATGTGCAAATGTTGCCACCTCACTGTTTACCCCTTTCTCCAGATCATTTATGAATAAATTGAATAGGATTGATCTGAGGACTGACCCTTGGGAAACACCACTAGTTACCTCTCTCCATTCTGAAAATTAACCATTTATTCCTATCCTTTGTTCCCTGTCTTTTAACCAGTTCTCAATCCACGAGAGGCTCTTCCCTCTTATCCCATGACAACTTAATTTACATAAGAGCCTTTGGTGAGGGACCTTGCCAAAGGCTGTCTGGAAATCTAAGTACACTATGTCCACTGGATCCCCCTTGTCCACATGTTTGTAGACCCTTTCAAAGAACTCTAATAGATTAGTAAGACATGATTTCCCTTTACAGAAACCATGTTGACTTTTGCTCAACAATTTATGTTCTTCTATGTGTCTGACAATTTTATTCTTTACTATTGTTTCGACTAATTTGCCCAGTACTGATATTAGATCAGTAATTGCCGGGATCACCTCTAGAGCCCCTTTTAAATATTGGCATTACATTAGCTATCTTCCAGTCATTGGGTACGGTAGCTGATTTAAAGGATGGGTTACAAACCATAATTAATAGTTCCGCAATTTCACATTTGAGTTGTTTCAGAACTCTTGGGTGAATGCCATCTGGTCCCGGTGACTTGTTACTGTTAAGTTTAGCTATTAATTCCCAAACCTCCTCTAGTGACACTTCAATCTATTACAATTCCTCAGATTTGTCACCTACAAAAGATGGCTCAGGTTTGGGAATCTCCCTAACATCCTCAGCCATAAAGACGGAAGCAAAAAATTCATTTAGTTTCTCTGCAATGACTTTATCGTTTTTAAGTGCCCCTTTTGTATCTCAATCTTTTGACTCTCAGTCTTGTCATGTGTTTGGACCTGACTGATGAGTTGTGAGTGCTTGGGGTGGGCACTGCTGAATATGACAGTGGAGTTCATTTACCTCCGAGCTCCTGCTGTTGAGTAGAAATGGCTTCCTGTTCCTGAACGTTCACATGTTCACTCCTAAAGAGAAGAGATTCTCTGTCATCTTTCAGCTCAGCTGCTCAGTGCAGTAATGCTGCAGTGCATCGAACAGGAATGTAAGGGGAAATGACAAAGGTAAATGCATGTACAGTACCTGCTTGATGTGCTTGCCTCTCCCTGAAAGGAGAAATGGGGAAACTGTCAATAATAGTCTATAATTTAATAAAACCAATTAAAAAAAATATCCAGAGACCATTCCCCATGTGTGTGCCACACACTTTGAGGCACAAACTCCCTCTTCCCATCAGGGCAATCCCATTTCAGAAGGGTAAATTCCCAGCCGTCCCTGCTTCCCTAGGTATTTATGAATTTCATTCATCTGAGGAAATAATGTAGCTAACTTATTTTCCCTGCTGTGGCTACAGTTTGCTAAACCCACTGCCATGCACCTTTGTCAATCACAAAGAGTTATGCTTCTCTATGGACCAGCATTAGCCAGAATAAGTCATAGATTCATGGCTGATAAGGCCATATGGGACCTTTCTGATCATCTGGTGTGATCTCCTGTTTTTGAGGACGAGTCAGAGAACCTCCCCCAATGATTCCTGCATCATCAATATGTGGTTGAGCTAGAGCAGGCCTCTGAGAGAAGCCAGCAATAATTTAAAGACTCCAAGTAATGGGAACCCCCTCACAACTCTTGTTAAGTTGTTCCAATAGTAAATCCTTCTCATGGTAAAATATGTGCACCTTATTTCTAGCATAAATCTGTCCAGCTTTAACTTCCAGCCATTAGATCTGACTCTGCCTTTCTCTGCTGGATTAAAGAGCTCTCTCCCATAACTTTTTTCAGTCTGCAGGTCTAATAAAGGGGAGCAAACACCCCAGATAACCTCTCCCCCATTTCTCTCTGCCCACGACATCCACAATGCCTGAAGGAGAAGGAAAGGAGCACTGGACTGGGACATGTCTAGTTGGCAGCCTATATTAAGTGGAGTGCCCCAAGGGCCAGTCCTGGTGCCGGTTTTGTTCAATATCTTCATTAACAATCTGGAGGATGGTGTGGATTGCACCGTCAGCAAGTTTGCAGATGACAGTAAACTGGGAGGAGTGGTAGATACGCTGGAGCATAAGGATAGGATACAGAGGGACCTAGACAAATTAGAAGATTGTGCCAAAAGAAACTTGATGAGGTTCAACAAGGACAAGTGCAGAGTTCCCATGGCTAGGCAGTGTGTGGCACTGAGTGGCTAGGCAGCAGTTCTGCAGAAAAGGACCTAGGGGTTACAGTGGATGAGAAGCTGGATATGAGTCGACAGTGTGCCCTTGTTGCCAAGAAGGCTAACAGCATTTTGGGCTGTATAAGTAGGGGCATTGCCAGCAGATCGAGGGACGTGATCATTCCCCTCTATTTGACATTGGTGTGGCCTCATCTGGAGTACTGTGTCCAGTTTTGAGCCCCACACTACAAGAAGGATGTGGAAAAATTGGAAAGAGTCCAGCGGAGGGCAACAAAAATGATGAGGGGGGCTGGAGCACATGACTTATGAGGAGAGGCTGAGGGAACTGGGCTTATTTAGTCTGCAGAAGAGAAGAATGAGGGGTGACTCGATAACTGCTTTCAACTATCTGAAGGGAGGTTCCAAAGAGGATGGAGCTAGGCTGTTCTCAGTGGTGGCAGATGACAGAACAAGGAGTAATAGTCTCAAGTTGCAGTGGGGAAGGTATTGGATATTAGGAAACACTATTTCACTAGGAGGATGGTGAAGCACTGGAATGGGTTACCTAGGGAGGTGGTGTAATCTCCTTCCTTAGAGGTTTTTAAGGTCAGGCTTGACAAAGCCCTGGCTGGGATGATCTAGTTGGTGTTGGTCCTGCTTTGAGCAGGGGGTTGGACTAGATGACCTCCTGACAGGGCCGGCTCCAGACCCCAGCGTGCCAAACGCGTGCGTGGGGCGGCATTTTGCCAGCAGGGCGGCAGGCAGGTCCGGCGGACCTTCCGCAGTCATGCCTGCGGGAGGTCCACCGGAGCCACAAACCAGCGGACCTCCCGCAGGCATGACTGCGGAGGGTGCGCTGGTCCCGCGGCTCGGATGGACCTCCCACAGGCATGACCGCGGAAGCTCCACCGGAGCCGCGGGACCAGTGGAACCTCCGCAGCCAGGTCTGCAAGAGGTCCCCCGGACCGGTGACCGGCAGCGCGCCCCCTGCGGCGTGCTGCCCTGCTTGGGGCGGCCGGATCCCTAGAGCCGCCTCTGCCTCCTGAGGTCCCTTCTAACCCTGATATTCTATGATTCTATGATTGAGGGGTTTTGGCTGAAAGGCAATCAGCCAGTAAGACTGCATAATCATATGGTGAGAAATATTTTGTTTTGAATTCATTTAGTTTGTTAAGTTAGATATGAGTTGCAGGGCTAATAGGATTAAAAGGCAGAAAAAACATCTCTTAGTAAGTAAAACAAGGAGCTCTGGCTCTGCTATGGGCATGGGGATGGAGCTTAGTGAAGAATTTATTTGACAAATAAGGGATGTCCATGGAGCTGAGAGGATTCCATATGGCAAAAGGGGACAGAGACTATATTGAAGGGACGATGCTCTCAGAGCAAGAGGGACTATCGACCACCATATACCAGAGGACAAGGCTGGAGAGAGAGAAAGCAGGAGGGTCTCTGCCTCGCCTGAGATACTGACCAGACTTCAGAGTCATATGTCTGCACTAGAAGTGCTGTGGCCATGCAGCTCTACTCATACAGCTGTGCCGCTGCAGCACGTGTGGTGAACAAGCTCTGTGCTGATGGGAGAGATCTCGCCTGTTGGCATAAAAAACCCACTCCCGTGAGCAGCAGAAGCTATGTCGGTGGCAGAAGCTCTCCCACTGTCCACACTGGTGCTTATATTGGCATAACTTATGTTGCCCAGAGGGGTGGAATATTCTTACCCCTGAGCAACATAAGTTTTGCCAACACAGGCTGTAGTGTAGACATAGTGATAGAAGGGGTGAGACTGGACCCAGGGGATAGGTACAGCCCTGCAAATCCATCGATATCTACTTTATATCCATAGACCATTTTTGTGGATAACAGTGCAGATGCGGGTACAAACTTTGTATCCGTGCAGGGCTCTGACAGTAAGAGCTGGGTGAGCAGCTGTGAAGAAGCAGACCCTCCACCTGCCCTGGGCAGGAGGCCTGGCGGGCAGGGACATGGCTCCCCACAGCTGCCCATCTGACTTTTACCATGGCCAGGCTGCGGCACTCGCCCTGCCCCCGGCCAGAGCCAGAGAGCTGAGCTGGCACAGCCTGGGTCCCTCCACCTGCCCTGGGAGGGGGACTCGAACAGCTCCCAGCCCGTGTCTCTGCCCCCCAGGCACCCCGCCTAGGGTAGGTGGAAGAACCCAGGCTCCTCACAGCTGCCAGTGTGACTCTCACCAACCCAGCTCCAGCCAGGGTCGGGGGAGGGGATGCCTTGGAGCCACAGCTCAGCTATGGCAAGAGCCGGGTGGGCAGCTGTGGGGAGCTGCGATGGACTCTCCACCTGTCATGGGAGGGAGGCCTGAGCAACCTCCTGGCAGCTCCAAAGGTCACCCCCTCCCCCCCCCCAGCCAGGCCAGTGTGGAGCCCATCTGGGGAGCCACTGGGAGCTGTGGCAGACCTTACACCTGTCTGCAGTCAGGGAAGTGGGAGGCTGAGAGCAGCCCCATGCCATGTTCCCATCCCCCAGGCTCCTCGCCCAGCTGAGGGCAGGTGGAGGGTCCGCGACTCCACGTGGGCTCCCTGAAGCTCCCCATGCAGATCTCCCTGACCGGGCTCCCACGGAGGAGTGGGGTTGCCTTGAAGCCTGACCCCAGCCAGGTAAGTAGAGCCCTGCAATTCCACAGACAATTTTTGCAGATCATGGATCGGATGCTAAGACACATTTTTGTATATGCGCAGGGCTCTAGGGATGGGGGCAGTTTGTCTGAGGACTGTTTGCTATTTTGTGTAGATGTGTAACTCTAGTGCTTTCTTAAATATACAAGTGCCTGTGGTTAAGAAATCCCTTTGCCAAGCCAGCCTTCCTGGCTCGCCTGACACATTGTCCCTGAAGGGGTCAATCGAGAACTCAGTGCACCCACAGTGAGCTGGAAATCTGCCCAAGCGTGTGTAACCATCTGGGATCTTGGCAGGGCTGCAGCTCTGGGTCTGGGGTTTCAGACAGCTGGGGTGCAGAGGACCACATCCAGTGACGAGCTGTCAAAATCTTAATAACCGGTTCCCTATAAAAAGTTCTGATTTAAGAGGGGAGGTGTGGGGGAGGAGCGGGGCAGGGGGAGACATACTTGTGGGGCCGGGGGCCCCTGCACGGCCTGGGGCAAATTGCCCCACGCCCTCCCCCTGCGGCCCTGGAGCTCGCAGCCCCCGCCCCTTACCTTGCTGTCAGATCAAAGCAGCAGGACGACTCAGGAGCTCAGCTGAGCTGCCCAGCTCCTGGCCACGCTACAGCTCTGAGTGGGGAGGGGCCGGGAGGAGATATCCTTGTGGGGCCGGGGGCCTGGGGTAAATTGCCCCACTTGCCCCCTCCCTGCGGCCCCAGAGCTCACAGCCCCCCACCCCCTTACCTTGCTGGCAGCCCAGAGTTCAGGTGAGCTGCCCAGCTGCTGGCCATGCTGCGGTTCTGCGGGGTGGGGGAAGCGGGGGACAGGGGCCCCCTCCCCTCGCCTCCCCTCTGGCCAGCCCTGAAGCTTGCAGCAGCAGCCCCCCCCCCACACACCTTGCCGGGCCACTCAAAAAGCAGAAGCAGGACGACTCCCGAGCTCAGCTGAGCTGCCCAGCTGGTGCCGGCGGCTGGCCACGCTGCAGCTGAGGGGAAGCGGAGGAGGGACCCGGGGAGCCTCAGCTTCCCAAGCTGGGAATCCTGGGAGCAACAGGATAGTCCGGCCCGTGGACTGGAGTTCTTTGCCCACCTCCTGGCCTTTTAACAACTGGCAGGGGCGGCTCTAGACATTTTGCTGCCCCAAGCAGGGCAGCATGCCGCGGGGGGCGCTCTGCCAGTCGCCGGGAGGGTGGCAGGCAGCTCCGGTGGACCTCCCACAGGTGTGCCTGTGGAGGGTCCGCTGGTCCCGCGGTCCACTGGTCCCACGGCTTTGGTGGACCTCCCGCAGGAACACCTGCGAGTGGTCCACCGGAGCCATCTGCCGCCCTCCCGGCGACCGGCAGAGCGCCCCCTGCGGCATGCCGCCCCAAGCACGCACTTGGTGTTCTGGCAGGGACGGCTCCAGGCCCCAGCATGCCAAACGCGTGCTTGGGGTGGCATGCCACTGGGGGCGCTGTGCCGGTCGCCGGGAGGGCGGCAGGTGGCTCCGGTGGACCTCCCGCAGGCGTCCCGGCGGAGGGTCCGCTGGTCCCGTGGCTTCGGTGGAAGCATCCGCAGGCACTGTAACCGTGGGACCAGCGGACCCTCCGCAGGCACGTCTGTGGGAGGTCCACCGGAGCCGTGGGACCGGCGACCAGCAGAGCGCCCCCCCGTGGCGTACTGCCATGCTTGGGGCGGCGAAACGACTAGAGCCACCCCTGCGTGCTGGGGCCTGGATGTGCCCCTGACAACTGGTTCTCCACGGAGGTCTAATTTTAGCAACCGGTTCTTGAGACCTGTGGGAACTGGCTCCAGCTCACCACTGACCACATCCCAAAGAAGGGTGGCAAACATGGGGTCTGCAGCTAGGAGTGCAGCTGAGGGACCCAGAGCTGGAGGCTTAGAAGCACGGGGGATCCTCTGGTTAGGTCCAGTCACAGCAGACTGGTATCTGTCCAGAAAAGGTGTGACACAGGACCCTGAAGGGATTTAATTAGCCAACAGAAACACCCCTACCTTGGACTTGTGAGCAGCCTTTCCCCTGGGAATCACAGTGTGAGAGCAGTGAGCCAGGGATCCTTTGCACTCCTCACAAAGGGCTTTGACATCCTCCTTACAGAACCATGTGAGCTCTTTGCCATGTTCTTCGCAGATGTTCCCTTCCCTTCCCCTTTGTCCTGGCTTTAAGCCCTGTTGTTTGAGGAACTGTATTATGCTGCTCAGCTGCGTGTTGGACCTGAAGGCTCTTTTCTGGATCGTTTCTCCACACTGAGGACAGGCAGGTGTCTCCACTCCCTCACAGCGCTGGGTGATGCAGTCCCGGCAGAAGTTGTGTCCACATTCTATAGTCACTGGGTCTGTCAAATACTCCTGACAGATGTTACAAATGGCATTATCTAGCTCTCTACCAGCTAAAGACGTTGGGGCTGGGGGTTCCTGACCCTCAGACTTACATTTGCCAATCCCTGGTGTCTCCATGACTGCTGGGCTCTCAGTTCTTCTGTCTCTCCTTCCCCAGCACTATGTGTTCTGCTGCCACTGGTGGGAGGTGCCTGCTGCTGGCCTCTGCCCTGCTCGGTGGCAGGGGGAGGTGAAGAGAAGGGAGGGGCCTGGAGGGGAAAGAAGAGAAGGGAAACAGAAGGAAGGGGACGAGGAACTGACTGGGAGAGGAGGAGAAATGACAGTTAGAAAGAGCGGGAAAGCAGCTTTGCCAGACACCCCCTCGCCAATGAGCAGGGGCAGGGAGGGGTTTTAGTTCCATGTTCAGCACTGGTGAAATGGACTCTGGATCACTGCGCCCAGTTCTAATGGCCGCATTTTGGAAAGGATGTTCAAAAAGAGTGGAGAGGGTGCAACAAAGAGCCACAAACGTAATTTGAGGAATGGAGAAAATGCCCTACAGGGGCAGAATGAAAGAGCTCGATTTGTTCTGTTTGTCAAAAGGAAGAGTGAGAGGTGACTTGATCATGGTGTTCATGGGGAGAAAATCCTGGGTATTAAAGGGCTCTGTAATCTAGTGGAGAAAAGCAGGACAAGAACCAGTGGCTGGAAGCTGAAGCCAGATAAATCCAAATGAGAAATAAGGCACAAGTTTTAACAGTGCAGATGTTTAACAAACTCCTGAGGTGGTGGCTGCTCCATCCCTTAATGTCTCCCAGTCCAGACTGGTGCCTTTCTGGAAAGATGCTTTAGTCAAACACAAGTTATTGGGCTCCGTAACTAGGTGAAATTCACTGGCCTGTGTTATAAAGATCAAACTAAACCTAACGGTCCCTTCAGGTTTTAAAACTAGGAATTTATGAATTCCGGCAGGGCTCAGATCATCTGAGGCCTCAGTTCTGGAGAAACAGCATAAAGGCTGTGGGTAACGTGTGCCCATTACCAGGAGCTGTCCTGCAAGTCCTTAAAAAGACAGAAGAATGATAGGGAAGAAAACCCATGAGTTTGATGGTCTGAGGGTATGTCTACACTAGGAAATTAGGTTGAATTTATAGAAGTCGATTTTTTAGAAATCAATTTTATACAGTTGATTGTGTGTGTCCTCACTTAAGACCGTTAATACCATTAAGTCGGCAGAATGCATCGAGAGTACCAAGGCTAGTGTCGACTTTTGGAGCATTGCACCGTGGGTAGCTATCCCACAGTTCTCGCAGTCTCCGCCACCCATTGGAATTATGGGTTGAGCTCCCAATGCCTGATGGGGCAAAAACATTGTCGCGGGTCATTCTGGGTAAATGTCGTCAGCCAACCCACCCTCCCTCCCCTGTGAAAGCAACGGCCAAAAATAATTTCTCGCCTTTTTTCCTGGGTTACCCGTGCAGATGACATACCACGGCAAGTATGGAGCCCGCTCAGCTCACTGTCACCGTATGTTTCCTGTGTGCTGCTGACAGACGCGGTCCTGCAGTGCTATGCAGCAGCAGCTCCTTGCCTTTGCAAGTTGGCGAAGATGGTTAGCAGTCATACTGTACTGTCTGCAGCTGTCTCCTGGTTGCTTCTGGCTGGCCTTGGTGAGGTCAGTCGGGGGCGTGTGGACAAAAATGGGAATGCATCCAGGTCATTCCCTTCTTTAAATTTTGTCTAATGGAGATTCAGTCCTGCCTAGAATATCAAGCAAGCCTAACAAAGAACCAGAGAGACAAACGGCTGCTCCGGGTCAGAGCCCCAGACATCCCGCTTCTATGAGCTGCATGCCATTCCAGGGGGTGCCCCTACAACTACCCCACCCCGGTGCTTCCCTCTTCCCCCACCCCTCCCGGACTACCTTGGTAGTTATCTCGCCATTTGTATGATGAATTAATAAAGAATGCATGAATTTGAAACAATGACTTTATTGCCTTTTCAAGCAGAGATCAAATCAGGTAGGGGAGGGTGGTTGGCTTACAGAAAAGTAGAATGAATCACCATCCTGCACTTGCTCAGCCTATAGTTGGACTGCTCCTTACTACTGTCCAGGTTTCATGAGCCATGGGAGCAAGGGGTAGGCTGGGGTAGGTGCGACCGCACGCTGCTGCCGACTGGGAGAGCAGCCTGAGGCAGAAACCTCCAGCTGGCATGATAGTCCAGGCAGGATTGAATCTCTATTAGACGAAACTTAAAGAAGGGAATGACCTGGAGTCATTCCCATTTTTGTTCAGGCGCCCCCGGCCGACCACACTGAGGCCAGCCAGGAGCACCCACAGGATGACGATGACGGCTAACGGTCCTATTGTACCATCTGCCATCCACAGGGCAAGGCAAGGGGATGTTGCTGCGTAGCACTGCAAAACCGCGTCTGCCAGCAGCACCCAGGAGTTGTACAGTGACAGTGAGCTGAGTGGGCTCCATGCTTGCCATAGTATGTCATCTGCACAGGTAACCCAGGAAAAAAGACGAGAAAAGATTTTTGGCTGTTGCTTTCATGGAGGGAGGGAAGGTGTGTGTGTGGGGGGGGGGGGGTGACTACATTTATCCAGAACCACCTGCAACACTGTTTTTGCCTCATCAGGCATTGGGAGAGCTACCCATAATTCCAATGGGTGGCAGAGACTGCGGGAACAGTACAGTAAGCCAACCCTGTACGCCATGTTGTCAATTGCCCCCCAGTGAGAGCAACGGCAAAAAATCATGACATGGCAAGAATGGAGCCCGCTCAGCTCACTGTCACCATACATCTCCTGAGTGATGCCAGATGTGGGACTGCATTGCTACACAGCAGTGGCTCATTGCTTTTTGGCAGCAGACGGTGCAGTATGACTGGTAGCCATCGTCATCGTACTCCTGGGTGCTCTTTTAGCTGACCTCAGTGAGGTCAGTCCGGGGCGCCTAGGCAGCCAGGAGACGACTATGGCTAGCAGTCATACTGCACCATCTGCTGCCAGCCTAAGATGTATAAGAAAGATGAAGTGGATCAAAACAATAAAGAGACCAGATTTGTTTTGTATTCATTTGCTCCTCCCCCCCCCCTGTGAATGGTTGGGGGAGGGACAGCTCAGTGGTTTGAGCATTGGCCTGCTAAACCCAGGGTTTTGTGGTCAATCCTTGAGGGGGCCATTCTGTGTGACAACCCTGTAAGCCATGTCATCAGTCGCCCCTCCCTCCCTCCGTCAGAGCAACAGCAGACAATCGCTTCACGCCTTTTTTTCAAAGCAGACACCATAGCACAGCAAGCATGGAGCCCGCTCAGATCACTGCAGCAATTATGAGCACTGTAAACAGCACGCACATTATCCTGCAGTATATGCAGAACCAGAACCTACAAAATCAAAACAAGGCAAGGAGGTGACGGCAGCACGGTGATGAGAGTGATGAAGATATAGACACAGACTTCTTTCAAATTACGGGCCCCGGCAAAGTGGACATCATGGTGTTAATGGGGCAGGTTCATGCCATGGAATGCCAATTCTGGGCCTGGGAAACAAGCACAGACTGGTGAAACCGCATAGTATTGCATGTCTGGGACGATTCCCAATGGCTGCAAAACTTTTGCATGCATAAGGGCACTTTCATGGAACTTTGTGACTTGCTTTCCCCTGCCCTGAAGTGCCAGAATACCAAGGTGAGAGCAGCCCTCACAGTTGAGAAGCGAGAGGCGATAGCCCTCTGGAAGCTTGCAATACCAGACAACTACCGGTCAGTCGGGCCTCAATTTGGAGTGGGCAAATCTACTGTGGGGGCTGCTGTGATCCAAGTTGCCAATGCAATCAAAGAGCTGCTGATATCAAGGGTAGTGACTCTGGGAAATGTGCAGGTCATAGTGAATGGCTTTGCTGCAATGGGATTCCCTAACTGTGGTGGGGCGATAGATGGAACCCATATCCCTATCTTGGCACCGGAGCACCAAGGCAGTGAGTACATAAACCGAAAGGGGTACTTTTCAATGGTGCTGCAAGCACTGGTGGATCACAAGGGACATTTCACCAACATCAACGTGGGATGGCCATGATGCTCGCATCTTCAGGAACTCTGGTCTGTTTCAAAAGCTGCAGCAAGGGACTTTCTTCCCAGACCAGAAAATAACCATTGGGGATGTTGAAATGCCTATAGTTATCCTTGGGGACCCAGCTTACCCCTTAATGCCATGGCTCATGAAACCATATACAGGCAGCCTGGACAGTAGTTAGGAGCTGTTCAACTATAGACTGAGTAAGGGCAGAATGGTGGTAGAGCGTGCCTTTGGACATTTAAAAGCTCGCTGGTGCAGCTTACTGACTCGGATAGACATCAGCGAAACCAATATTCCCATTGTTATTACCGCTTGCTGTGTGCTCCACAATATCTGTGAGAGTAAGGGGGAGACGTTTATGGTGAGTTGGGAAGTTGAGGCAAATCGCCTGGCCGCTGATTACGCACAGCCAGACACCAGGGCAGTTAGCAGAATACAGGAGGGTGCGGTGCACATCAGAGAAGCTTTGAAAACCAGTTTCATGACCGACCAGGCTATGGTGTGAAACTTCTGTTTGTTTCTCCTTGATGAAAACCTGCCCCACCCCCGGTTCACTCTACTTCTCTGTAAGCTGGCCACCCTCCCCTCCCGCCACCCTTCGATCACTGCTTGCAGAGGCAATAAAGTCTTTGTTGCTTCACATTCATGCATTCTTTATTAATTCATCACTCAAATGGGAGATAACTGCCAAGGTAGCCAGGGTGGGGTAGGGGGAGGAGGGAAACACCAGGTGGGGTGGGGGAGGACAAGGCCACACTGCACTTTAAAACTTATTGAATGCCAGCCTTCTGTTGCTTGGGCAATCCTCTGGGGTGGAGTGGTTGGGTGCCCGGAGGCCCCGCCACCACATTCTTGGGCATCTGGGTGAGGAGGCTATGGAACTTGGGGAGGAGGCAGTTGTTTACAAAGGGGCTGTAGCAATGGTCTGTGCTCATGCTGCCTTTCCTGAACCTCAACCATATGCCGGGGCATATCAGTTTGTTCCTCCAGTAGCCTCAGCATTGCCTCTTGCCTTCTGTCACCAAGATGACACCGCCTATCATCTTCAGCCCGCCACCTGTCCTTGCATTCATATTGTGCTTCCCTGGACTCTAACATTGTCTGCCTCCATGCATTCTGCTGGGCTCTTTCTGTGTGGGAGGACTGCATGAGCTCAGAGAACATTTCATCGTGAGTGTGGTTTTTTTCACCTTCTAATCTTCGCCAGCCTCTGGGAAGGAGAAGATAGTGTGAGCGTTGAAACATTTGCAGCTGGTGGAGGAAAAAAAAGAAACAGTGGTAGTTAAAAAGACATGTTTTAGAGAACAATGGGTAGACTCTTTCACTCTTTTTCTCATGTGGGAATGGTTTCAAACAGCGGCACCCTCATTTCCCATACCAAGCAGCCATTGGCTTGGCCATATAAAATGGGTTGGCCATTTAAAAGGAGGAGGGGCTGCAGTTTTCGGGTTAACATGCAGAACAAACCCAACTCACCCCCTCCCCACCACACACACACCCAATTCTCTGGGATGATCGCTTCACCCCTCCCCACACCACGTGGCTAACAGCAGGGAACATTTCTGTTCAGTCACAGGCAAACAGCCCAGCAGGAACAGGCACCTCTGAACGTCCCCTTAATAACATCACCCTATTTCAACCAGGTGACCAGGAATGATATCACTCTCCTGAGGATAACACAGAGAG
Source organism: Mauremys mutica (assembly GCF_020497125.1). NCBI lineage: Eukaryota > Metazoa > Chordata > Testudines > Geoemydidae > Mauremys > Mauremys mutica. Next base: position 39,581,622 of record NC_059083.1, read on the forward strand.
ATAAAGAACGGATACTGTTTGAATGCCAGCAAACATCGGGACTGTACACTGTGTTATGCAATGATTCCAGACTACATGCTACTGGCCTGGCGTGGTAAAGTGTCCTACCATGGAGAACGAAATAAGGCTGCCCTCCTCATAAACCTTTTGCAAAGGCTTTGGGAGTACATCCAGGAGAGCTTCATTGAGATGTCCCTGGAGGATTTCCGCTCCATCCCCAGAAATGTTGACTTTTCAAGTAGCTGTACTGGCTGCGAATGCCAGGGCAAATTAATCATTAAACACGCTTGCTTTTAAACCATGTATAACATTTACAAAGGTACGCTCTCTGCCTGGCGGGCCTGGGAGGCAGCCTTGGGTGGGTTCGGGGTGTACTGGCTCCAGTCCAGGGTGAGAAACAGATCCTGTCTGTTGGGGAAACTGGTTTCTCCACTTACTTGCTGTGAGCTATTTTCAACATCCTCATCATCATCTTCCTTGTCCCCCAAACCTGCATCCCTGTTCTGTGCTATTCCATCGAAGGAGTCAAAGCACAGTGGTGGGGTAGTGGTGGCTGCACCATCTAGAATCGCATGCAGCTCATCATAGAAGCGGCATGTCTGGGGCTCTGACCTGGAGCAGACATTTGCCTCTCTGGTTTTTTGGTAGGCTTGCCTCAGCTCCTTAAGTTTCATGCAGCACTGCTGTGGGTCCCTATTACAACCTCTGTCCTTCATGCCCCTGGAGATTTTTTCAAATGTTTGGGCATTTCATCTTTTTGAACAGAGTTCTGATAACATGGATTCGTCTCCCCATACAGCGATCAGAACCAGTATCTCCTGTACGGTCCATGCTGGGTCTCTTTTGCAATTCTGGGACTCCATCATGGTCACCTCTGCTGATGAGATCTGCACTCATCTGCAGATCGCGACGCTGGCCAAACAGGAAATGAGATTCAAAAGTTCACAGGCCTTTTCCTGTCTACCTGGCCAGTGCATCTGAGTTGAGATTGCTGTCCAGAGCGGTCACAATGGAGCACTCTGGGATAGCTCCCAGAGGCCAATACCGTCAAATTGCGACCACACTACCCCAAATTCTACCCAGCAAGGTCGATTTCAGTGCTAATCCCCTTGTCGGGGGAGGATTACAGAAATCAATTTTAACAGCCCTTAAGTTGAAAATAACGGCTTCATGATGTGGATGGGTGCATAGTTAGATTCATCTAATGCTGCTAAATTCAACCTAAACTTCTAGTGTAGACCAGGGCTGAGATTAATCTACTGCTTCCAAGGGAACAATGAATGTTGCACTGGCCTCTGTTTACACTCACTTTCCAACCAGTTTTGATTCTGTGTTCATACTTAGAATAAACATGAAAATAAATAAATAAATAGAATATGACCTGAACCCATAAGAACACTCTGTTATTCAGTAGTGCTGGGGCCTGGTTTTCTCTGCTCCTAAGAACAGACAAATACGTGTGGTCAGCATTCATAGCCCAGTCTGGTTCATTGTTTTCTCATCCTCCCTTCCCATAGTTGCGCTGGGAGTCTCTGTCACTCACGCTGCATCTGTCGTGTAGACTGTGAGCTCCCTGAGCTAGGGACGTATCTTTGTTACACGTCTGTGACTGGGGTTCCTAGGCACTACTATACCATTACTGATGCTGCTAGCCATTAACAGCAAGTGGGGGAATAAACAAATGTGGTGGCCCAGGCTGGCTCCTTCATCGCTAACCCCACCTCAGAGTAATACAGAACCACTTGCCCCTCCTGAGCTCCCCAGAGAGGGACTCCAGGGAGCCCCAGGCACAAATGTGGATGGGGAACTGGCTTGGGTGGAAGGAATGTATTAGAGGGAATTACTGAGCTCCTGAGGACAGACATGGTTTCTTTTGCAAAGATTTTGATATGGACTTCCACAGTATTCTTGCCAGCAAGTTAAAAAAGAATGGATTGGATGAATGGACTATAAGATGGATAGAAAGCTGGCTAGATCATAGGGCTCAATGCGTAGTGATGTACAGCTCAATGTCTAGTTGGCAGCCGGTTTCAAGCGGAGTGCCCCAAGGGTCGGTCCTGGGGCCGGTTTTGTTCAATACCTTCATTAGTGATCTGGAGTATGGCGTGGACTGCACTCTCAGCAAGTTTGCAGATGACACTAAACTGGGAGGAGTGGCAGATATGCTGGAGGGTAGGGATAGGATACAGAGCGACCTAGACAAAATGGAGGATTGGGCCAAAAGAAACCTGATGAGGTTCAACAAGGACAAGTGCAGAGTCCTGCACTTAGGATGGAAGAATCCCATGCACTGCTACAGATTGGAGACCAACTGGCTAAGCAGCAGTTCTGCAGAAAAAGACCTGGGGATTACAGTGAATGAGAAACTGGATACGAGTCAACAGTGTGCCTTTGTTGCCAAGAAGGCTAATGGCATATTGGGCTGCATTAGTAGGAGCATTGCCAGAAAATTGAGGGAAGTGATTATTCCCCTCTATTCAGCACTGGTGAGGCCATATCTGGAGTATTGCATCCAGTTTTGCCCCCACTGCCCTGAAAGGATGTAGACAAATTGGAGAGTCCAGCGGAGGGCAACAAAAATGATTAGGGGGCTGGGGCACATGATTTATGAGGAGAAGATAAGGGAACTGGGCTTATTTAGTCTGCAGAAGAGAAGAATGAAGGGGGATTTGATAGCAGCCTTCAACTACTTAAGGGTGGTTCCAAAGAGGATGGAACTAGGCTGTTCTCAGTGGTGGCAGATGACAGAACAAGGAGTAATGGTCTCAAGTTGCGGGGTGGGGGGGAGGTCTAGGTTGGATATTAGGAAAAACTATTTCACTAGTAGGGTGGGGAAGTACTGGAATGGGTTACCTAGGAAGGTGGTGGAATCTCCATCCTTAGAGCCCTGGCAGGGATGATTTAGTTGGGGTTGGTCCTGCCTTGAGCAGGGAGTCGGACTAGATGACCTCCTGATGTCTCTTCCAACCCTAATCTTCTATGAGTCTATGACTGTACATCCATTTCAGCATATCGGGGGAAACAGGAGAGAGCAGGTAACCATTAGCACAGTTGTAAATAGGGTCTTAGATCTCCAGCTCTACCCACTGGACCTGCTGACTCTGCGGAACCCATTTCTAGTAAGGTTGAACCTCAAATGTACAAATACAGAGTGGGGGATAATTTTCTTGGCAGCAGCCCTGCTTAGAGGGATGTGCGAGTAGTGGTGGATCACAACCTTAACATGAGTCAGCAATGCAACACTGTTGCAAAAAAAGCAAATGCAATTAAGAACATAAGAACATAAGAATAGTCCTACTGGGGCAGACCAAAGGTCCTTCTAGCCCAGTATCCTGTCTTCCAACACTGGCCAATGCCAGGTGCCCCAGAGGGAATGAACAGAACAGGTCATCGTCAAATGATCCATCCCCTGTAGCTCATTCCCAGCTTCTGGCAAACAGAGGCTAGGAATACTATCTCTGTCCATCCTGGCTAATAGCCATTGATGGACCTATCCTCCATGAATTTATCTAGTTCTTTTTTGAACCCTTTTTATGGTCTTGGCCTTAACAACATTGTCTGTGAAGGAGTTCCACAGGTTGACTGTGCGTTGTGTGAAGAAATACTTCTTTTTTTTTGTTTTAAACCTGCTGCCTATTAATTTCATTTTAGGTTGCATTAACAGAGGCATAGCAGACAAGTCACGAGAGGTGATAGTACCACTCTACTCGGTGCTGGTTATGGCTCAGCTGCAGTACTGTGTCCAGTTTTGATCACCAGTGTATAGAAAGGATGTGGAGAATCTGGAAAGGATCCAGAGGTGAGTGGCAAAGATGATCAAAGATATGGAATGCAGCTATCTGAGAAAAGGCTGAAGGAACTGGGTATGTTTAATTTGGAAAAGAGGAAATGTGGGAGGCCGGAGGGGGAACATGATAATCTTCAAGTATGTGAAAGGCTGCCATAAAAAAAGATTGAGAAAAGTTGCTCTCTTGCCACAGAGGGCAGGACAAGAGACAATGGGTTCAAACTGCAACATAGCAGATTTAGATTAAATCTCAGGACAAACATCCTAACTATAAGAACAACGGGGCAATGGCACAGACTGCCAAGGGAACTCGTGGAAGCTCCTTCACTGGAGGTTTTCAAAAGGAGGCTGGGTAGCCATGTGTCTCGTATGGTTTAGACACAACAAATCCTGTATCTCGGCAGGGGTTAGACTAGATGGCCCTTGTGGTCCCTTCTAATCCTGTGGTTCTATGATTCTAACAGAAAACACACATGGTGGCAGCACAGCCAGCCACACCCACACCAGCTGCCCCCAGCCCATCTCTTCCTCTGGACTCTGCTCATCCTTACTCCTACTGAAAGTGGCAGCTGCCTAATAAAAACACACAGGTTACAGCTCAGCAATAGTGCCTGTGCCCCCAGTGCCATGTGTCCCTGCTCAGCCCCTCTCCCTTCCCTCCCATGGTTCTCTGCTGCCCTCAACTTGCCCAGGATCACCTCATGTCAGTAGGAAAATAAGGTCTGGATGAAGCATGGTCTGAGGATGCCCCTCCCCGACCCCGCCCAGGGACCAGGGTTAAGCCCTGGCAGTCAGGTTTACTGGACCCTGCCTCAGCACAGGTGGCTGGACGTGGTGACTCCTTCAGAGCCCTTCTAGCCCCACATTTCTGTCAGTGAGCTCTGGCCTGTCTGAGACTCTCCAAGCCTTTGAGTCAGGGGTGGCTCCAGGCACCAGCGCAGCAAGCTCGTGCTTGGGGTGGCAGACAGGCTGCATTTGGCGGCGTGCCTGCAGGAGGTCCGCCGGTCCTATGGTTTCGGCAGCAATTCAGTGGCGGGTATGCTGCATGTGTGGGACCGCAGAAACGCCGCCAAACCCACGTGACCACGGACAGCATGCAGGGGTGCCACTGAAGGCCGCCAGACTGTCGTGCTTGGGGTGGCAAAAAATACAGAACTGCCTCTGCTTGGAGCCTAACCTGGTGCCCATTGCAGTCAGTGGTCAGATTCCCATTGGATCTGGCCCTAGCGCACATTTCATCACCTTTGTGTTGCACTGTGCGTTGTTAGGGGCCTAGCAACCCTCTGGGTTATTGTTACAGGGAGACACTGAGCTGATCTCACAGAGTTCTGCCTTGTCTATTAAATCTCCTCTGGGTTTCTGCCATCCTGCCCCTGAAAATGAAAATGTCAGAAAGTAACAACAGCCCAGGGGCTGCTCCGAGTGACTCTGCAGAGACACTGTGATTCTATTGCTCCAGAGGCTGAAGTGCAACCCCAGCCCAACCCAGGTGCCAGACAAGACTCAGGCTGCAGCTTTCAGTTTGAATGTGGCAAACCCCAGGTAACTGAACAGGAAGGAGCAGAGAGAAACTAACAATGTGATTTTATTGACTGTTCTTTCATGTGCCCGCATTATTTTTTCCCCAAGACAATAGGCTCAGTCCAGTGAGACCGTGGGAGAAAAATAGCATTTAAAAATTAAGGGGAAAAGTTATCAAGATACCCTAGATAATGTCCAGATCTGCCCACCATTCCCAGGGCATTCTCCCCTCCCCCATCATTTATGATCTTGCTGAGATGATGACATTGAGTAACAGCAGCAGGAAGGTGCAGGTGGCGAGCGTGGGGTACAAAGGGTAACAATAAGCAGCAGTTTATTGAGCTGCAGAGGAGAGCAGTGTCCAATGGGAGCCTTTGGGGTCAGAGTCTCCTTTTTTTATTGCACATCACTGGACTATTATCTGACAGACAGGCCCAGAGTCAGGGTAACAGTGACCCTGAGCCCGTGTGCCCCAGAAAAACACTGATAGGAAACTATAATTAGACAGGTTTCAGAGTAGCAGCCGTGTTAGTCTGTATCCGCAAAAAAACCCAGGAGTACTTGTGGCACCTTAAAGACTAACAAATTTATTTTAGCATGAGCTTTCGTGAGCTAAAGCTCACTTCTTCGGATGCATAGAATGGAACACAGACAGGAGATATTTATACATATAGAGAACATGAAAAGGTGGAAGTATGCACACCAACAGGCAGAGTCTAATCAATTGAGATGAGCTATCGTTAGCAGGAGGAAAAAAAACTTTTTGAAGTGATAATTAAGATGGCCCATAGAAGGTGTGAGGAGAACTTAACATAGGGAAATAGATTCAATTGGTGTAATGACCCAACCATTCCCAGTCTTTGTTTAGACCACAGTTAATAGTATCTAGTTTGCATATTAATTCAAGTTCAGCAGTCTCTCTTTGGAGTCTGTTTTTGAAGTTTTTTTGTTGCATAATTGCCACCTTCAAGTCTGTCACTGAGTGGTTAGAAAGGTTGAAGTGTTCTCCCACTGGTTTTTGAATGTTATGATTCCTGATGTCAGATTTGTGTCCATTTATTCTTTTGCGTAGAGACTGTCCAGTTTGGCCAATGTACATGGCAGAGGGGCATTGCTGGCACATGATGGCATATATCACGTTGGTAGATGTGCAGGTGTACGAGCCCCTGATGGTGTGTCTGATGTGATTAGGTCCTGTGATGGTGTCACTTGAATGGATATGTGGACAGAGCTGGCATCGGGCTTTATTGCAAGGATAGGTTCCTGGGTTAGTGTTTATGTTGTATGGTGTGCAGTTGCTGGTGAGTATTTGCTTCAGGTTGGGAGGCTGTCTATAAGTGAGGACTGGCCTGTCTCCCAAGATCTGTGAGAGTGAGGGATCATCTTTAAGGATAGGTTGTAAATCTTTGATGATGCGCTGGAGAGGTTTTAGTTGGGGGCTGTAGGTGATGGCTAGTGGTGTTCTGTTATTTTCTTTTTTAGGCCTGTCCTGTAGTAGGTGGCTTCTGGGTACTCTTCTGGCTCTGTCAATCTGTCAATCTCTGCCATGTACATTGGCCAAACCGGACAGTCTCTACGCAAAAGAATAAATGGACACAAATCTGACATCAGGAATCATAACATTCAAAAACCAGTGGGAGAACACTTCAACCTTTCTAACCACTCAGTGACAGACTTGAAGGTGGCAATTTTGCAACAAAAAAACTTCAAAAACAGACTCCAAAGAGAGACTGCTGAACTTGAATTAATATGCAAACTAGATACTATTAACTGTGGTCTAAACAAAGACTGGGAATGGTTGGGTCATTACACCAATTGAATCTATTTCCCTATGTTAAGTTCTCCTCACACCTTCTATGGGCCATCTTAATTATCACTTCAAAAAGTTTTATTTCCTCCTGCTAACGATAGCTCATCTCAATTGATTAGACTCTGCCTGTTGGTATGCATACTTCCACCTTTTCATGTTCTCTGTATGTATAAATATCTCCTGTCTGTGTGTTCCATTCTATGCATCCGAAGAAGTGAGCTTTAGCTCACGAAAGCTCATGCTAAAATAAATTTGTTAGTCTTTAAGGTGCCACAAGTACTCCTGGGTTTTTATAATTAGACACTCCACTGCCTGTGCTTACAGAGCTCAGGGGATCTGAAGGGAGTTCCAGGGTAAGGTGCATAATTTCCTGGTCTGGTACAGATTCCCTGTGTGGCCATGGGCAAGTCACTTAGTCATTTATCTTTAGATCATAGAATCATAGAATCTCAGGCTTGGAAGGGACCTCAGGAGGTCATCTAGTCCAACCCCCTGCTCAAAGCAGGACCAAACCCAACTAAATCATCCCAGCCAGGGCTTTGTCAAGCCTGACCTTAAAAACCTCTAAGGATGGAGATTCCACCACCTCCCTAGGTAACCCATTCCAGTGCTTCACCACCCTACTAGTGAAATAGTTTTTCCTAATGTCCAACCTAAACCTCCCCCTCTGCAACTTGAGACCATTACTCCTTGTTCTGTCATCTTCTACCACTGAGAACAGTCTAGATCCATCCTCTTTGGAACCCCCTTTCAGGTAGTTGAAAGCAGCTATCAAATCCCCCCTCATTCTTCTCTTCTGCAGGCTAAACAATCCCAGTTCCCTCAGCCTCTCCTCATAAGTCATGTGCTCCAGCCCCCGAATCATTTTTGTTGCCCTCCGCTGGACTCTCTCCAATTTATCCACATCCTTCTTGTAGTGTGGGGCCCAAAACTGGACACAGTACTCCAAATGAGGCCTCACCAGTGCTGAATAGAGGGGAATGATCACATCCCTCGATCTGCTGGAAATGCCCCTATTTATACAACCCAAAATGCCATTAGTCTTCTTGGCAACAAGGGCACACTGTTGACTCATGTTCAGCTTTTCGTCCACTGTAACCCCTAGGTCCCTTTCTGCAGAACTGATGCCCAGCCATTCGGTCCCTAGTCTATAGCAGTGCATGGGATTCTTCCGTCCGAAATGCAGGACTCTGCACTTGTCCTTGTTGAACCTCATCATATTTCTTTTGGCCCAATCCTCTAATTTGTCTAGGTCCCTCTTTATCCTATCCCTACCCTCCAGCGTATCAACCACTCCTCCCAGTTTAGTGTCATCTGCAAACTTGCTAAGGGTGCAGTCCACACCATCCTCCAGATCGTTAATGAAGATATTGAACAAAACCGGCCCCAGCACCGACCCTTGGGGCACTCCACTTGATACCGGCTGCCAACTAGACATGGAACCATTGATCACTACCCGTTGAGCCCGACCATCTAGCCAGTTTTCTATCCACCTTACCGTCCATTCATCCAGCCCAGACTTCTTTAACTTGCTGGCAAGAATACTGTGGGAGACTGTATCAAAAGCTTTGCTAAAGTCCAGAAATAGCACATCCGCTGCTTTCCCCTCATCCACAGAGCCGGTTATCTCATCATAGAAGGCAATTAGGTTAGTCAGGCATGACTTGCCCTTGGTGAATCCAATCCTGATCACTTCCCCCTCCTTTAAGTTGTTCAGAATTGATTCCTTGAGGACCTGCTCCATGATTTTTCCAGGGACTGAGGTGAGACTGACTGGCTTGTAGTTCCCTGGATCTTCCTTCTTCCCTTTTTTAAAGATGGGCACTACATTAGCTTTTTTCCAGTCATCCGGGACCTCCCCCGATCGCCATGATTTTTCAAAGATAATGGCCAATGGCTCTGCAATCTCATCGGCCAACTCCTTTAGAACCCTCGGATGTAGCGCATCCGGCCCCATGGACTTGTGCTCGTCCAGATTTACTAAATAGTCCCGAACTACTCTTTTCTTCACAGAAAGCTGGTCACCTCCTCCCCATACCGTGCTGCAGAGTGCAGCTGTCTGGGAGCTGACCTTGTCTGTGAAGACAGAGGCAAAAAAAGCATTGAGTACACTAGCTTTCTCCACATCCTCTGTCACTAGGTTCCCTCCCTCATTCAGCAAGGGGCCCACACTTTCCTTGACTTTCTTCTTGTTGCTAACATACCTGAAGAAACCCTTCTTGTTACTCCTAACATCTCCGGCTAGCTGCAACTCCAAGTGTGATTTGGCCTTCCTAATTTCACTCCTGCATGCCTGAGCAATACTTTTATACTCCTCCCTGGTTATTTGTCCAATCTTCCACTTCTTGTAAGCTGTTTTTTTGTGTTTAAGATGAGCAAGGATTTCACTGTTAAGCCAAGCTGGTTGCCTGCCATATTTACTTTTCTTCCTACACATCGGGATGGTTTGTTCCTGCAACCTCAATAAGGATTCTTTAAAATACAGCCAGCTTTCCTCGACTCCTTTCCCCGTCATGTTATTCTCCCAGGGAACCTTGCCCATCAGTTCCCTGAGGGAGTCGAAGTCTGCTTTTCTGAAGTCCAGGGTCTCTGTTCTACTGCTCTCCTTTCTTCCTTGTATCAGGATCCTGAACTCGACCATCTCATGGTCACTGCCTCCCAGGTTCCCATCCACTATTGCTTCCTCTACTATTTCTTCCCTGTTTGTGAGCAGCAGGTCAAGAAGAGCTTTTCCCCTAGTTGGTTCCTCCAGCACTTACACCAGGAAATTGTCCCCTATACACTTTCCAGAAACTTCCTGGATTGTCTGTGCACTGCTGTATTGCTCTCCCAGCAGATATCAGGGTGATTAAAGTCACCCATGAGAACCAGGGCCTCTGATCTAGCAACTTCTGTTAGTTGCTGGAAGAAAGCCTCGTCCACCTCATCCCCCTGGTCTGGTGGTCTGTAGCAGACTCCCACCACGACATCACCCTTGTTGTTCATACTTCTAAATTTAATCCAGAGACTCTCAGGTTTTTCTGCAGTTTCATACTGGAGCTCTGAGCAGTCATACTGCTCTCTTACATACAATGCAACTCCCCCACCTTTTCTGCCCTGCCTATCCTTCCTGAACAGTTTATATCCATCCATGATAGTACTCCAATCATGTGAGTTATCCCACCAAGTCTCTGTTATTCCAATTACATCATAATTCCTTGACTGTGCCAGGACTTCTAGTTCTCCCTGCTTGTTCCCCAGGCTTCTTGCATTTGTGAATAGGCATGTAAGATAACTCACTGATTGTCCTGGTGTCCCAGTTTGGGGCTGGAGCCCTCCCCTCTTGCACTCACCTACTTGTGCTTTCTCCCGATATCCCACTTCCCCACTTACCTCGGGGCTTTGGTCTCCTTCCCCCGGTGAACCTAGTTTAAAGCCCTCCTCACTAGGTTAGCCAGCCTGCTTGCAAAGATGCTCTTCCCTCTCTTCTTGAGGTGGAGCCTGTCTCTGCCTAGCAATCCTTCTTCTTGGAAGACCATCCCATGGTCAAAGAATCCAAACCCTTCTCTCCGACACCATCTGCGTAGCCATTCGTTGATTTCCACGATTCGACGGTCTCTACCCTGGCCTTTTCCTGCCACAGGGAGGATAGACGAGAACACCACTTGCGCCTCAAACTCCTTTATCCTTCTTCCCAGAGCCACGTAGTCTGCAGTGATACGCTCAAGGTCATTCTTGGCAGTATCATTGGTGCCCACGTGGAGAAGCAGGAAGGGGTAGCGATCTGAGGGCTTGATGAGTCTCGGCAGTCTCTCCGTCACATCGTGAATCCTAGCCCCTGGCAAGCAGCACACCTCTCGGTTTTCCCGGTCAGGGCAGCAGATAGATGACTCAGTCCCCCTGAGGAGAGAGTCCCCGACCACCACCACCCTCCTCCTCCTCCTCTTGGGAGTGGTGGTCATGGAACCCCCATCCCTAGGACGGTGCATCTCATGCCTTCCAATCAGTGGAGTCTCCTTCTGCTCTGTTCCCTCCACCGTCTGCACTAGTACCTGCGGAGAGAACATGAAAAGGGTGGCTCACCTGCATCTGTGTTACTGGTACATGGACATTTCTGGTACTCTTTCCTCTTCTGGAAGTCACATGCCGCAAATTATCCTCACTGGCCTTCTGTCCCCGCTGCGTAGCCTGCTCTGAATCTTCAGAACATTGTGCCCGCTGAAGCTGATCCTGACGTCTATCCAGGAAATCCTCATTTTCTTTTATGGAACGCAGGGTTGATATCCGTTTCTCCAGACCTTGAATCTTCTCTTCCAATATGGAGATCAGCTTGCACTTTGTACAGACAAAGTCGCTCCTATCCTGTGGAAGGAAGACGAACATGGCGCATCCTGTGCAGTTCACAACAGCGGACCGCTCAGCATCCATAGTCTCTTCCTTCTAAGAGCTTCCTTACGTGTGGCAGAAGCTACTCAGAGAAACCTGCGAGGGGGGGCCTCAGTAGGCTCTCCAGGTGAACTCCCAGGCAAACTCCTTCTGTTTGCCTCTCTGCTGTTCACTGCTGTTAGATGCAGATCATAGAATCATAGAATCATAGAATTCAAGATCAGAAGGGACCATTATGATCATCTAGTCTGACCTCCTGCAAGATGCAGGCCACATTAGCCGATCTACCCACTCTTTTAGCAAGCGACCCCTGCCCCATGCTTCGGAGGAAGGCGAAAAACCTCCAGGGACACTGCCAATCTGCCCTGGAGGAAAATTCCTTCCCGACCCCAAATATGGCGGTCAGCTGAACCCCGAGCATGCGGGCAAGACTCTCCAGCCACACCCTCTGAAAGAGGTTAAGAATATCATATTATTGACCCAATTTGACCCAATTAAGTACCAGTTTGGCACTTAATTGACCTATTGACTAAGCCCGTTATCCTATTATACCATCTCCTCCATAAACTTATCTAGCTTAATCTTAAAGTCATGGAGGTCCTTCGCCCCTACTGTTTCCCTCGGTAGGCTGTTCCAGTATTGCACTCCCCTGATGGTTAGAAACCTTCGTCTAATTTCAAGTCTAAATTTCCTGACTGACAATTTATATCCGTTTGTCCTCGTGTCTACATTAGCACTGAGCTGAAATAATTCCTCTCCTTCCCTGGTATTTATCCCTCTGATATATTTAAAGAGTGCAATCATATCTCCCCTTATCCTTCTTTTGGTTAAGGAAAACAAACCGAGCTCCTCAAGTCTCCTGTCATACGACAGGCCTTCCATTCCTCGGATCATTCTAGTGGCCCTTCTTTGTACCCGTTCCAGTTTTAACTCATCCTTCTTAAACATGGGAGACCAAAACTGCACACAATACTCCAAATGAGGTCTCACCAACGCCTTATATAACGGGACTAGCACTTCCTTATCCCTACTAGAAATACCCCGCCTAATGCAACCCAAGACCGCATTAGCTTTTTTAACGGCCACATCACATTGCCTACTCATAGTCATCCTACGATCAACCAGGACTCCCAGGTCCTTCTCCTCCTCCGTTACTTCCAACTGGTGCGTCCCTAGCTTATAACTAAAATTCTTGTTAGTCATCCCTAAATGCATAACCTTACACTTCTCACTATTGAATTTCATCCTGTTACTAATACTCCAGTTTACAAGGTCATCCAAATCTCCCTGGAGGATATCCCGATCCTTCTCCGAATTGGCAATACCTCCCAACTTGGTGTCGTCCGCAAACTTTATCAGCCCACTCCTACTCTTGGTTCCCAGGTCAGCAATAAATAGATTGAATAAAATAGGACCCAAAACCGAACCTTGAGGAACTCCACTGGTAACCCCCCTCCAACCCGACAGTTCCCCTTTCAGTACTACCCTCTGCAGTCTCCCCTTTAACCAACTCCTTATCCACCTCTGGATTTTCATTTCGATCCCCATCTTTTCCAATTTAACCAATAATTCCTCATGCGGTACCGTATCAAACGCCTTACTGAAATCCAGATATATTAGATCCACCGCATTTCCCTTGTCTAAAAAATCTGTTACTTTCTCAAAGAAGGAGATCAGATTGGTTTGGCACGATCTACCTTTCGTAAATCCATGCTGTAATCTATCCCAGTTGTCATCGGCCTCCTGCTCCTTAACCACTCTCTCTTTCAAAATTTTTTCCATTACTTTGCATACTACAGATGTTAAACTAACAGGCCTGTAGTTACCCGGGTCACTTTTTTTCCCCTTCTTGAATATAGGAACTACATTAGCTAATCTCCAGTCCAACGGTACAATCCCCGAATTTAGAGATTTATTAAAAATCATCGCTAACGGGCTAGCAATATCAGTCGCCAATTCCCTTAATATTCTAGGATGAAGATTATCCGGGCCCCCCGATTTACTTCCATTAAGCTGTTCAAGTTTGGCCTCCACCTCAGATACCGTAATGTCTACCCCCATATCTTCATTCCCATCGGTCCCTCTATCACTATTCCTTAGCCCTTCATTAGCCTCATTAAAGACCGTGGCAAAATATTCATTCAGATATTGTGCCATTCCAAGATTATCCCTAATCTCCACTCCGTCTAAAGTTTTAAGCGGTCCCACTTCTTCCTTCTTGGTTTTCTTCCTATTTATATGGCTAAAAAACCTTTTGCTATTGGTTTTAATCCCCTTCGCTAGGTCCATCTCCACCCGTCGCTTTGCCTTTCTCACTGCATCCCTACACCCTCTGACCTCAATAAGGTAGGTTTCTTTGCTGATCCCTCCCATTTTCCACTCCCGGTACGCTTTCTGTTTTTTCTTAATGACCCCTCTAAGACGCTTGGTCATCCAGCTCGGTCTAAAACTGCTACCTACGAGCCGTTTTCCCTTTCTCGGGATACATGCCTCTGACAACTCCTGCAATTTCAACCTGAAGTAACCCCAGGCGTCATCTACCTTTAGATTCCTAAATATGTTGGTCCAGTCCACTTCCCTAACTAGTCGTCTTAATTTAGTAAAGTTAGCCCTTTTGAAATCGTAAACCCTAGTCTCAGATGCAATATTAATTATCCTCTCATTAATTTTGAAACGAATTAGCTCGTGATCACTCGAGCCAAGGTTGTCCCCTACAACTATTTCCTCAACAAGGTCCTCATTACTCACCAAAATCAGATCTAGAATGGCATCCCCCCTTGTCGGTTCAGCAACCACTTGATGTAGGAATTCATCAGCTATCACGTCTAGGAAAAGCTGAGCCCTATTGTTATTACTAGCATTTGTTTCCCAATCTATATCTGGGAAGTTAAAGTCTCCCATGATCAAGCAGTTCCTATTAGTGTTTACCTCCTTAAAAACATTAAAGAGCTCTCTATCCGTCTCCAAGCTAGATCCCGGCGGTCTATAGCACACCCCAATCACTATCCCGGGTGAGGCTCTGGTAGTTTTCTTCCCTAATGTGACCATTGCCCACACAGACTCCGTATTAACCATTGCATTGCTAGTTATTTCATTACATTTCACCTCATTATTGATATACAATGCTACTCCCCCACCTTTACCTTTGCATCGGTCTTTTCTAAACAGCACATACCCTTCCATACCTGTACTCCAGTCATGGCTACCGTTCCACCATGTTTCGGTTATTCCTACGATATCCGGTTTCAATTCTCGGACCAGGAGCTCCAGTTCCTCCATTTTATTACCTAAGCTTCTCGCATTGGTGAACAAACATCCTACCTTTTGCTGTTGGGCTCCTCTCACTCTTCTCACCCCGCTCGGTAGGGACACAGTACTACCAGTATGACCTGTCGATCTAGTATCCGTCCCCCCCCTCTTCCTTACACCTAACCGTCCCCCTCTGGCTATATCTGTTGTTATCTTCTTGTTCTCACTCCCAATGTATAAATTTGGCGTGGAGTGCACCAGGGCCTCTCCCAACCGTCTCCCCCCAGTGTCTAGTTTAAAGCTCTTTTAATCAGATGAGCCAACCTCCCTCCTAGAAGTCTACTTCCTTCCCTACTTAGGTGGAGCCCATCCCGTGAGAACAGTTGTCTGTCCCCAAAAGCCTCCCAGTGCCCATACATCCCAAAGCCCTCCTTGTAACACCACTCTCTCAGCCAACTATTAATCGTCAGGATTCTTTCACCCCTTTGGCGCCCTTCCCTAGGGACAGGTAGGATCCCACTGAAGATCACCTGAGCCTCAATTTCCTTAAGCGTCTTACCCAACCTGGCATAGTCTCCCTTGATCCTGTCTAGCGAGAATCTAGCAGTGTCATTCGTTCCCACATGAAGGATGACCAAAGGGTTCTTACCTGCTCCTCTTAGGATCCTTTTCAACCTCAGGTCCACATCCCGTATTTTAGCGCCCGGTAGACAGCAAACCCTTCTGTTCTCCGGATCGGCCCTGGTCACAGGCCTGTCCAACCTTCTCAGTATGGAGTCCCCAATCACGTAGACCTGCCTTTGCCTGGGGACAGTGCGGTCCTCTAACCTATCCCCCGTTCCCCCGGGTTGCAAGCTCCTTCCATTCCTATCTTCCCTTGTGGTTCCCCTTAAGCCATCCTGTAATCTCCCCTGACCCAAACTTGGTGTTGCCTCCATAGACTCCTCCCCTCTATCTATGGGACTGGCCGCTCGTCTCTTTTTCCTTGGCCTCCCACCATCAGCTACCATATTCTTTACCCCTTCCTCATTCTCCAAACCTTCAAACCTGTTCCTTAGCTCTATTTCCCCGTCACTGGCTCTCCTTTTCCTTGGCCTGCTTCTCACGGTCACATGCTTCCACCGCCCATCCTCCTCGTCTGGTGGTCCCCCCTCACTGGCCTTAGCCCCTGCTCCCACCTGTGCCCCTGGGCGTTCCCCTTCAGTTACTGCCTGCCATTGCTCCATCAGCTGCTCGAACCCCCTTCTATTCTCTATCAGGGTTTCTACCTGCAGCTCTAGGCCCTGGATCTTTTCCTCCAGCAGCTCTATTAGGCGACACTTCATACATACATAGTACTGCTCTGGGTCCCCTGCTAGAACCAGGTACATACCGCAGCTGCTGCATGCTCTCATCCTCGGTGTGTCCTCTGTTGCTTGGCTCATGGCTGCTGCTGTCCCGGCCTCGCTCGGTGCTTGTACCTAGGGCAACACAGGGGACACGGCGCGGCCCCCTTCCTCCTCCCCCTGCTAACTCCCACGCAAACTCCCCTGTTAGCAGCTCTGTTTGCTGCCTCCTGTGCCGCTGCCTGGCTGGGCGGCCGCTTTTATAGGCCCCTCCTAGCCTGGCTCCACCCCCTAATCAGGGCTCAGCCAATCCAGGCTCGGCTGCCCCTTCAGCAGTCTGCCCCTCCGGGCCTCTACTGAGGGAGACAAACACTACACAAACAGACACAAAGACACTCACCTGCTCCTCCAATGGGAGCTCCCACGCAAACTCCCCTGTTAGCAGCTCTGTTTGCTGCCTCCTGTGCCGCTGCTCGCAGATAGGTTCCTAGTGGAATATTCAAAGGTGCCTGGGCACCTGCCTTCCAATCGGAGTTAGGTACCTAAGTGCTTTTGAAAATACCACTAGATGCCTAACTACATCTTTAAGTGACTACAGACCTTCCAAAATCTGCCCCTTAGTCTCTGTGCCAGATTTGAAAAGCTATTTAGTCTCCTAAAGATGCAGACAGGAGCCTAGTGGGACTTTCAAAAGTGCCTGCATGAATTAAGTGCCTGACTCCCATAAATTCCCTTTAGCTCCTGCCCCTTCTGCATTCATTCTGTTCGTATTCCATTGAGGGCATTCGCTGGCAAGAATGTCCATGCAAACAAGGGATTTCTACTGAATGTTATAAAATATTCATGGGAAGCAATGTCTGACCATTTAGGCCTTGATCCAACAAGTTCCTTAAGTATGTGCATAACTGTCAGCATCCCAGCAACCCCACAAAGCATTAATCACAAATATTTGTGCCAAAAACCTGTTTCTAAGACTTAAATTCATCATTCATCCAATCAAGAAACAGAAACAATCCCATGAGACCTGTGTGTCCAGTCATAACTAACCCCCACAGATCAATGTATTTGACAAATGTATTTAGCAAATATTTTTGAACAACAACTAAATCAGAGCAAATTGTGATCAATTTCTGAGCAGCTGACAAACCAGAACAGAAGTTGATCTCACTGGACACATCACATGCTGCACATTATTCCCCCAGCTCTGCTCTCAGCCCTTCTGTTGTCTCCTCACCCCCGGGGTCGCAATCTCTTGCCTTTTGTTTATACCTTTGCTTTCTCCCTGAAGAATTACCAGTGTTACTATTATTCCGTGTTATTTCTGTGGCCCCCTCAGTGCCCGGGACATGTTGTATGGTCCCTGCCCTGTAAGCTCCAAAGCGGGGCTGGGCTCAGGGGCTCACTAATGGGTGTATGGGAGGAGAAGTCTGCAGGCCCTGGGCAGTAGGTCAGAGTGGGCATCCCAGACATGGAGGCAGGTGCCAAGATAGAAGGACATGGGGAGGAGGGTGGGCTAGGTAAGAGGCTGAGGGTGAAGAGATTCCTGGGCTCCTTCCTGTGGGCAGGTCCCATTCATCTAGCCCCTCCCTCACACAGCCCTGGGGCTGGGCTCTCACTTGCCTTCCCCTGGCCCAGCTACTGCCTGCCTTTCCTCAGGTCTCCCCCTCCCTGTTCCTACCCCACTCCATCACGCTGGGACTAGTTTCCCTGCCACAGCTGAGTTGGCAGAACAGAGCAGCCCATACAGCAGGGCCTGGCATTCTTGCTCTTGACCCCTGTGGCTGTTTTATTCCTTGCCCTGAGTAAAGAGTGCCTAGGGCAATAAATGCCAAGATATTCCCTGTTGCTCACTGGCCCCATTGCACTCACTGGGGTCCTGGGCTTGGATTTTCTTTAGGAGTGTGATAAATGAAAGGGGGAGGAATAGCTCCCTTTTATGGACACCCAGCCAGCCAGTAGCTATAAAATCTCTCTTAGTAGCCATTCTTTACTTGCTTTACCTGTAAAGGGTTAAAAGTCTCACTGCTATGCATAGATAAAAGGAAGTGAGTGGGCACCTGGCCAAAAGAGCCAGTGGGAAGGCTAGAACTTTTTAAAATTGAGAAAACTCCCCCTTTGTCTGTCTGTTGTTGTTCTCCCTGGGAGAAGGGGACAGAGCAACAACTATGCTGTAAGAAGCTGGGCCAGGTATGAAAAATCATCAGTATCCTACCTAGAAACTAGTTGTTTGAAACCCCAGATGTGTAAGTAGATCAGGAAATGTCTAGGATGATGTGATTAGGTTTATCCCTTTTATTTCTTTATGGCTTGTGGATTCCTCTGTGCTAACTCCAGGTGCTTTTCTTTCGCTTGTAACCTTTAAGATGGACTTCAAGAAAGCTACTCTTGGTGCTTAATCCTTGTTTGCACTATTAAAATCTAGCAATAGCCTGAGTTCCTTGATGTATTTTCTTTCTTATTTTTTAAATAAAATTTACCCTTTTTAAGAACAGGATTGGGTTTTTGAATCTTAAGAGGTTTGAATACATGTTGTTTAATTAGCTGGTGGCAACAGCTGATTTTTTTTTTCTTTCTCAGCTATTCCCCGGAGGGCTTGAGGGTACCCCACAGGACGGAATTCCCAAGTGCACCTTCCTGGGCTCTCGAAAGGGTTCTGCACTTGGGTGGTGGCAGCATCTACCAATCCAAGGTGAGAGAAAAGCTGTAACCTTGAGAGTAAAACAAGCCTGGAGTGGCCAGTATTAATTTTTAGAGTCCATGCGGGCCCCCACCTTCTGCACTGGAAGTGCCAGAGTGGGGAATTAGCCTTGACAGGGAGTCAGACTATGCAGTTATTGGCCCTGAGGGGACTGGGAATTCCCCCAAGCCTGACCTGGAGCTGACCCCACTGGGGTTCTCTAGGAACCTGCGGGAGAGGCACTAAAATGAGGAGACTTAGGTCTCTTCCCTAAGAACATTCTGAAATCCCACTGCAATTTTCTGAATTTGAAACAATAATAATAATAAAAAAAAAAGTTGACGCCAAAAGTGCCTATGCAGGACCCTGTGTGGGGGAAGCAGCGTGTGGTGAGCTGGCCTAGTCATTCTCGTTCTCCTACTGAAATGGTCCCACTATCATACTGAGTCCCTCACAGTCACTAATGGCTTTTTATTCTCACACAGCCCTGTGAGGTGGGCAGTACATCTATCCATGTCAGTATTGTGGAGGCCCAGAGAGACTGTGGCTTGGTTTACAATTAAATGTAGCGTTGGCAGAGCTACATCGGTTAGGAGTGTGAAAAAACCCACCCCCTGCCCACATAGCTCTGCCACCACATGCTGCCCTGTAGCCCTTTTGTTGGTACAAGTTGTTCCCTTCAGGGAACTGGTGACATCTACACTGGGTAAAAGCATTCACTGCCAATATCAGCAGCACCTCCTCTTGTGGGGAGGGGCAGTCGCTTATCAAGCTACATAAACAAGGCCTAAATACCTTACCCACAGCACACAAATAACTGGTGGGATTAAGCTCAGTTCTCCTCAGTGCACAGCCTCTCAGCCAACCCACTGCACCAGCTACTCTCCGTAGGAGCTCCCTTGCACACAGTACACAGGGCTGCATGACCAGCTCCCATTTGCAGCCAGGCAGTGTCAACAAATAGCTCACGATGTCCTCACAGTGATCTGATTCTGGCCAGACTGGAACCAGTTTCATGATGACAGCCTGCCACACCCATATCAGCTGCCCCCATCCCATCTCTTCTCCGGAACTCTGCTCTTTCTTTCTCTTATTGAAAGGGCAGCTGCCTAATAAAGACACATGTTACAGGTCAGCAATAGCACCTGTTCCCCCAGGGCCATGTGTCCCTGCTAACTTTGTGCTGACCCTCTCTCCCTTCCCACTTGCTGTTCTCTGCTGCCCTTGACTTGCCCAAGATCACCTTGTGTTAGCAGCAAAATAAGGTCTGGATGAAGCATGGTCTGAGGATGCTCCTCCCCTATCCCACTCCACCCCACCTCACCCAAAGGCCAGTGTGAAGCCCTGGCAGTCAGGTTTACTGGACCCTGCCTCAGCACAGGGGGCTGGATGTGGTGATTCCTCCAGGGCCCTTCCAGCCCCTCATTTCTGTCAGTGAGCTCTGGCCTGTCTGAGACTCTCCGGGCCTTGGAGCCTGACCTGGTGCCCATTGCAGTCAGTGGTCAGATTCCCACTGGATCTGGCTCTAGCACACATCTCATCACCTGTGTATTGCACTGTGTGTTGTTAGGGGCCTAGCGACTCCCTGGGTTATTGTTACAGGGAGACACTGAGCTGAGCTCACAGAGTTCTGCCTTGTTTGTTAAATCTCCCCTGGGTTTCTGCCATCCTGCCCCTGAAAATGAAAATGTCAGAAAGTAACAACAGCCCTGGGGCTGCTCCAAGTGACTCTGCAGAGACACTGAATTTCTAGCGCTCCAGAGGCTGAAGTGCAACCCCAGCCCAACACAGGTGCCAGATAAGACTCAGGCTGCAGCTTTCAGTTTGAATGTGGCAAACCCCAGGTAACTGAACAGGAAGGAGCAGAGAGAAACTAACAATGTGATTTTATCGACTGTTCTTTCATGTGGCCACATTTTCCCCAAACAGTAGGCTCAGTCCAGTGAGACCGAGGGAGAAAAATAGCATTTAAAAATTAAGGGAAAAAGTTATCAAGACACCCTAGATAATGTCCAGATCTGCCCCACATTCCCAGGGCATTCTCCCCTCCCCCATCATTTATGATCTTGCTGAGGGCTTGGCTACACTTACAAATTTGCAGCGCTGCAGCAGGGTGTGAAAACACACCCTCTCCAGCGCTGCAAATTGCGGCGCTGCAAAGCGCCAGTGTGGTCAAAGCCCCAGTGCTGGGAGCGCGGCTCCCAGCGCTGTACGTTATTCCCCACACGGAGGTGGAGTACGGACAGCGCTGGGAGAGCTCTCTCCCAGTGCTGGCGCTTTGACTACACTTAGCGCTTCAAAGCGCTGCCGCGGCAGCGCTGCCATGGCAGCGCTTTGAAGTGTAAGTGTAGCCAAAGCCTGAGATGACGGTGTTGGGTAACAGCAGCAGGAAGATGCAGGGGGCGAGCATGGGGTACAAAGGGTAACAATAAACAGCAGTTTATTGAGCTGCAGAGGGGAGCGGTGTCCAATGGGAGCCTCTGGGGTCAGAGTCTCCTTTTTTATTGCACATGATTGGACTATTATCTGACAGACAGGCCCAGAGTCAGGGTAACAGCGACACTGAGCCTGTGTGCCCCAGAACACACTGATCGGAAACTATAATTAAACACTCCACTGCCTGTGCTGACAGAGCTCAGGGTATCTGAGACACTTCAGGTACGACTCTGAAGGGAGTTCCAGGATAAGGTGCATAATTTCCTGCTCTGGTACAGACTCCCTGTGTGGCCTTAGGCAAGTCACTTAGTCACTTACCTTTAGATGCAGATACGCACCTAGTGGAATTTTCAAAGGTGCCTGGGCACCTAGCTTCTAATGGGAGTTAGACACCTAAGTGCTTTTGAAAATCCCACTAGATGCCTAAGTACATCTTTAGGTGACTACATACCTTCCAAAATCTGCCCCTTAGTCTCTGTGCCAGATTTGCAAAGCTATTTAGGCTCCTAAAGATGCACACAAGAGCCTAGTAGGACTTTCAAAAGTGCCTGTGTGAGTTAAGTGTCTGACTCCCATGAATTCCCTTTAGCTCCTGCCCCTTCTGCACTCGTCCCATGCATATTTCATTCAAGGCACTTGCTGGCAGGAATGTCCATGCAAACAATGTTATAAAATATTCATGGTAAGCAATGTCTGAGCATTTAGGCCCTGATCCAACATGGTCCTTAAGTATGTGCATAACTTTCAGCATCCCAGCAACCCCACCAAAGTCTTAATCACAAATATTTGCACCAAACACCTGTTTCTAAGATTTGAATTCATCATTCATCCAATCAAGAAACAGAAACAATCCCATGAGACCTGTGTGTCCAATCATAACTAACCCCCACAGATCAATGTATTTGACAAATGTATTTAGCAAATATTTTTGAACAACAAATAAATCAGAGCAAATAGTGATCAGTTTTAGGCAGCTGACAAACCGGAACAGAAGCTGATCTTGCTGGACACATCACATGCTGCACATTATTCCCCCAGCTCTGCTCTCAGCCCTTCTGTCCTCCCCCCAACCCCGGGTCTTGGTCTCGTGCCTTTTATTTATACCTTTGCTCTCTCCCTGAAGAATTACCAGTGTTACTATTATTCCATGTTATTTCCAGGGCTCACTAATGGGTGTATGGAGGGATTTGAAGGAAAAGTCTGCAGGCCCTGGGCTGTAGGTCAGAGTGGGCGTCCCAGCCATGGAGGCAAGTGCCAAGATAGAAGGATATGGGGCGGGGGATGGGCTAGGCAAGAGGCTAACACATGGAGAGAGGGGTGAAGAGATTCCTGGGCTCCTTCCTGTGGGCAGGTCCCATTTATTTAGCCCCTCCCTCACACAGCCCTGGGGCTGGGATCTCACTCGCCTTCCCCTTCCCCAGCTTTCCCCACTCCCTGTCCCTACCCATCCCTCCATCGCACTGGAAGGAGTTTCCCTGACACAGCTGAGCTGGCAGCACAAAGCAGCCCGGACAGCAGGGCCTGGCACTCTCACTCTTAACTCTTGTCGCTCTTTCACTCATCACCATGGGCAATGAGTCCTTAGGGCACTAAATGCCAGGACATTCCCTCTTACTCACTGGCCCCATTGCACTCACTGGGGCCCTGGGCTTGGCTTTTCATTGAGAGTCAGACCCTGCAGTTATTGGCCCTAAGGGGACCTGGGAATCCCTCCAAGTCAGGCCTGGAGCTGACCCCACTGGGGTTCTCTGGGAGCCTATGGGAGAGGCACTAAAATGAGGGGACTTAGGTCTCCTCCCCCAGAACATTCTGAAATCCTGCTGCAATTTTCTGAATTTGATACAATTTTTGGCCTCAACTTTTTTTAAAATTGTAAGTGGCCATGCAGGACCCTCAGCCACCCCCTCCCCTGCCTGCAGCCGCTGCCCCATCTCTTCTTCATCCAGAGCCAGGGCTGTGGACACCCAGGCCTGGCAGCTTCCCCAGAGCAGCAAAGCCCAACCTGGCTGGCCAAGCTCAGCAGTGTAGACAGGCCCTGAGCCAGCCAGGCCTGGAGGTTATTGCCTGGGCAGAGTCTCTTAGCTTTGTACCCAGGCTCATGGCAAGGTGAGGCTACAAGGGCCATGGCACCCTGACACCGTGCTCTGCCCCATGCACTTTGGGACTCCTGACACACAGCTCTGCTGGCCCCACTTTCTGGCCCTCCTGCCACATGCATAGATTTGCAGCAGCAGAGGATCCCTCCCAGGCTGCCACATGCTGCCAGGTGCAGACATCCCATGCTCAATGACACCGACCAGCCTGACAGCCCCTGGGGCAGCCCAGCACTCAGAGGGAACTGCGCCCTGTGGGGCTCTGTCATAAATAAACAGATCAGGGTTAAGGTCTCTTTTACCTGGAAAGGGTTAACAAGCTCAGTAACCTGAGAAACACCTGACCAGAGGACCAATCAAGGGACAGGATAATTTCAAATCTCTGTGGAGGGAAGCCTTTGTCTGTGTTCCTTGTTTGCTCTGTGTTCTCTTTTTGGATCTAAGAGAGACCAGACATGTCTCCAAGTTCTCCTGGAGTAGTTCCTATTATCCAATAGTGAGTATTAGTTAAAAAGGCGGATTAGTTTTATAATTTGATTTCTACATTTGCAATTGTGTGTTTGCTGAAGGAAATTCTTTATTCCTGTTTGCTGTTACTTTGCTTTTACTGAGAAAGAAAGGGGGAGGGGGAATTCTCTCCAGGTTTATAGGTTAGACTCTGTGTATTGTTCCATCTTGGATTACAGAGACAAGTTACTTTCTTTTTGTTCTTTTAATAAATTCTTTTCTTTTCTTTGGACTTGGTTAATTCCTTCTCTTGTGGAAATTCAGGGGAAGGGGAGGGGGGGAAGAGAGAGTTCCTCCTGGGTTTGATTCAAGGAGTTTGAATCAGGTATCTCTCCTAGGCACTAGGAGACGGGAGGGGGAAAAGTAAATCCCTCTTTGTTTGATTCAAGGAGTTTGAATCAAGGTATCTCTCTCCAGGACAAGGGAGGGGGGAGGAAGCAGGGGGGAATGGTTTATTTCTCCTGGGTGTAAGAACTCCATGGATTTGGGGCTCTTGGGATCCCCAAGGATTTTGGGGAAGGACTGTGTCCCAATACACGTACATTATTGGGTGGTGGCAGCTTTTACCAGATCTAAACTAGGATTTAAGTTTAGATAAATCCATGCAGGTCCCCATTTTGGAACCCAACAGCTCCAAGTGGGGGTGAGACCTATGACAGGCTCCATAGCTGAGAGTTACCCCCAGCCCACCCCTTTCATGGAGGCAGGGAAGCCCTGGCCTACTGGGCCAGCCAGCAGTGGCGGCTCCAGACACCAGCACCCCAAGCACATGCCTGGGGCAGCAAGCCACAGGGGGGGGGGGCGCCCTGCTGGTCGCTGTGAGGGTGGCAGGCAGGTGGCATGTGTGTGGGAGGTCCACTGGTCCCACGGCTTCAGTGGCTATTCGGCGGCGGGGACACCGAAGCTGCGGGACTGGAGGACCTCCTGCAGGCAAGCAGCTGAAGACAGCCTGCCTGCCATGCTTGGGGTTGTGGAATAGCTAGAGCCATCCCTGCCTGCCAGACACAGCTCAGCTCTTTCCCCCATGATCTGGGTGGACCCCACTCCTTCATCCTGCCACCCCAGGTGCACAGGTCCCGCCTCAGCCTGCCTGTGGCCTCCAGCTGCAGCTAGTGCCTGCTAGTGACTGGGTGTCTCTGTGCCTGGCTCTTATGTCAGCCTTCCCACCTCAGGCCCTGTCCTGCCGCCCTCTGCCAGTGACTGGGTGTGTCTCTGCCTGGCCCTCAGCCTTCCTGCCCCAGTTCCTGGCCTGTTGCTGCCTGCTGCCCACAGGCAGCCTCCAAGGATCCCTCCTGAGCCCGTTTTCACCCAACCACACCTTGAACCTCCCTTTCCCTGCCATGGGGATTATAGCCCTGTGCTGGCTGGATCCTCTGCTGCCCAAACAGCCAGGGTGCAGGGATGGTGCCCAGCGTTCAGCCAGCTGGATCACTATAGTTGGGGCCTTTACTAGCACTGTACATATGAAGTGAGGACAGAGACCAGTGGAGCTGCCTCCTGCAGTGAAGAGAATGGGCTGATGGGAGATGCTAAGGCCTGCTAGACACCAGCAGCACTGCAGAGCTGGCAGTTTGCTCACTGCATACCACACCCAGGAGAACAATTCAAACACACTGGCCTAGAGATCTAGGTAGCAAAAATTTGGGGGAAGAATCCTGCTGACTATGCGCCATTTAATCTGAAGTGACTGATGCTGTTACAGGCACCTGTGTAGCTGCAGCCACACCAGAGAAGTCGCTTGCTTTAACGAGATCTGTTTCTAAGCAGATTTAGCTAGCTCTGTGTGTGCACCAGCCCCTAGGGAGGGAGGGTATGTGGCCCGTGGAACAGGGGTAGATTATTGCAGCTGTAACCCACACCCAGTTGGTGTGATGCTCTCTCCTGCTCTAGGAGCTGGGTACACAGAAGTTGATGAGCCAGCTGAAGGCTTTCAGCTAACAGACCTGGCTCTTTTAGCTTTGGCAATAAAGGCTCATAACATCGTACCCCTCTGTAGGTAGTTGACCAGATAGATTGACCCTGTTACCTTTGGGTTCCATCTGTGGTACTTTCACAGCCCCCACCACTATCGTTCCTGAGTGCCTTATAGTCTTTAAGACATTCATCCTTACAACACCCCTGTGGGCAGCTCTATTATTCCCATTTTACAGAACTGAGACACTAAGGCCCAGATCCTCAAAGGTATTTTGATGCCTAACTCCCCCTGTAACTTGCCCTGGGTCTGTTTTGTCAATTTTTATGGAATAAATAGGCCCAGAGAGTCAAAGATGGTAACAGGGCCTTGTCACTCTACTACACCAAACAGTTAAACAAAGTTTGACGTTTCATATACAGAGATCTTGGTCTGCTTAGTCCACTGGCAAATACACCATGACAATCTTTTTATACTTAATCTTTTTATACTAACTGTCAGGATAGTGAAGCACTGGAATAAATTGCCTAGGGAGGTTGTGGAATCTCCATCTCTGGAGATATTTAAGAGTAGGTTAGATAAATGTCTATCCGGGATGGTCTAGACAGTATTTGGTCCTGCCATGAGGGCAGGGGACTGGACTCAACCTCTTGAGATCCCTTCAAGTCCTAGAATCTATGAAACTATGAATCTTAAAGATACAGAAAACAAGGGAGAACAGTTAAAGTATTTGAAGTATGAAGTATTAAGTAAGGCTTTCATTTGAACAACATCCCCTATTTCCTTTCCATTTAGTCGTAGAGAGTTTTTATGGGGAAACACCCCAGCCTGACAGTCTTTTCAATGGTGATGTAAGCAGGGTCTGAATGAGCTCTCCCCTGACTTCTAGTGATGAACTGGGAGAAAAAAGACTTCAGCATCAGACCGCACTTGCATACACAGACCTACTCTGCCTACATGCACAGCAGAAGGAGCTGCTTTGCCAAAGTGATCGATTTTGGCTGGTTTTGGGTTGCAAATTGCTACAGCATTGAGTGCAGGGGTAATGGAATGTTGGTAATCTGATTGGATGAGTAAAGGGCAGCAGAACTGTGCTTAGCCTGGCCGGATTGAGGAGGTCAGCCTCCACTGAACTGAACTCACTAAGCAGGGGCAGGGATGATAATTGGCAGTTGGGAGAAAGCCAAGTAGATGTTCCTATCTGGTGGTGTGGGCTCTGCATAAAGAATCCTAGGTACCATTTGACCCTCTCTTCTGTGTTAAAAGGCAGAGCTGCTTACACTCAATTGAGAGTCTTTGTTTCTGTTCTATGATTATTAGAGCTGAATTTCTGACAGGCAGGTCAAGGGGCTGAGCCTTAGTCTTGGAGTGGGACAGTTCTGCAATGGAAGATCAGTGCAGAGGCTGCAGTAGCTAGCAGTGAGGTTCCTTGCTACTCATTGAAATACTAAGCTGGGCTAAATGGTGTAACCCCAGAATGTGGCATTGCAGAAGTGGCAGATTATAGTGGCAGATGATTGTTTGTTTGAAAAGTGAGAATTGGGAGAGCTTTGTTCCAGGTGGGCCTTGAGTGGGCCTGACTGCTATAAAAAGGCAGCCCCCCTAATGCAGCACTTAGCGTACCTCCTCTCAGACAGATCCCAGGCAAACTCCCTCTGTGAGCCTCTGCTGTTCACCGCTCCAGGGAACTACAGGCCAGTCAGAGAACTGGGATTGTTTTGAGGGAACTGGGATGGTTTAGTCTGCGGAAGAGAAGAATGAGGGGAGATTTGATAGCTGCTTTCAACTACCTGAAAGGGGGTTCCAAAGAGAATGGATCTAGACTGTTCTCAGATGACAGAACAAGGAGTAATGGTCTCAAGTTGCAGTGGGGGAAGTTTAGGTTGGATATTAGGAAAAACTTTTTTACTCAGAGAGTGGTGAAACACTGGAATGGGTTACCTAGGGAGGTGGTGGAATCTCCTTCCTTAAAGGTTTTTAAGATCAGGCCTGACAAAGCTCTGGCTGGAATGATTTAGTTAGGAATTGCTCCTGCTTTGAGCAGGGGGTTGGACTAGATGACCTCCTGAGGTCCCTTCCAACCCTGATATTCTATGATTCTAAGGAATCAATTCTGAAGCACTTAGAGGAGAGGAAAGTGATCAGGAACAGTCAGCATGGATTCACCAAGGGCAAGTCATGCCTGACTAACCTAATTGCCTTCTATGAGGAGATAACTGGGTCTGTGGATGAGGGAAAGCAGTAGATGTGTTATTCCTTGACTTTAGCAAAGCTTTTGATACAGTCTCCCACAGTATTCTTGCCAGCAAGTTAAAGAAGTATGGGCTGGATGAGTGGACTATAAGGTGGATAGAAAGCTGGCTAGATCATTGAGCTGAACGGGTAGTGATCAATGGCTCCATGTCTAGTTGGCAGCTGGTTTCAAGCGGAGTGCCCCAAGGGTTGGTCCTAGGACCGGTTTTGTTCAATATCTTCATTAATGACCTGGAGGATGGCATGGACTGCACCCTCAGAAAGTTTTCAGATGACACTAAACTGGGAGGAGTGGTAGATATGCTGGAGGGTAGGGATAGGATACAGAGGGACCTAGGCCAAAAAAGGCAGAAAAGGATCTAGGGGTTACAGTGGATGAGAAGCTGGATATGAGTCAACAGTGTGCCCTTGTTGCCAAGAAGGCTAATGGCATTTTGGGCTGTATAAGTAGGGGCATTGCCAGCAGATCAAGGGATGTGATCATTCCCCTCTATTCGACATTGGTGAGGCCTCATCTGGAGTACTGTGTCCAGTTTTGGGCCCCACACTACAAGAAGAATGTGGAAAAATTGGAAAGAGTCCAGCGGAGGGCAACAAAAATGATTAAGGGCTGGAGCACATGACTTATGAGGAGAGGCTGAGGGAACTTGGATTGTTTAGTTGCAGAAGAGAAGAATGAGGGGGGATTTGATAGCTGCTTTCAACTAACTATAAGCGGGTTTGAAAGAAGATGGATCTAGACTGTTCTCAGTGGTAGCAGATGACAGAACTAGGAGTAATGGTTTCAAGTTGCAGTGTGGGAGGTTTAGGTTGGATATTAGGAAAACCTTTTTCACTAGGAGGGTGGTGAAGCACTGGAATGGGTTACCTAGGGAGGTGGTGGAATCTCTTTCCTTAGAGGTTTTTAAGGTCAGGCTTGACAAAGCCCTGGTTGGGATGAATTAGTTGGGAATTGGCCCTGTTTTGAGCAGGGGGTTGGACTAGATGATCTCCTTCCAACCCTGATATTCTATGATTCTATGAAAACAGCAGCAGCAGTGGTGAGCAGTGGCAAATAGCAGCAGATACTGCAGCAATAAGCCAGTTGTAGAGATGCGTGGCAGCACAGACATTGTTCAATGCCCCTCCCTGCCTTTTCAGGCATGGGAACCCCTGTGAACCACCTCTGAACTCTGGGTCTTGGCTGACCAAGGACAGCCAACTGCGAGTGGGGTGCTACAGAGGAAGAAAGGAGTGATGTGTTAAAGAGACATTCGTTCATTGGATTTTCGCACAGCAAGGTCTGAAACTGAGGCAGAGGACATTGCCTCGTTCACTATGAGGTGGGTGTTTGCTTATGGTTACATGCTTTTGAATCATGACTGTGGTGTTTTCCCCAATCAATGCTGGGTTCCTTTTTTTTTTAATAAATAATTTATTTTGTTTTACACAGACTAAATGCTTGGGAATGGGGAAGTATTGCCTCTTAGAGGCACCCGGGGTGGTGGTAAGTTTTCCCAGTTTTCTGGGGGCAGGCTCAAGCTGGTTCTGTTTTGTATTGTTAAGAGGAACCCTGAGATATTGAACCTGGATGTTGCCATCACTGCCTGGCAGAGGAGTTACTATACTGAAGATGGTAAGAACTGCCCCCACTAGCTGGGTGGTGTTGGTGACTTATACCGTAATGGTGGTGGTGCTGGAAAGAAGGTGTGAAGTAAAGAGAGTGAGAAGGAGATGAAGGGAACAGCTGAGAGGGAAGTAGGGTGAGGCACTGATGGCAGAGATGCACCGTGGGTGACATTGTGCGGGGCCTGGACAACTAGGTCATGGGAGCTGAGGAAAGCCAGCCTAGAGCCAATGGCTGGAAGCTGACTCTGGGCACATTCAGACCAGAAATCAGGTGCAACTGAACATTTTTAGTGAAAACCAAGAGTATGCAGGGGCCTTTGACAAGGTGCCACACAAGTGACGCTCACAGAAACTAAGTTATCACAGAGAAGAGACAAAGTGTTGTCATGGATCAGAAACTGGCTAGTATAGAGCAGACGAAGAATGGGAATAAACAATTAGTTTTCATCGTGGACAAAGATTAAAAGCTGGGCCTCAGGGAGCTGTCCTAGGTCCAGGCTTGGTCAGTATATTCATTAATGTACCTGGAAGGGGGCAAGAGGGCAATCTCTGCAGAGGTTAGTTAGCTAGTACGTACCCATAATGCCTCTGGTGTTTAGGGCAGCAATGAAGCTCCACTACTCCTGTCTGTTTCTGGCAAGTCTTTCAGTGGTTCCCCAGCTGTGCCCCGGGTTTTTCAGCTCAGCTTCCATAGCTCTTCGCCATGTTGTTTTTAGGCGGCCTCATTTTCACTTGCATTCAGGTGTCCATCTTATTGCTACTCTGGTGATGGAATCAGTTTCCATCTGAAGCACATGGCGAACCCATCTCCCACGCCTCCTGGTATTGATGGTGCTCAGATCCTCTTGGCTGCACTGTGTGAATAGGTCTTGGTTTGAGATTGTTCTGGGCCAAAAGATATGGAGGATATTTCTGAGGCAGGTTGTATGGCTTAGGGTTAGGGAATTTTGGCAGACTTCAGAGACCTGATTCAGTCAGGTGAATTGGCAAAACAATGGAAATGAAATCAAGTGATGATAAATACACACATCGGGGCAGAAAAGTTTTAAACTACCCATCCACCTTGTGGTGATCCATATTAATGGTATCAACCCAAGAAAGGGACCTTGGGTGTCACTGTAAACACCTCAGTGGAGACTTCTGTTCAGTGTGGCTCTTCTCAAACAATGGCACAAAATGTTTGGCTGCACAAGGAATGGGCAGGAGAATGATACAGAGAATATTCTAATGCCTTTATATAAACCAGTGGTGTAGCCACACCTGGATAGTGTGTGCAGCAGTGGGCATGCATCTCACACAGGACAGTGAAGGATCAGAGGGCGCTCAGAGAAGGATTGTGCAAATGATCAAGGGTTTGCAAAACTCTCTCTGATGAGAAATTGAACAGACTGGTGTTCAGTGCTGTGGACTGTTGTTACTGCCAGCAGGTTGTTATGGTTGATCAATGCTGCTGTTCTTGGAGCTCCGATGTTAGCTGCATGAGCAGAGGATGCAGATTGCAGATTCACCAGACCTCCATGTAATTCATGAGAAAGGCCTGGTCTACACTACATGTTTATACCGAATTTAGCAGCGTTAAACCGCTTTAATGCTGCACCCGTCCACACAACGAGGCCCTTTATATCGATATAAAGGGCTCCTTAAACCGGTTTCTGTACTCCTCCCCGACGAGAGGAGTAGCGCTGAAATCGGTATTACCATATCGGATTAGGGTTAGTGTGGCCGCAAATCGATGGTATTGGCCTCCGGGCGGTATCCCACAGTGCACCATTGTGACTGCTCTGGACAGCAATCTGAACTCGGATGCACTGGCCAGGTAGACAGGAAAAGCCCCGCGAACTTTTGAATTTCATTTCCTGTTTGGCCAGTGTGGAGAGCTCATCAGCACAGATGACCACGCAGAGCTCATCAGCACAGGTAACAATGCAGTCTCCTGTGAATTGAAAAAGAGCTCCAGCATGGACCGCACCGGAGGTACTGGATCTGATCGCTATATGGGGAGAGGATTCCGTGCTAACAGAACTCCGTTCGAAAAGACGAAATGAAAAAACATCTGAAAAAATTTCCAAGGCCATGATGCAGAAAGACCACACTAGGGACTCAGTACAGTGCCGTGTGAAAGTTAAAGAGCTCAGACAAGCCTACCAGAAAACCAAAGAAGCAAACGGAAGGTCCGGAGCAGGGCTGCAAACATGCCACTTCTACGCTGAGCTACATGCAATTCTAGAGGGGTCCGCCACCACTACCCCACCCCTGTCCGTGGATTCTGAGGTGGGGGTGGTAATCGCAGCCATGGCTGAGGATTCTGCGATGGGGAAGATGAGGAGGAAGAGGAGGAAGAGCTTATAGAGAGCACACTGCAGTCCGTTCTCCCCAACAGCCAGGAGCTTTTTCTCACCCTGACGGAATTACCCTCCCAGCCATCCCACGCAACTATCCCAGACAATGAAGCCATGGAAGGGACCTCTGGTGAGTGTACCTTGTAAATATAAGACATGGTTTAAAAGCAAGCGTTTTTTAATGATTAATTTGCCCTGAGGACTTGGGATGCATTCGTGGCCAGTACAGTTACTGGAAAAGTCTGTTAACATGTCTGGGGATGGAGTGGAAATCCTCCAGGGACATCTCCATGAAGCTCTCCTGGAGGTACTCCAAAAACCTTTGCAGAAGGTTTCTGGGCAGCGCTGCTTTATTCCGTCCTCCATGGTAGGATACTTGACCATGCCATGTATGTAGCAAGTAATCTGGTATCATTGCATGACAAAGGCTAGCTGCGTATGGTCCTGGTGATTGCTGGCATTCAAGCAACATCCATTCTTTATCTTACTGTGTTATCCTCAGGAGAGTGATATCGTTCATGGTAACCTGGTTGAAATTCAGGAATTCAATTAAGGGGACAGAGATGGGCATTCCTACTGGGCTGTTTGCCTGTTGCTTAAAATAATTCTTTCCTTGCAGGTAGCCAAGCAGGGAGGGGGGCGGGGTGATTGGCGCTGAGCTTTTTCGCGTTTGGCTAGCAGGGATCTTCCCTGCTACCAGTCACATGGTGGGGCGGGGAGGGGGGTGTTTAGCAGTGATCTTCCATGATACCAGCCACGTGGTGAGGGGAGGGGTAAAGCGATCATCCCAGAGAATTGGATGGGCAGGGGTTCTGCTGCTTCATGTTAACAGGAAAGCAGCAGCACTGAACGGGCTTTGCTTGCTATTTGGTAAAGGAGGGCGCTGGATATATGAAGCTGCAGAAGCCGAAAGACAATGGCTTACCATAGCCACATGCAAGCTGAATTCTGCTGCCCGGACCTGCATCTGTGAGATCTCTAACACCAGAGCCGCAGGCACTCAATATTAAGATGTAAAATGTGACTTTGTAGTGAAATCACATGTGCTATGTAAGGTGAATAGTGTTGTTCACCGTGAAAGAGTGTAAGCATTGTTCTGTAAAATGTATCTTTTAAAATATTTCTCTCCCTTTTCCCCTCCCTCATGCAGCTGCAAATTTTTCAAGCCTCCCTACTCTATCCCGAAGGCTATCTCAGATAAGGCGGCGGAAAAAAAAGACACGAGACGAAATGTTCTCCGAAATCATGGAAGTGACCCGCAATGAAAGAGCTCATCTGAATGAGTGGAAGGACGTGGTATCAAATTACAGGAAAGATGCCAGTGAACGTGAGGACAGGAGGGACGAACGTGAGGACAGGAGAGATGCTCGAGATGAGAGGTGGTGGCAGGAAGATCAGAGGTGTAGGCAGGAAGATCTGCGGTGGCGGGATGCAACTCTGGGGCTGCTGCGTGATCAAACTGACATGCTCCGGCGTCTGGTGGAGCTTCAGGAATGGAAGCAGGATCACAGAGTGCTGCTGCAGCCCCTGTATAACCACCCTCACCATGTTCCACATCCTCCTCACCCAGACGTGTAAGAACGCGTGGGGGGAGGCTCCGTGCACCCGCCCACTCCACCCCAGTGGACAGCCCAACCAAAAGGCTGTAATTATTGTGAAATTTTTTTAGTGGCCTTTTCCTTCCCTCCTCTCCTTCTCCCAAACCACACCCTGGCTACCTTGTCAGTTCTCGCCCTCTTTTTATAATGAATTAATAAAGAATACATGATTTTTAAATGATAGTGACTTTATTTCCTTAAGCAAGCTGTAATCGAAGGGGGAGGGTGGGTTGCTTACAGGGAATGAGTCAATCAAGGTGGGGGGGTCATCAAGGGGAAACAAACACAGCAGTCACACCGTACCCTGGCCAGTGATGAAACTCGTTTTCAAAGCTCTGATGCTCACCGCTTCCTGGTGTGCTCTTCTAATCGCCCTGGTGGCTGGCTGCGCGTAATCAGCGTCCAGGTGATTTGCCTCAGCCTCCCACCCCGCCATAAAGGTCTCCCCCTTACTCTCAGAGAGATTGTGGAGCACACAGCAAGCAGCAATAACAAAGGGGTCATTGGTTTGGCTGAGGTCTGAGCGAGTCAGTAATGTGCGCCAGCGCGCCTTTACACAGCCAAACACACATTCTACCACCGTTCTGCACTTGCTCAGCCTGTAGTTGAACAACTCCTGACTACTGTCAAGGCTGCCTGTGTATGGCTTCATGAGCCATGGCATTTCAACATCCCCAACTGTTATTTTCTGGTCTGGGAAGTAATTCCCTTGCTGCAGCCGTTTAAACAGAGTAGTGTTCCTGAAGACGCGAGCGTCATGAACCCTTCCTGGCCATCCCACGTGGATGTTGGTGAAGCATCCCTTGTGATCCACCAGTGCTTGCAGCACCATTGAAAAGTACCCCTTGTGGTTTACGTACTGGGTGGCCTGGTGCTCCGGTGCCAAGATAGGGATATGGGTTCCATCTATCGCCCCACCACAGTTAGGGAATCCCATTGCGGCAAAGCCATCTACTATGACCTGTACATTTCCCAGAGTCACTACCTTTCGTAGCAGCAGCTTAGTGATTGCTTTGGCTACTTGCATCACAGCAGCCCCCACAGTAGATTTTCCAACTCCAAATTGATTCCCGACTGACCGGTAGCTGTCTGGCGTTGCAAGCTTCAAGAGGGCTATTCCCACTTGCTTCTCAACTGTGAGGGCTGCTCTCATCTTGGTATTCTGGTGTTTCAGGGCAGGGGAAAGCAAGTCACAAAGTTCCATGAAAGTGCCCTTATGCATGCAAAAGTTTCGCAGCCACTGGGAATCGTCCCAAACCTGCAAAACTATGTGGTCCCACCAGTCTGTGCTTGTTTCCCGGGCCCAAAATCGGCATTCAATGGCTAGAACCTGCCCCATTACCATCAGGATCTCCAAAGCACAGGGGCCCACGCTGCTGCCCCGTAGTCTGCTTTGGACTTGACTATCTTGAGCACTTTTGTATCATCTGCAAATTTTGCCAACTCAGTTTACTCCTGTTTCCAGGTCATTTATGAATGTGATTAATAGAACTGGTCCCAGTACAAACCCTTGCAGAACACCACTATTTACCTCTCTCCATTCTGAAAACTGGACATTTGTTCCTACCTTTTGTTTCCTATCTTTGAACCAGTTACTAATCCATGAGAATGTGACGAGTTGGCAGGGCCAGATTGACTCTCCTGTGGTCCTGGGGCTATTAGATTTTGTGGGGCCCCTATATACAAGTCTTTTTCCTGGGAGGGAGTTTGGTGCAGGAGGGGGATTCTGATCTGGGGCAGAGGGTTGGGGCAGGGCCGCCCAGAGGGGGGGGCAAAGGGGGCAATTTGCCCTGGGCCCCGGGCTCCGCAGGGGCCCCCAAGAGAAGAGCGGAGGCTCCCGCCTCCGCCCCTCTCCTGGAGCCTCGGCGCATGAAGCGCCGAGACTCCGGCCGAGCCCCTGAGCCCTGCCCCGAGCCGCATGGTGAGGAGGCGGGGCTGGGAGCTCCAACGGGGCCTGAGCCCCGCCCCGCTCAGAGTGGCGTGGGGAGGGGGCGGGGCAGCTGCCTCCGCTCGGCGTGGAGCTCACAGCCCCGCCCCCTCACCACGCGGCTCTGAGCGGGACGGAGCTCAGGCCCCGCGGGCGACGCACTTGGTAAGGGGCCGGGGCCGCAGGCGGGCGGGCGAAGCCGGGGCCGGGGCCGGGGCCGCGGGCGGGCGAAGCCGGGGCCGGGGCCGATGCCGGCCTGGCGGGCGGGCGAAGCCGCGGCCGGGTGGGCGGGAGAAGCCGGGGCCGGGGCTGGGGCCGCGGGCGGGCGAAGCCGGGGCCGCGGGCGGGCGAAGCCGGGGCCGGGGCCGATGCCGGCCTGGCGGGCGGGCGGGCGAAGCCGCGGCCGGGTGGGCGGGAGAAGCCGGGGCCGGGGCCGCTGCCGGCCTGGTGGGCGGGCGGCGGGCGAAGCCGCGGCCGGGTGGGCGGGAGAAGCCGGGGCCGGGGCCGTGGCCGGGGCCGGGGCCGTGGCCGGGCGGGCGAAGCCGGGGCCGGGGCCGCTGCCGGCCTGGCGGGCGGGCGGGCGAAGCCGCGGCCGGGCGGGCGGGCAAAGCCGGGGCCGGGGCCGCGGCCGGGGCCGGGGGGGAGAAGCGGGACCTGCCGCCGAAGCGCAGCCCTGTCTTCGGCGGCGGGGGGCCCCTTCTGTTCCGGGACCCGCCGCCGAAGTGCTCCGAAGACCCGCGGCGGGGGGCTCCCGCCGCGGGTCTTCGGGGCACTTTGGCGGCGGGTCCCAGAACGGAAGGGCCCCCCGCCGCCGAAGACCCCGGGCCCCCGGAATTCTCTGGGCGGCCCTGGGTTGGGGTGAAGGATGTGGTGCAAGGTGCAGGCTCTGGCCAGGAGGCATTTACCACAGGTGGCTCCCAGCCAGCAGGGCAGCAGCGCTCAGGCTGCCTGCCTGCCTTAAACCTTGGCCGCTCCCGGAAGCGGCTGGCTGCTAGAATGTCTCTGCGGCCCCTGGAGGGAGGGGGGCAGCAGGTTTCCGTGTGCTGCTATCATCCACAAGCACCGACCCCGTAGCTCCCATTGGCCAGTTAACCCCAATCCCCTGCCCCAGTCCCTTCCTGCACCAAACTCCCTCCCAGGAAAAAGACTTGTATAAACAAGAAATATATTTATTAAGTATAAAAAGTAATTTGTCAGTGATAATAAGGGATAGCAAACAGACCAAAGCAGATTACTAAATAAATAAAACAAAATACGCATCCTAAGCTTAAGGTCTTAAAGAGACTAGTTTCAAGAAGCCCAGTCTCTCAAAGGTGATGACATATTCGGCAATATCACTGGATTCATCATACTGCAGGTATAATCATTCCCATTTGTGGATTTTTGAGGAAATAGAGCCAGCTGCTGCAGGGTTTTGTCTCTTCCACTCCATTACAGCCAGTTCATGCTTCTGGGTCTCAATTTGGGCCTATATTTCTCTGTCTTTTAATTCCAGAGCTTGCTGCCTCTCTTCTTGAGAAGCTTGTTGGGCTAACCTCTGGGCTTTCATGGCTCTTTTGTGAGCAGCCTCCTTCCTGGCTGCCTCTACTTCTTGGACCCTCATTTGAAACTCACGGTCCTTTGCCTTCTCTTCCTCTTCCATTCTGTCCAGCTCCAGTTTTGTAGCTGCCTCACTGGTATTCATTTCTCCCCTTTCTTGTGCTTATTTCTCTCACCCAAAATAAACAAACAGAAAACAACAAACCAGTAACCACTTTGTCTTTTCTCCAGCCACCACACTCAGAACTCACTTAAAATCAATACCAGTGTCTCAAAGGCGTGCACAGATCCTGCTCGACTACACCACTGTGACGGGTTTGGTCACAGAGACCCCCTTGGGACTGTCACCTGATGTGCTGAAACTACATCAGAGCCAGTCTTCCCTGCCAGCTTGGGACTCCAGAACCCTGCCTTGTTGAGCCAGACACACAAGCCTGCTGCAACACAGACCCAGGGTCTTAACCACATCCCCAAAGCTGCAGACTTTAACCAAAAACTGCTCAGCAACTCACCTATCTCCAGCACCCAGACACCCAATTCCCAATGGGATCCAAACCACAAATAAATCTGTTTACCCTCTATAAGCTTTATACAGAGTAAAACTCATAAATTCTCTGCCCTCTATAACTGATAGAGAGATATGCACAGCTGTTTGCTCCCCCGGGTATTAATCACTTACTCTGGGTTAATTAATAAACAAAAGTGATTTTATTAAGTATAAAAAGTAGGATTTAAGTGGTTTCAAGTAATAACAGACAGAACAAAATAAGTTACCAAGCAAAATAAAGCAACAACACACAAGTCTAAGCCTAATACATTAAGAAACTTAATACAAGTAAATCTCACCCTCAGAGATGTTTCAATAAGCTTCTGTCACAGACTAGACTCCTTCTTCGTCTGGGCCCAATCCTTTCCCATGGTACAGTTCTTGTTAGTTCCAGCTCAGGTGGTAATTAGGGGATTTCTCATGACTGGCAGCCCCCTTTGTTCTGGTCCACCCTCTTTTATAGCATTGGCACAAGGCGGGAATCCTTTGCCTCTCTCTGGGTTCCCCTCCCCCCTTCTAAATGGAAAAGCACCAGTTTTAAGATGGATTCCAGTATCAGGTGACATGGTCACATGTCCTTTGAGACTTCATTACTCACTGGCTGGCACCCAAGTATACAGGAATGCTTACAAGTAAACAGAGCCATTTTCAACCAATTGTCCTAGTTAATGGGAGGCATCAAGATTCCAAGCCACCATTAATGGCCCACACTTTGCATAGTTACAACTGGACTTCAGAGTAATACTTCATATTTCTAGCTTCAGATACAAGAATGATACATACAAATAGGATGAACACACTCAGTAGATTATAAGCTTTGTAATGATACCTTACAAGAGACCTTTTTCCTAAAGCATATTCCAGTTACATTATATGTGCACTCATGTAACTCTTCTGCCCATCTGAGTTGGCAGCAACAAGGGGTTCTGTTTCAATAACATAATGCAAAACTGGCTCAAGCCCCCACCCAGTGACCTGGGACAAATACATACCATCCCCCCAGGCGCCTCTGAGAGGCAATACTTTCCCTCTCGCAAGCACGAAGTCTGAGTGTAGCAAAATCCTTTTAATAAAGGAGGGAAACAATGTAGCATTATGTTGGGCAAACACCACAAACAGGATTCATAACACAAACCATGAGCAAAAGACCCACCCCAAATAAGTTTGGCAGTGTCCTTTTCCCCTCAGGGTCTTAAGTCCAACAACCCAAAAGATCACTCCAAAGTCCCAAAAGGCCAACACCCTAAAAGTCTCTTGAGTCCAGCAACCCAAAAATCACCCAAAAGTCCAACAACCCAAAGTCTCTGTCCCTGGTCAGTGCAGCCCCAGAATTCAAAAGTTTATCTGCAGAGTTTTACCTCCCAGACTGGGTGGAAATGTCCCCCCCTCCCCTCCCCTCCCCGGGGTTTATGGAGCACTTTATGTGGTCCAAGGCCGACTGCCCCCCCTCTCCATGGTGTTCTGCTGTAGCCTTCACCATGAGCCACTCTGCTCCACCAGCCGCCCCATGAGCCGCTCCAGCTGTCCTGCCAACTGCACTGCTTGGCTCCACCAGCTGTCCCATAAGCTGCTCCAGCCATCCTGCCAACTGCACCTTGCTCCATCAGCTGTCCCATGAGCCACTCCACCAGCTGCTCAGCCATATATCTTCAGCCCCCCCCCCACTACTTAACACAGCACTCAGTGATTGCAGCTCTTTAGTTAAGTCAGCTTGTAGTAGGCAGAGCCCCACTGCTAGTGTACTATTGGCCCAAGATGAATTCAGCTCAGCTACCTTTAACTAGACTCCTAATAGAATCAAGATTAGCTTTACTATTCTACAGTACAGAGAGAAGATGCAATTGACATCTCAGGAGCTCATACCATGCAGTACAAACACCCAACCTCTCTCCATTCACTGGATTTTGGAACCCATGTCCCTTGCCTAGCGAATGCTACTTAGTTGATGGCGAGTCCCTCCATTATAAAATGCCAAGTAGAGTTCTACTGCCCTTGATTCACATAATCAGGGTAACACCACTTTATTCTTCCTGCCCCAATAACAGAGAAACTGGGGATCCCATAGCAGTCAAAGTGACCATTTGGGCTGCCATGGGCTCATGCTAGGCGGGGTGGGTGTGCCTATGCAAACAAGATCAGCCCCTGAAGTTCCTTTCCACAACTCACCACAATTCACCAGCAGATGTCAGGGGGTAGCTCAGTGGTTTGAGCATTGGTCTGCTAAACCTAGGGATGTAAGCTTAATCCTTGAGGGGGCCACTTAGGGATCTAGGGCAAAATCAGTACTTAGTACTGCTAGTGAAGGCAGGGGGCTGGACTCAATGACCTTTCAAGGTCCCTTCCAGTTCTAGGAGATAAGATATCTCTATTTATTT
Organism: Mauremys mutica; assembly: GCF_020497125.1. Taxonomy (NCBI): domain Eukaryota; kingdom Metazoa; phylum Chordata; order Testudines; family Geoemydidae; genus Mauremys; species Mauremys mutica. The sequence continues at coordinate 39,621,490 of NC_059083.1, forward strand.
ATAGATGCTGCCTCCCCTAGCCAAACCCAGCTCCCCCCAATGTATTCTGTGTTGCAATTGAAATATATTTAAAAATATAGAAAAACACCCAAAAATATTTAATACATTTCAATTGGTATTCTACTGTTTAACAGTGCAATTAAAACTGTGATTAATCATGATTAAGTTTTGTAAATTTTATTAATTTCATTTTTGAGTTAATCGAGTTAACTGTGATTAATCAACAGACCTAGTTCATAACAGTGACCACACCAGTAGAGAACAGCGTGGGATCCATCCTTTCCAACTGCTCTCACGTGGAAGTTTGTGTGGAAGGTTGGTTTTGTATTACAGTCTCCAGTTTTAAGAGCTCATTCTTGATCTTCTCCTGTCTGCTGTACAGAATGCTTATCAGGTGGTTCCTCAGTTTCTTTGAGAGTGTGTGGCACAATCACTCACCATAGTCAGTGTAGTATGTCGATTGCAATGGATTTTTTACCTTCAGTCCATGTGGTATGATGTCCATCCATTTGCACTTGGAGAAAAAGATGATGTCTGTCTGTATCTGTGAGTTTTTTGATGAGGTTGATGGATTTCCACTTCATACAGCTAAATTCAGTGCCTTGCATGGTGTCAAGTATCTGTATCCACCAAAACAACGAGAAGTCCAGTGGCACCTTAAAGACTAACAGATTTATTTGGGCATTAGCTTTTGTGGGTAAAAAACCCACTTCTTCAGATGCATGGAGTGAAAATTACAAATGCGGGTATAAATATACTGACACATGAAGAGAAGGGAGTTACATTACAAGTGGAGAACCAGTGTTGACAGGGCCAATTCAATCAAGGTGGATGTGGTCTACTCCCAATAACTGATGAGGAGGTGTCAATACCAAGAGAGGGAAAATTGCTTTTGTAGTGAGCCAGCCACTCCCAGTCCCTATTCAAGTCCCAATTAATGGTGTTAAATTTGCAAATGAATTGTAGCTCTGCAGTTTATTTTTGAAGTTTTTTTGTTGCAGGATGGTTACTTTTAAATGTGTTATAGAATGTCCAGGGAGATTTAAGTGTTCTCCTACTGGCTTTTGAATGTTACCATTCCTGATGTCTGATTTGTGTCCATTTATTCTTTTACGTAGAGACTGTTCAGTTTGGCCAATGTACATGACAGAGCAAGACAGGTACCCAGAAGTCACCTACTACAGGACAAGGAAAATAACAGAACACCATTGGCCATCACGTACAGCCCCCAGCTAAAATTTCTCCAGCACATCATCAATGATCTACAATCTAGCCTGTCTACTAATGTGATAAATGCCATCCTGTGCCAGCAATGCCCCTCTGGCTGGAGGAGGGACAGGGAGGGGAAATTCAGTCTCATTCATTCATTTCACCACAATTGGCCTCACTTCATGGAACTAGCTACAGGCAGAACAGCCAAAAGCCTTGAGCACTTTAGGGCCTGTGCACAATTTATTCTGCTTTCCCCAGGATCTCTCCTTAGACTTTCTCCTGTTGCACTGTGTGTTCCAGTGCAACTCACCAGGGGCTCTTGTTAGGGCCCCTGGCCTTGCAGAGACCTGTCACCAGCAGGGGCAGCTCCTCCTTGCGGGAGGATGGAGTGAAGTCCCAGCAGGAATGTAACTGCTGTGCAGTGCAGCTGACATACTGTCGGGAGCAGCACCACCTGCTGCCACTGGGGAATCCTGGAGGCTGCTACCGATGCCTGTGCCTCACTCAGCCTGCAGGCAGCACAGGGAGGAGGCCCAGAGCAGAGCACAGAGGAGGCTGTGGGGCTGTTTCAGCTCATATGCACTGTGAGGTCTCTGGGGGCTTGGTGATGCAGGGTTCCCAGAGGCAACATGGAATAATGGGGTGCCCAGCGCTGGCCCGGGGGGATGGTTCCAAACCCCAGAGATCTCACTGCCAGGACATTTCCTCTGAGACTCAGCCTCACTTTCCCCTTTGTTAATTTCTCCCCACCCCCCCTTGCTGCTTTTGCCCCTAAATTCTTTATGTTCAAAACCAGAACCAGAAACAACAGAACCCTCCAGATGGTGGCCACAGAAAATACTGATCCTGGGACCAGTTCTCCATCCACTTCTCACACTGCCCATGAGACCTCCTGTTCTCAGACATACCTCTGACCACAGTCCTGCAAAAGTCGTGTGCAGCAGGATTGTGTGCACACAAACAATAGACAGTGTGATAAAATTCCTCCTCTGCCTTGGTGGGTTCTGCACTTTCTAGCAGATTTGCTCGCCTCAGAGGTTCTTGGCAGTCCTCAGTTTGGCTCCTTTTGTTAGTGGCACAAACCTGCCATTCACTTGGCTGGCTAGTGATGAAGTTATCATTGGGAAAAGAAGGAGAACAATCCCTGTGGTCTCTGCTGGCTCACCTAATGGGTCAGGGGACAGGCCAGAGACCTTTCCCTCTGGTGGGACCCACAATCCAGATCAACTCCTCTTATATCAAATAGGGAGTTAAGGGGGATGGGGGAACCCAGGCCCACCCTCTACTCCAGGTTCCAGCCCAGGCCCTGTGGATCACAGCTGTCTATAGTGTCTCCTGTAACAGCTGCATGACAGCTACAACTCCCTGGGCTACTTCCCCATGGCCTCCTCCCAACACCTTCTTTGTCCTCACCACAGGACCTTCCTCCTGATGTCTGATAACACTTGTACTTCTCAGTCCTCCAGCAGGACACCAACTCACTCTCAGCTTCTCACACCCACCCTGGTTAACTGAAGTGAGATCCTTTTAAAACCAGGTGCCCTGATTGGCCTGCCTGTCCTAATTGATTCTGGTAGCTTCTTAATTGGCTCCAGATGTCCTAATTAGCCTGCCTTAATTGGTTCCAGCAACTTCCTGATTGTTCTAGAACAGCCCATTATCTTACTCAGGGAAAAGGGACCTGTTTAATCTGAGGCTACTGTCTCTCCCTTCGATCGTTCTCCTGCTGCCCTCTGGCCTGGAGGGAGGAAGGAGAGAGAGGGCTGCTCCTGCTGCTGGGCCCGGGACTCTCCCTGCTGCTGCTCCAGCTGCTCCCTTGGCTGGACCAGACACCAGACACCACCCCACTTCTCTGCTACCTGCTTGTTGTCTGGCTGATGAACCCCCCCACCCCCCCTCAGTTGCTGCTGTTGCTCCAGCTACAGCCCCTTGGGAGGGGGGGCAGCTTGCCCTCTCCCCAGAAGAGGGGAGTGAGGGACCCCAGTCCCAGCCATTGCTACTGCTGTGGACACCATCACCACCACCACCACCTGACAGCGTCCTTCCTGCTGGCCACCGGACTGTTGCCTGGATCTACTGGATCTGCTGCTGTGTTTGCTGCTGGGAAGCTGCTGGAGCCCCAAGGAGGAGAAGAAGAGGACCCTCTACCAGTGGGGGAGCGTGTAGTAGCTCTACAGACCACCATGGAGGGGGCCTTCAAGGACTGAGTAACTTTTGAACTGTGCTCTTAAAATCAATACATTGTAAACACACACACACACACACATACCCCCCCCCCCCAAGAAGTGTCCTTATTGTTGCTCAAGTCAGCCTAGTGGCCAGCCAGACCGAACAGGAGTGGGAGCTGGGCCTCCATCGGATGCGTCTGATGCTCCATTGTTGGTGCAGAACAAACCCAAAGTCTCCTGGCTTCTGCCCATCTTTATAGCAGTTGTTTCTCATGTAAGTCTATGGATGTTGTTGTGTCAGCTGGGATTCATTAATTACAAACTTGCCATTCTCACAGTCACCTTCCATCAGTGATGTTTGGATCCCATGTCTCTACACTGGCAAAGTTACAGAGCTGGCAGTTACAGCTGAGCAGTTACAGAGAGCGCTGAAGGGAAACTGTTGCCTGCACAATAGCGTGTTCACACTTGCGGCACTTGCAGTGCTATTCAGAGCGGTGCACTCTGGGCAGCTATCCCACAGAGCACCTCTTTCTCTTTTGCCGCTAAGAGTTGTGGGAAGGCAGAGGGGGTTGCGGGGCATCCTGATCCAGTCCCAATGCCCTGCGATGCATTGCTTCGCATCCCAGAAATCCCTGTGATTCTGTCCACATTTGGCACCATCTTTCAATGGTTTCTGTGCCCTGTCTCTTCAGGCTGCAGGAATGAATCCCAAACTGTTGACCAGTATACTGCTCGCTCTTACTAACACATCATGAGTGGCAGTGGAGTTATTCCTTAAACTACAAAGGCAAGTGGAGTGCAACATTGATTTTGCCACACATAGTAGCTATGACACGAGAGTGCTTGTGGCATTCACGGAGGTGATGACCACAGTGAAGCGCTGCTTCTGGGCTCGGGAAACAAGCACTGAGTGGTGGGATCACATCGTCATGCACATCTCAGATGATGAGCAGTGGCTGCAGAACTTTGGGATGAAGAAAGCCACATTCATGGCACTGTGTGATGAGCTCACTCCAGCCCTACAGTGCAAGGACACGAGAATGAGAGCTGCCCTGTGGAATCTGTGGATGCTGGCTACTCCAGACAGCTAACCAGTTCGGAGTGGAAAAGTCGACCGTTGGAACTGTGTTGATGCAAGTGTGTAGAGGCATTAATCGCATCCTGTTCAGAAGTACCATGACTCTGGGTAACGTGCATGACATTGTGGCTGGCTTTGCACAAATGGGTTTCCCTAACTGCAGAGGCGTGATAGATGGGACGCATATTCCTATTCTGGCACCAGTCAACCTAGCCTCTGATTATGTTAATCAGAAGGGGTATTTCTCTATGGTTCTCCAGGTGCTTGTGGATCACTGTGGGCATTTCATTGACATTAACACAGGCTAGCCCGGAAAGGTGCATGACGCACACATCTTTCAGAACACTGGCCTGTTCTGGAAGCTGCAAGATGGGACTTTTTTCCCAGATCAGAAGATCACTGTAGGGGAAGTCGAAATGCCCTTTGTATCCTTTGTCGCTTTTTATAGTGATCCTTGGAGACCCCACTTACCCTTTAATGCCATGGCTCATGAAACCCTACACAGGGAGTCTTGACAGCAGCAAGGAGTGGTTCAACATCAGGCTGAGCCAATGCAGAATGACTGTGGAGTGTGCTTTTGGCTGTTTAAAGGCCGGATAGTGCTCTCTATATGGGAAGCTGGACATAGCTGATGACAGCATTCCCACAGTTATATCTGCATGCTATACCCTCCATAACATTTGTGAAGGGAAAGGTGAAAGATTCACTCAGGCATGGAACTCAAAGGTTCAACACCTGGAGGCTGAATTTGAACAGCCAGAGAGCAGGGCTTTTAGAGGGGCCCAGCGTGGGGCTGCAAGGATTAGAGATGCCTTGAGGGAGCAATTTGAGGCTGAAAGCCACCAATAATGTCTGGTGCCCTGCACGGGAGTGAAGTGCAGTGGTTCCAGTGTTAGTAGGAATCTGTGTTTGCTAGGCTGACTTGCAGTGCCTGTTGCTTTCCCTGGCTAAGGTATCTTTATTATTGCATAAAGTAAAAAATAATTTTCTTTTTAATAAATGTGGGTTTTTTTGGCTTTGAAAACATTCATTTATTGAAAAGAAACACAACTGCTTGGGAAACAGAAATGGCAAGGGGATGGGGTGGGGAACGGTACAATCACAGATTTGCGTACGTTCTGTTATCATACTCAGCATTCCTGTCTGGAGGGCTGTGCAATGAGTGCTGCACTTCAGGCTGGCTATACTGCATGGTGATGGGGGCTGAGTGCAGTGGGTAAGGGTTGTAGTTTTCAAGGTTGGGTGGTGAAGCTACAGGTTTTGGAGGCAGCTGGTGGCATAAGAACCTGGATGTTGGGGAAAGTGGGTTAAAGGTGACATGGGGGCACAAGGGAAAGAGTTTTGGGACAAGGGCTGCAGAGGGTGGCGGGAGTGGCAGTGCTCTGCTTGCACGGCTACGAGCACCTGGATCGAGTCCGCTTGGAGCTCCATGATACTTATCAGCTGCTCTGCTGGTGGAGCCTCCTTTCACACTCCTGCACATTTTGATTTTCATTAAGGGACTGCTGCATGACTTCATGCAGAATGTCCTCTTTGCTACTACATGGCCTCTTCCTGATTCTTTGCAGTCTCAGCCGGGGATAACAAGGACGGATGAGATCTCAAGGTTGCATCTGTAAAGGCAAAATGCAACACTTAACAGAGGCAGCATTGTTCACACCAGATAGAGCAATGATTCCCCTGTACTTAAGGAGGGCAAGCACAGTCTACACAATAGCATAATTTCCCCATCCCAAAGCGAGCGCACATAACCCATGGGAGCCCCAAAATGGTGAGTAAGCACAGGGTCAAGGGGGACTGATTGTTTCATGGCTATACTGTCCTCTGGGTTTCTGTGCCTTGGGGAGAGCTAACAGCTGCAGGGGGCCCCTGTACTGAACACTGTCCCCACATTTTCCACAGGAGTTCGTCCTGAAAGATATCTTGCTGCTGAGGGTGATGTGGGAAGCCAGGGAGGGTCTTCTCCTACAATGCAGCTTCCGCCCAGGCCCATATGCAGCTTGCCTGTGTGCAGCAATGGTCCCCATGCCCCTCATGGCACAGTGGCGTGGAAATGTTAGCCTGACTGGGACAAGGACCACAGTGGCTCTCCCATGGAATTTGCGCAAGCGCATTGCCCAAGTTCTGGCAGAGACCTTTGAAGAGATCACTGAGGCCGATTACCGTTATGTGAGAGAGCACATCAACGTTCTATTCCGCATCTAGGCATGCATGCAGTTCTAACCCTCCTCGCCCCAAGAGCCCGCACAGAATAACTTCCTTCCCAAAATAAAAGCCACTTACCGGGAACCGCCACTGGTGTTTGTCCTTCCCCAAGCACCGGCTGCTGCGACTGGCTACCTTCCTCCTGGCTTGAAAACAGCTCCTGGCTGCATGCACCTAGGGATTCTGGGGTTTCTTCCTCCTCCTCAGAACCCTTGGTCCCCCTTTCCCCCTCCTCCTCCTGCCTTGTTGAACTGGGCGCTGAAGTGTCCATGGTGGTACTCGGAGTGGAGGTGGGGTCGCCTCCAAGTATCCAAGTATTGTAGAAACAGCAGGTCGCAGGGGCAGCACCAGAGCGGTGGTTTGCTTCGCAGGCTTTGCAGTAGGCATTCTGCAGCTTCTTCACTTTAACCCTGCACTGCAGTGTGTCCTGGTTATGGCTCCTTTCATCATGTCCCTTGATATCTGCATAAAGGTATCATAATTCCTATGGCTGGAGCACAGCTGGGACTGGACAGCTTCCTCCCCTCAAACACTGATGAGGTCCAGCATCTTGCCATTGCTCCATACTGGGGATCACCTGGTGCGTGGAGGCATGGTCACCTGGAAAGATTCGCCAAGAGCACTCCACACCTAGCTGAGCAAACAAGAAGGTATTTTTCTAAATTCCCAGATAATTTAAAGAGTGGGTCTGATGGTTGGTCACCTGAGGTCAGGGCAGTAGAGTTCAAAGTGATGATCAGAGCTGCTAGAACATTTGGTGTTATTTTTACTATATGGTCAATTACACAAGCATGGCCGTGTGACAGGGGGCTGTTAGCAGCTACAAACTGAGCCCTTTGGAAGCCAGCACCCTGGTCACTGAGAACACCCAGGGCACCGGGTGCAGTTAGAGGAGGAGGGACTGAGCAGTTTGGGTTTGGAAGGGCAGAGGGGATCACTTGCACCTGTAGGGAGCCTGATGAGGTCACTAGCTCAGCGCTGAGAAGAAAGCAGCTGTATAAGTCTGAATCAGGGAGCAGGAAGGGGCCTCCATGTAACTGCTGCTATCTTGTGATGCACAATAAATGGTAATAAAGACACTTGGTGGAGGTTCCCCGGCAGACTGCCTGCTGCTTAATTCACACAGAAGTCTGCCAGCCAAGGGTTGCAGGAACTGATGCAGGAGCCCATTCATAGTTAAAAATGTGTTGTCACAATTTACAGCATGAAGTGGCATGAAGAGATTGCAGGCAACATTCATTTTTAATTTTCTATGTCTTGTCAGATAGTACATGGGAAAATATGTTTGAAAATAAGTTAATATACAACCTGGTTTTCACTAACACAATAAGATTGTATAAAAAACACAGTAATTCCCTATTTCTCACTGAATTATGTGTAAAGGAACACAGGTAATTTTTCCCTAAAATTTTCTTCAGATATATCTATTTTTAGATTAAAATTTCCCTGTTTAAAAACTAGGAAAAACACATAACTTCAGCAGTCCATGCCACCTAGACACCAGCAGACAGGATAAAAACACCCTAAAATTATCTTTTATCTTGATTATTTGAAAATAAATACAAATGAATCCATCAAATTTAGGGCACACTGCCATGAATGGCATATTGTGAATAAATCTTCAGAACTGAATTATGACATTGAAAAATGTTCATAACGCATCACATTTAAAACAAAAATTAGTCCTAGTAATACTGTGTGATGGGGGAGGGATAGCTCAGTGGTTTGAGCATTGGCCTACTAAACTCAGGGTTATGAGTTCAATCCTTGAGGGGTCCACTTAGGGAGCTGGGGCAAAATCAGTATTTGGGTCTGCTAGTGAAGGTAGGGGGCTGGACTTGATGACATTCCAGTTCTATGAGATAAGTATATCTCCATATATTATGTGCCTCCCCTAAAACTCTGCTCAGTAGCTCTTCAAGAAATGAGGTTCAATCATTAATTTCAAGGAATTAGACCAATCAGTCACAATTTTCACAGAGCATTCCAGAAGGTTGTAGACAGAACCCAGAGGAATTGTGATAAATTTCCCAGAGCAACTTATTTTTCTTGTCATATGCAGTTTAGAGTACAAAGAAAATAATCACCCTTTTGACTGATTTGCAGCTGAGAAGAAAGGTTTCCAAATAAAGCTTCACCAGATTTCATGCTATGTGTCATTAACTTAATTGTATTGGAGATGCTGGCACTTAATTTGTGATGATTCAGTAAAGGAGTACACCCCCTTCTCTATTTCTTTACCAAACTACATTTGTTGTGACCTTATAACCAAGAACATGAAAAGCCCGTCAGTACATTGAAATCAACAGTGGACACTGACAGTACATTGCCTGCAAATAATATTTCTAAAGAAAAATAAAACTAAAAAATGGAGATTGTAGAAGAGATTTCTGTATATAGGAAAACAGCATTTGAGGTTGAGGATTGTGTTTTGTTCATTGACATGAGAAAAAGAAAGGAAGTATCATATCTTGATTACCAATTATATGTAGCTACAAACTGAACTTCTGTCAGCATTAATTCATGTGATTTTTAAAAGAATATTAATTAACCCACACAAGATTATATAAGCAATATATTTAAGTTAATTCTATCATTTTTTTCACCTATTAATTTTCAAAGATGTAGTGTAGGAGGTGGACGTATGTGCCCTGCCTTTCAGAGAGAACCAGTCAACGCAATAAAGAGAGGGGGAGAGAGAGAGACAGAGAGCAGCTGCACATATGTGTAGTTGTGATGTTTTTGACACATGTACATTGTAACTGAATGCCCCAGTCTGACAATTTAATAGTTTATTTTGTTAAGATAAATATTTTAAAATTTCACAGTTGAAATACAAATGACATTATTTAGAGAAGTTAAACTTCAATATAGATTTGAGGGAGGAATCAAAAAATAAATGTAAAAAATTACATTTCTAAAAATATGTTTACGTGCTTGTTTTTGAAATACTGTTAAAATGTAAATGAAAATATTCTAATTTATAAAATATTATTGTAACAAGATGTAAATACAAGACTAATCTTTTTTCTTTCATATTTTACATTGAGATTTCACAGGGATAGAAAATTCTGACAGGAGTGAATGACCATGATCCAACACCATCTGCTACCCCTGGGGCAGGGGATGGGGAAAGGTGAGGGCTAGGGGTTGCCAGGTGTCTGGTTTTCGACTGGAACCTCCAGTTGAAAAGGGAAACAGGCAGCATCCGGTCAGCACAGAAAGTCCAGTAGTCTGCAGTAACTGGCTCCCACCACTGTGTGTGTTGGGGGGGGGGGGCAGGAAGATCAGCAATGCTGGGAGGGGTCAGTCTGTGCCACGGGGTCACTGTCAGGTGCAGAGATTCCCTTCGGCCTGAGCTGGGGCTGGGCAGATGACCAGGGGAGCCACGTTTGTACCCCCAGCTTTGTGACCAGGATAGAAATAAGGGCGGAGAGTCCCGGAGAAGGTGCCAGTGAAAGTGAAGAGATGTGACCTGTCAGTCACATTGTAAAACGAGACCTCGCCCGCCTCATAGTCCAGGAAAATCCCCACCCGGCTGGGCTGGACGCTCACGGAGATGGGGGGAGAGGTGGAGGTGCCAGCCTTGTATTCCCCACCCCTCAGCCACATGACCCAGCATCCATTCCCAGGTGTGGGTGTGACCTTCCTGCTCATAGAGTCCCTACAAACCCCCAGAGTCCATCTAGTCTTGTCTCCTACCTCCACCTCCCAGTAACGCCTCCCGCCCGTGAACCGCTCAGTGCCCAGGACACAGGGAAAAGGATCAAATCTCTCAGGGTTGTCGGGCAGATCCTGTTGTGTGTCTCCGTATCTCACACGTTTCCGATCCTCAGACAGGACTAGCCAGGGATTTGCTGTGTCTGGATCCAGAGTCATGTCCACTGGGGAGAGAGTCACAGAGTCAGGGCCGGGGCAGGGGCTGGTCACTGGGATCAAAGGAAATTAACCTGCATCCCCATTAATTGCTGTGCTGGGGGGTCACTGCCCTTTAAGGAGACTCAGGGCCCTGTCTGCCCATGAGAGTGAACTTGAGGGGAATGACAAGAGGAAGGTGTGGGGGGATGTGTCAGTGAGGGTGGGGGAGGGGAGGGCAACAGAGTGACAGGAAGGCACCAGGCTGATGCTGGGAGCGGAAAGGGGAGGGGCAGGCACAAGAGCAATGGGGGGCAAGGGAAGGAGCAGGCACCCGTGGGTGGGGAGGGCAGGTTTTGGGAAGAGGGGAAGGGTGGGCACCAAGAAGAAGGGGGCAGGCATCCAGGGGCAAAGGGGTGTAAGGGAATGGGGGGGAGCTCCAAGGGGCAGGGGAAATGAGGAGAGGGGTGGACTCCAGAGGGGCAGATGGAGTCGAGGAGAGGGACAGGTGCCAGGGGTGGAGGGATGAGTAGTGGGGCAGGCACCAGGGGGACAAAGTGAGGCAGGAACCGGGGGAGAGGAGGTAGCTAGGGCAGGGGCGGTCACTGGAGGACAGAGCAGGAGAGGAGCAGGTGTCAAGGGGACAGAGTGGGGCGATCAGAGGGGCTGGTGCCAAGGAGCTTAGGGGGATGAGGGGGTAGAGGGGGTGAGAAGAGGGGCTGATGCCTAGGGGAAAAGAGGTGAGAGGTGGGCACCAGGGTCCAAAGGGGGGCAAGAGAAAGGGCAGGCACTGGGGCACAGAGGGGGGCAGAGGGAAGGGGGTTGCACCATCAGACAGAAGGGGTGAATGGAGGGGCAGGCACTAGGGAGGCAGAGGGGGTGGAAAAAGGAGGGGTTGGCACCGGGGGCTAGAGGGGAGCAAGGGAAGGGGCAGGCATGAGGTGGGCAAAGGAGGGGATGGGGGAAGGTGCAGGTGAACAGGGAACAAAGGCGGTGAGGGGTGGGGCAGGCACCAGAGGGGAATGGGGGGAGTGAGGGGAGGGCACCAAGAGGAAGATGGTGGGAAGGGGCAGATCCCAGAAGGGTTTCAGGGGGTCGAGCAGAGGGGCAGATGCAAGCAGGGCAGGGGGGCTGATTGGGGGGTGAGAGAACAGGTGCACACAAGGGGGCAGAGAGAGGAGTGTGGAAAAGGGCAGGCCCTACGAGGACAGAGGGGTGTGAAGGGAGGTGTAGGCACCAAGGTGAGCGTGAGGGAACACGAGGGGAGGAGCAGGACCCAGAGGGTCGGAGCAGGCACTGGAGCACAGGGGGTGAGGGAAGGAGCTTGTGCTGGGGGCGAGGGGAGGGGGTCAGTGTGGGAGAAGGAAGAGGCAGGCACTGGAGGGGGCAGAGTGCGGGAGAGGTGGACACTGGGAGGACACTGGTGGGGGGGATGGGGCAGGGACCAGGGCCAACAAGGGGCAAGGGGAGGGGAAGGCATGAGGGGGTAGAGGGGACAAGGGAAGGGGTGGCTGCCCAAGGGGGTGGGGCAGGTGCCAGGGGACAAAAGGGGAGGGAAAGGAAGGATCAGGCGAAAGGAGGGAAAGGGGGGTGGGCAGAAGTGGGTGCTGGGGCAGAGGGGAGGGGAGCCAGTGGGGCATAGGGGGGTGGGCAGCAGGCAGGAAGGGGGCAAAGGGAGGGGCAGGTCCCAGGGAGATTGAGGGGGGTTGAGCAGGGGGCAGACAAAAGGAGGCAGGGGGAAGGGGCTGGCACCCGTTGGGCAGAGGGAGGGGTGAGTAGATGGGAGGACTCCAGAGAAGATCAGAATGAGGTTAGAAGAAGGGTGGGCACAGGTGGGCGAGGGTTGGGATGGGGGTGAGGAGAAGGGCGGGAGCCAGGAGAGCAGAGGAGGATGAGGGGTGGGGTGAGAATCTGGGGTGAGGGCAGTGGTAGGCACGGGGTGACGGGAGGGTGGGAGACATGGGATCAGAGGGGGAAAAGGGAGAGGTGGATGCCAGGTGGTCAGGCCCGCTGCGGGGGGGGCAAAGGGGGCAATTGCCATGGGGGCCGGGCAATGTAAAAGGGCCCAGGGGCCCCCGGACAGCAGTGCAGTGTGGCTAAGGCAGGCTTCCTGCCCACCCTCATTGCACGCCAGACCCAGAAGTGACCGGTGGCCCCTGGGGGGGCTCTCCGTGGGCTGCCCCTGCCCCGAGAGCCGACTCCACAGCTCCCATTGGCTTGCGTTGCATTCCATATAAGCATATTTTCATAACATGAGTGTGAATATAATGTAACTGTAATATGCGCTATGCAAAAGGTCTCTTGTAAGGTATCATTACAAAGCTTATAATCTACTGAGTATGTTCATCCTATTTGTATGTATGTATCATTCTTATATCTGAAACTAGAAATATGAAGTATTACTCTGCATAGTTACAATAGGACTTCAAAGTGTGGGCCATTAATGGTGGCTTAGAATCTTGATGGCTCCCATTGACTGGAGCAATTGGTTGTAAATGGTTTATTTACTTGGAAGCCTTCCTGTATATGTGGGTGCCAGCTAGTGAGTAATGAAGTCTCAAAGGACATGTGACCATGTCACTTGATACTGGAATCCATCTTAAACCTGGTGCTCTTCCATTTAGAAGGGGAGAGGGGAACCCAGAGAGAGGCAAAGGATTCCCACCTTGTGCCAACGCTATAAAAGAGGGTGGACCAGAACAAAGGGGGCTGCCAGTCATGAAAAATCCCCAAGTTACTACCTGAGCTGGAACAAGGTCTGTACCACAGGAAAGGATTGGGCCCATACTAGGAAGGAGTTTAGTCCGTGAAAGAAGCTTATTGGAACATCTCTGAGGGTGAGATTTACCTGTATTCAGTTTCTTAATGTATTAAGCTTAGACTTGCATGTTTTGTTTTATTTTGCTTGGTAACTTACTTTGTTTTGTCTGTTATTACTTGAAACCACTTAAATCCTACTTTTTATACTTAATAAAATCACTTTTGTTTATTAATTAACCCAGAGTAAGTGATGGGGGAGCAAACAGCTGTGCATACCTCTCTATCAGTGTTATAGAGGGCAGAGAATTTATGAGTTTTACTCTGTATAAAGCTTATACAGGGTAGATGTATTTATTTGGGGTTTGGATCCCATTGGGAGCTGGGCATCTGGGTGCTGGAGACAGGAGTACCTACTGTGTGGTTTTCAGTTAAAGCCTGCAGCTTTGGGGATGTGGTTCAGACCTGGGGATGTGTTGCAGCAGGCTTGTGTGTCTGGCTCAGCAAGACAGGGTTCTGGAGTCCCAAGCTGACAGGGAAAACCGGCTCAGAGGTACTTTCAACACATCAGGTGACAGTCCCAAGGGGGTCTCTGTGACCGAACCCATCACAGCGGCCCCCCACATAGAAGCCACTGCCAGAGGGGTGTGTCGGCCACTTTTGGAAGCTATCCATGGTAAGTGCTGACCCCCTGACTCCCTCCTGCCCTAGCCTAGAACCTGCACCCAAACTCCCTCCCAGAGCCCGCACCTGTCCCGCACCCAAACTCCCTCCCAGAGTCTTCACCCCACACCTCCCCCAGCACCCCAACCCCTTGCCCCAGCCTGGTGAAAGTGAGTAAGTGTGGGGGATAGTGAGTGACGGAGGGAGGGGGGATGGAGTGAGTGAGGGCGGGGCCTTGGAGAAGGGTTGGGACAGGAGCTTGGCCTCAGGGGAGGGGCAGGGCACAGGTCATTGGGTTTGCATGATTAGACAGGTGGGCACATGGAAGCCTTGGCTGTGCGAGAAGAGCACGGCCAGCAGTGCAGCCGGCAGCTCACTAGGCACCAGCCAGCGCAGGCAGAGCACCACCCTAATGTCAAGCGGACTGTGCCCACGCTGGTGCAGCTTGTGTGTGCCTGGGGGCAGGTTCTGTCCCGGGGCCCAGAATTTCTGTCTGGAGGCCTGCAGGAAGTAGAAGTGGGTGAAGTGATGGGTGGGTGCCAGGGTTCAGAGGGTGTTTGGTGGAGAGGGCCAGGTGTCAGGAGGGCAGGGGGACAAAGGGGGAGAGTTCTAGAGGGGCAGAGATGGGTGGAGGGCAGGGGCATGTGCCACGGAGACACAGTGGGGAGACAAGGGCAGGGGCCAAGGGGAGCTGAAAGGGGTTGAAAGGAGGGGGTGGGGTGAGGGGGGGAGAATAGAGGCAGGGGCCAGGTGATCACAGGGATGCGGGAAGGGTAAGGGAGGGGCAGGTGCCATGGGTGTAGAGAGATGACATGGGGGGCAGGCCCCAGGGAATCTCTGTTAGTCTGGGGCCATGTGTGGTTGGTGTGTTACTAAGAGCAGGTCGGTGCCTTCCCCACACACAGGACAAAGACACAATAATCAGATAATCAAATCTCTCAGGATTGTCAGGCAGATCTTGACATGTGTGTTTGTGGATGTTTCTGATCCTCAGGATCCTGCCCCCTGCATCAGGGAGAAGCTGCACCGGGGGCCAATCCCAGTTCACACCCACGCAGCGCGTCTGCACTAGGGGTTTGCACTGGAGCACTGTCATGGCTGAGACACTGCTGTGCCAGGGGCCATAACCCCTCCCCTCACTAGGGTTATGGATCAATAATTACAGGGTCACTGGGACAGGGGAGCTGGACTCGGGGCTCCCAGGTGGAGGCCCAACCCACCAGGCTGCAGAATCATTCTCACTCCCACACTCTGGCCCAGTGCCCATGGCAGTGTTTAGACACAGGGAGTGTCTTCAGCAGGAGAGATTGAGGGAGCCCCACATCAGACACCTGGAGCCTAGTGGTTCCAGCCCTCATGTGAGGTGGGGAGACCCACATTCCAATTCCTGCCCCACATCACACAGAGAGATTGAACCTGGGGCTCCCAGCTGAGGGCCCAGCCACTGGGCTAAAAGCTAGAAGGGAAGCGGCGGCACCTTTTTCTGTCCATTCAAACTATTCAGAAAACTCAACATGGATTTGCAAATAGTTTGTTTGCTGAAAATTTTTATTTCAGGTCGACTAAAACTATTTGCACCCAAATTTGACCCAGCTCCACTGCAAACCTGTCTGAGCAACTTAGGAGCCCAAACCCCAGTGACTTGCAGTGGGTGACTGTCAACACCCCCAGAAATGCAGTTATGTGCAGGCCAGACTCAGGACATCAGCTATGAAACACTCCACAGCTGCTATTTAATTTGCCCTGGGTAGAAAAATTCCTCTGGGCCTCTGATCTCACCCCCACAAATCAGGCTGAAAATGGAGTCTCGGCTCTAGCCTGAACTCTCTGCCCAGAGTGATTTGTCCCCTGGACTCTGCCAGCAGCACAGACCCTCCGCAGCTGCACCTGGGCATCTCCCAGAGCAGATAATGGTCACTGAGACTGTCTCAGAGCCCCAGGGGTTCAGGTGTCTCCATCTAACGACTGCACCAGCCACCCTCCTCACTCTCATTAACCAGCCCTGGATCAGACATGCTGGGAACTTTCACACCCAGACTCTGGAGACACTTTGGAGAAAAGTGGTGGGTGCTGAGCACCCAATGGTAGCCCTGCCAATCAGCTCCTCCCTCTCCCCCCAGCACCTCCGCCCACCAGCTGCCCTGATGATCAGTGCCTCCCCCTCCCTCCTGCCATGATCAGCTGTTCAGTGGCCTGCAGGAGGCACTGGGGTGAGTGGGAGGAGCAATGGCAGAGTGCGTTCGGGGGAGGGGGCGGAACAGGGCAGGAAGAGGTGAGGTGGGGTGGGGTGGGGGTGGAGCAGGGTGGAAAGGGGCAGGGTGGGGGTGGGGCCTTGGAGGAAGGGGTGGAGTGGGAGTGGGGCCTGGGGCAGTGTGTGGGTCAAGCACCTCCTGGCACATAAGAAAGTTGGCGCCTCTGGCCCCTGGGATCAGGATCCGGGAGGTACTCTCCCCAGGAGTCACAGAAGCTCCCTAAAAGTAGAGGGCCCACCAGTGCCTGAACCATGGCCCTGCTCACCCGTGCCACCCCTTCTCCCCAAGGCCCCTCTCCCGTGCCACCCCTTCTCCCCAAGGCCCCACCCCTACGCCACCCTTTCTCCCCAAGCTCCTGCCCCCGCACCACCCCTTCTCCCTGAACCTCTGCCCTCACACTGCCCCTTCTCCTCGCGCTACCTCTTCCCCCCAAGACCCCACCCCCCCTGGTTGTTTCTCTCTTACCCTAACCCTTATGACCGGTAAAAAGGGGGAGGCCTACGCTCCCACTTTTAAAAGTGATGGGGCCATGGCCCCCTGGCACCCCGTCTTCTGGTGTGGAGAGGGGGCCTTGGGGCAGTGCCCGTGAGCTCAGTGCTGAGGGTACGAGTGGGGTTTACACTCTGGCTACTGGAGCTCTGTGTATTGAGTGTACGAGGCTGTCACAGCGGCCCTGTGAGCCTCCCATTGTCCTGGCAACATGACTCAGCCCTGACATCTGCTGGACCCTCTCCCTGGGGAAGAATTGTCCCTGCGGTGTTCAGTTCTTGGCCTCCCTGCGGAGGTGGCCGGTGGGGCTGCCGTTAATGTAAACTACGATGTGCGCGCCTGTCCTCTGGGAACTGGATTCTGAGTCTGGGCTGGGATCAGGGACTGAAGAGTGAAAGGCCCCAGCTCCCCTCACTGCCCCCAGAGCCAGCTGGTTCCCCTCTCCCCCACAGTGTGATAACAGCGATGCTCACACTTGGTGACACCCCCAGTGCCCCCAGCGGGCAGGGCGAGGGCCTGTCCAAGGAGCAATGGGCACAATCTGCAGCAAGGGAGACTGAGGCTGGAGATGAGGAAACACTTTCTAACTCTCAGGGCAGTGAAGCTCTGGACCCAGGTCTGAGGGAGGCTGTGGGATCCCCGTCACTGGGGGGGTTGTAGGAACAGGACAAACCACTGTCAGGGATGGTCTAGGCCATGCCCCAGTGTGGGGGGCTGAACTAGGTGAAATCTCAAGGTCCCTTCCAGCCCTACATTGTTATGAGTCTGTTACAGCTGTTCTGGGGCTGGGTCCTGGGGGCTCTAAGCCTGGTGTGGGGCACGTTGGAGAGTTAACACAATTAGTGACCCTGTCAACTCAGCGTCCCTGCCAGTGACCTGGCCTGGCACATGTCTGGCTGCCTGTAGCTGGCTTGGCTGGGTATTACTGTGCGGTGTGGACAGCACCTAGGGCTGGCACCTGTCCAGGTTTTCCCAGGATTGTCCCTTTGTTCAGGTCGCTGTCCTGGGAAATCTGTGAGTCTGTCCAGGACATGACAAGTCCTGGGTGTGTCAGTGACTGTAGCAGAGGAGCTGCGGGGTGGTGGTGCCTACACAGAGGGACCTCTGGGTGCAGAGTGTCTGGGAGCCCTGGGGATGGGGCAGCTTGGGTGCAGTGAGTGAGATGGGGAGGGGAGCTCGGGGCCATGCAGGTACCGGATGTGAGGGTCACCGCCTGGATGGGGGGGGGAGTAGAGTAGATCTGGTACCATGTCCTGCTTGGCGAGGTTGGGTCCCAGCTCAGCCCCAGGAACAGGAGCCCACGGGGGCTAGTGCCCTCTCCCAGGAGTGGGATAGGGACACAGTGCACGGGGGTGGGATGGGGAGACAGTGCCTGGGGTGAGGGGACAGATGGTGTATGTGGAGCAGGCAGATGTCCTGGGTTTTTTTGCACCTCCGAGGTGGCGACCCTAACAGGACCCCCAGCAGTGCTTGTGTAACTGCCCTGGGTGTCCCTCCCACCAGCTCTGTGTGGTAGGATACCCCGGAGTGCATGTTCCTCCTGGCCAGTGGTGCTGCAATGTGTGTGAATGGCCCCAGGCTCTCTGATCTCTGCTGGAACTGCCCAGACTCTCCCAGCATGCACCAGGGCGCACACACAGTCAGACAGCATGCTGGGTACAAACACACACACACAGCTCAGCCATGGCTGTGAGGCAGAAAAGCTGCCGCATGGGCTGGGCACAGTTTGTTGTAAGTGGTTCAGGGGAGTGTCACAAGCCAGTTATAAAAAGCTGTCTGCCCTTGCAGTGAGGACAGGGCCTTCCTCCCCCCAGATCCATGGAGATAATGAACAACTCTTGTCTGGTCCTGTTACGCTAGAAGGAAATTGTGGTTACAGCTTGTTCTGTGCATGGTGATGCTGCTGCTCTCCTCCCAACAGCCGCATCACCATGCTCAGACCAAGCTTTAACCACAATTTCCTTCTATTTAATTATGGACAGCTAAGAATGTGCATCCTACAGAGCCCAGGTACTACTCTGCGAAGGTGACACTAGGGGGCAGCATTTCCTCACCAATCAGCCCTTTCCCAAAGAGGCCATGTCCCTGCTCTGCAATAAACCTGGGGTGTGGCCTGCCCCTTTCCACCCACTCCCAGTGACATTGCTGTTTCCAGCCTATTGCTTTTGCTATGGAAGTGCTGGTGCACTCGGAAGTGAGGAGAGAGCTCTCAGGAGCAGGTGGGATGCCGACATGAATAAAGTGTCAGTGTTAGGTACAGTACCTGCATATAGCTGAGCTCTTCTCAACCCTGAAAGCAAACACAGAGAGAGATGAGAACTCCCCAGAGCACAGACACGCTGAACAGGACACAGTATATAACACGGATTATATTAAGGGTGTGTATGTGGGGGGCAGGAAATGGAACTTACCAAGCCCCAATTCAGTGAAGAGTTTCCCTAGAAAACAATAAATAAATAGATCTGAAACCATGCTTATAAAAAGGGTTGGGATTCAAAAACCTAAAAGGAGTCTAGCTCTTTAGACAAAAGATGCACCTAGGCATTCACAACAGTTCCAGGCACTTGCACAGCCCATAACAAGCAGTCCTGAAGGAGTGTTAAGAATGAAACTGCTGAGCTGCTAGCAAAAATATGCATCTAATTAGAATCAGCTACTGACCCAGAGGAAAAGAGGGTAGGAAATGTGGCACCTATATTTTTAAAAAAGCGCAAGAGTGATAAGGAGAATTACAGCCCAGTCAACTTAAATTCAGATCCCGGTAAATTGGCTGAAATTATAATTAAAAATAGAATCCAAAAGCATTTAGATGAACACATAGCACCAACTCCATGGGTGATCCAGGGCTGGGAAAAAAATAGTGGGTGCTGAGCACCCATTGGCAGTCAACCCCACTGCACCCCAGTGCCTCCCACCCACCAGCTGATCAGTGCCTCCTCCTCCCTCCCAGTGCCTCCCGCCTGCCGCAGATCAGCTGTTCTGTGGCATGCAGGAGGCACTGAGGGGGGAGCTGGAGGAGCAAGGGCCAGGTGCACTCAGCGGAGGGGGTGGAATGGGGTGGAAAGAGGCGGGGTGGGGCCTTGGGGGGAAGGGGTGGAGTGTGGGGCAGGGGCCTGGGGCAGAACCAGGGGATTGAGCATCCCCCTGCACATTAGAAAGTCGGTGCCTCTGCTGGTCACTCTCTCCAACACGATAGAGCAGACATTGAGGGGAGGGGTTCAGAGAAGGGAGAATGTGTTAATTAATAGTATGGAAATATTTCAGTGTGGGGAGAGATGTTATTATTAGGACTGTTCAGAGAGGACATAGCAGAGGACATGGCAGAAGTGCACATACTAATGAATAGCACGGAGATGGTAAATCGATTATCGGATGGTCCTATTCACCCTCTCTCAACATTTCCCCACCAGTTTTTTAAGTTGCTGCCTTTCAATTTCACTGAAATACTTCTCCAAGAAATACACAGTGACTCTTCACCATCAGGTATCACTCAGACCAAGAGCTGAGTAGCGTTATACATATCTAGGGAGAGTGAGGACAGTCACAGTATGTTAGAACTGCAAACTTATTGAGGATGTAAAACCTCCTGTTTCAGGGCATAAGCTGAGCCTGAACTGCCTAGAGCTAGGAAGAAAGGTCCCATCAGGGCAGGGTGTTCCATGATTGTCTTATTGGGGTTTCTGGAACCTTTCCCTGAAGCAACTGGTGCTGTGGGAGACAGAATCTTTGCCAGATTTGCCATGGCAGATCAGACTAGGGAAGAAGCTACTGTGTGATTCTGTTTACTGCATGTACAGGTCAAGAGTTACTATACAAAATCACATTACAGTACCTAGGTAATTATCCTAAATGTCAACTCTAAGTTAATGCATTTGTGAAAATCTGCCATGAAATGTTATAAAAATAAATCGCAACTTAAATGTCTGAAAGTTTAGAAATTCACAATTATACATCTAACCCCAGCTCCCACCATTGTGCAGCCAATTTCTTCCTGGCTACCACCTTCCTGATGGGGAATGTCTCTGATGGAGAAGTTAGTGATGGGGGAATGTTAAGTCATAATAATATTTCTAACTATATAGTGAATGACAAAATAATACATTCATCTGATCCCTTCTGCCAATGACAAGGAAGCAAATCCCCAGGGTATTTCAGTGGCTGGGGCTCTGGTAAATATAGCTAGTATGTGTAGATCGGAGGGGGTTATGGTGGAGCTCTACTTTGCATGCAGTATAAAGCAGACTGTGTTCCATTTGATAAGAGCCCTCAACAGCTGCTTAAGAAGTATGTTATATTCCCTCCTCGCTAACATTAACAAAGAAACCTTACCTATTTCTTCACGATGTTCTTCTACAAATAAATCATAAAGAAGAGGATTTGATTTAACACATTGCACATTTACAGGAGTATTTTCTACAATTATCTATACATACACAGGCTTACAATGTTCCCATTGACTGTATTATTGTCAGGCCCTTGTGTAATGTGATTATGCAGTCATTTGCTTAGCAACATTATTTTCACTTTTTAAAAATTGCCACATAGTTGTGCTCCGTAATTGGTGTTTCTGATTTTTGGGTTTAACTGATAAACACTAATTAAAAAAATCCCTAATAAAAAGAAATACTTTCAAAGAAAACCATCTGTAACAAAACAGCAATGTCTGCCCGAGTCTGCAGAGAGCCTGAAACCTGTGATCTGAGAGAGATGAACTGCCCCCTTTATCTCAGGTTGTAGACTCTAAAGCCTTATAGTGACAGAATTCAGAGCTATTGCATGGCTGATAATTTGATCAGAAGCACTCAGTAGTGTGCTTCTCCCTCACTGTTTGATGTAGTGACAGAAAGTGGGACAGAGTGCACTGAGGCAGCTGCTTGCCCTGAAGGCTGCTGGGTTTAGAATAATGAAATCAAGGCCTTTCCCTCCCAAATTTAAGTCACCTCTGCCTGTGGCCAAAGGGGGCAGATGTATCCCCTCCTCAGTCTGAAATGCCACCTAGAGTAGGTCTTCACTGCAGAGTTAGCCCAGGTGATCAGCATCTGGGTCAGAGCCTCTGGGTTAACCTAACCTGGGTGTGAGCAGCCCCACTGCAAAGCCCTACCCCAGTTACTGTGTCTGCACTGGTGCTGTGCACCCTGTGTGAGTCCCTAGGACTGCTGGAAACATATCCCATGGTTCTCCGTGCTGAGTCAGCTGAGCCACACTAATTTTTCCCTGTGAATTATGGAAGAACTTCTCTGTGCTTCTGGCACAGCCAGGGGACTCATGGGACGGCACTGGAGGACTGTCAGCATCAGCGGCAGCTCCAGGCACCAGTGCTCAAAGCGCATGCCTGGGGTGGCAAGCTGTGCGAGATGCCCTGCTAGTCCCTGCAATGGCGGCAGTCAGGCTGCCTTCGGCGGCATGCCTGCGGAAGGTCTGCCAGTCCCGTGGCTTCGGCAGCGGGTACGCCGAAGCCGCAGGACCAGAGGACCTCCCACAGGTGCGCCGCTGAAGCTGCGGGACTGGGGACCTCCTGCAGGCAAGCTGTGGGAAGGCAGCCTGCCTGCAGTGCTTGGGGCGGCGAAATAGCTAGAGCCGCCCCTGGTCAGCATTGTTTTAACCTGTGTCCTCAGTGCAGAATGGGCAGGTTACCAGCCCAAGTGAAAGTGTTACCCAGGCTCTAACCCTCAGCCCCAGATGGGCCAGCTCCCCTGGACTGAAAGCCCCACTAAACTCAGAGTGTGTGGGGGGGGCAGTTTGGAGGCATCACTTAAGTAAGAGCCTGGCTAACTGCAATAAAGACACAAAACCAGTTGCCCAGGGATAGCTCAGTGGTCTGAGCATTGGCTTGCTGAACCTCAGGTTAGGAGTTCAATCTTCTAAGGAGCTGGAGTAAAAATCTGTCTGGGGATTGAGCTCACTGACTCACAAAGCCCTACCTTGCTTGCACCAATTTTACTCAAGGTGCTTTTCAACTGATTCAGTTAAACTGGAGAAAGTTTGTGTGTAGACACAGCCCAAGGGAGTTTAATGGGGAATCCCCAGTGAGATTTCAGAGTCACCTCTGCTGAGAGAGGGAGCCAATCATACACTGGTTTCAACCCAGAGTCGAGCAGTGACCCTGGCACAGCAGTGAAAGGGTTACATGGGACACTGGGCTTGTGGTTTATATTCTAAACATTACTTCTGCACTGGCCCTGCTGCAGCACTCACAGCTACACTGCAGCAGCCTTAGCTGAAATTACCCATTCAACTCTCAATTAAGAAATAAGCCAGGTTTTCCATTCCTTGGATCATCCTAGTAGCCCGTCTCTGAACCTGTTCCAGTTTGAATTCATCCTTCATCCAATTACTGTATGTGACCTCCCAAACTCGGAAGGTTTTAGCAGCTTCAAAGTTATTTTGGACATTATATTTTCTTTGCTTTATAACTGTTGTAAAATTTTCAACACCTCACAATCCCCCAGCCCCTAACACAATAGCCTTTCGTGACCCCACTCCAGAGGGTCATGACCTGCCAGTTGATAAATGCTGGGTTATTTAGTACAGCAGGGATGCCTGAGGGAATCACGTTTCTGTGATAATCTCAAGATGTCAGTCATAATAACCTCCCTTTGGTGTAACTGCAAATGACCCATCTACAGAGAATCTTGATACTTGCTCATCTCTTCATTGTTTGCAAATAGCTACATAAAATGTTTAACATGCCCCATTGGCCAGACACTGACCTTTCTGTCTCGCCAGGTCAGATCGCAGCATCTCTAGGGGGAGAAAAGGGCGAGAAGTGAGATTTCACCATCATGTTTATGGGCACATCACTATTGTTAACTACAGCACAATCACATTACAGCAGGGGTTCTCAAACTGGGGGTTGGGACCCCTCAGGGGGTTGCGAGGTTATTACCTGGGCGGTCACGAGCTGTCAGCCTCCACCCCAAGCCCCGCTTTGCCTCCAGCATTTATAATGGTGTTAAATATATAAAGAAGTGTCTTTAATTTATTGGGGGGGGGGTCTCACTCAGAGGCTTGCTATATGAAAGGGGTCACCAGTACAAAAGTTTGAGAACCACTGCGCTAGGGTGAGAGGGGCAGACAGCCAACAAATGGACACGCAGACAGATCTGTCCAGGGGCCTTTGCACTCAGTGTCCCCTCTGCCTGGGACTGAGTCACAGTAGCAGATAATAGTGGGGACAGGGTGACATATCCCCTCCAGTGGCCACTTAAAGGTCTGCCCCCAAAAGTCACCCCTGCTGCCTGGGCCCCAGTCACACTCCTCTCAGATCTGGCTGGTGAGAGAGAGGTTGAGAGAAGGTCTGTCTTCGGCCAGGTGTACACACAAGGTTTCACTGGTTTAACTTTGAAGTGTGTGCAATAGCAGGATACCTCTCCCCAGCATGGAGGTGCTGCCATGCCTCAGTTTCCCCTGTCAGACAGAGGCTCCCCAGTGGGCCTGCAGTTTGCAGCTGCTGGAGGGATAACTTGTGGTCAAGTAATTCTGGGTTTAGTTCTCTGGCCAAAGCTCTATCAGGGCCCTTCCCTTTTCCTGAATCAACAAAACTCCAATGAGCAAAACAGCTGAACAATCTGCTTCTCCCCACCTGCTACTGGGTCACAGCCCTTCCCTGGGCTCAATAATCCTTTTAGACTCCAGACAGCTCATCTCTTGCCCTCTTCCATCTTTCCAACTCTGCAGTCCCTTGTCCAGGGCTCAGTCAGTCCTCCTCCCTTCACCATTGGGGTTTATGTCCATCTCCTTCAGGTGGTGCAGTGGGAGGTCCTGGGTTCCCCTTCTACTCTGGGTTCCAGCCCAGGGACCCCCCAGATATGCTGGGGCTGTTCACTGTGTTCAGTAACCGTGAGTTGCTTTTCTCTGGCCCACTTCCTACACGGCCTGTGGCTTTCTGGGCTTCTCTGAAGCCTCTCCCAGGCTGGCTGCTTCTCCGCTCTCCCCAGGGCCTCTTCTGGCTAAGCCCCTCTCTGGCTGTGTGACAAGCCTCCTGCCAGGTTGCTGTGGAGAGACCCAGACCAGGTCTTTTCCTGCACCTGGTCACCAGCCTATATTCCAGCCTGGTCACGTGACCTGCCAGGGATACCAGCTGGAGGCTCCTCCATGGAGCCGTGGGCATGGGAAATATAGCTGGCACAGGTCACAGAGTCACCTGACACTTGTCCATTCTGAAGTGAGGTCTTGTGGTCTGTCTGCTCGATGGAGAGGGTGAGCCTCTAGTTTTGGGAGGGCCTAAGTCCACCCCATCCCAGAAGTCAGCTGATCCTAGTCAAATGTCCCTCCTCACAGGGATTTAGGTGCCTAAGTCTGGAGATTAGACACCTAAATACCTTTGTGATCCAGGCCTCAGTGGCTGAGAGAGAGCAATCAAGGGAGCTGTTTCTTGGTACCAGGGTGGTGGTGTCTGAGCTGAGGTTTCTGCACAAAGAGCCTGTGTGCAGCTTTGGCCATATCTGTTCCAGGTAAAGAGGATCCTTGATTGTGGCATCAGTGTTGCCACCCTCTTGATTTTATCACAAGTCTCCTATAGTTGGTTTTTCCTTAGCACTCCAGCTCCTGGAGTCATGTGATTGTGTGAGAATCTCTGCTTTCACTTACCAGAAAAAACAAAACTAAGTTTTAGCTTTTGTGGTTAGGGAGAAAGAACTGAAAACGTGACCGCTAAAGGCTCCAAAACCAGAAGGCAAATAAAGTGAATCCCAAATTATTATTTTTAAGTCAATCTCATGATTTCAGGGGCCTGACTCATGGTTTTTGAGTCTTTGAGGTTGGCCATACTGAGGGCTGCACCTGGGGGCTCCGCAGTCCTCTGCTTCAAAGAAACCACAGATACAGGTGCAGATGAGCCCCAGCTGCCTTGAAGGGCCAGCTCTCCCTGTGTCAGTGGCAGAGATGTTATTGCAATGCAGGAGATTGGATCTTGGGTTCTCCCAAGCAGAATGGCTCCGGAGACTGGGCAGAAAGGAAACAAGATTTGTAAAGCATTTAGAAATAAATCCACAGAGGTATTTCAGAACCTAACTGGCAGGGGCTAGCTCATGAGAGACTCTAGGAGTGGTGACACTGGGCTTCACAGAGCCTGTGTTAGTCACCCAGGCTCCCTATACCTATACAATGAATGGGGAGAGAATCGAGAGATGCCTTAGAATGGGATTCACAAAAGCCAGCATGTTAGGCAGGGAGCCACCTAAGTTGGCCAATGGGAGATGCTGATCTGAGGGGTGTGTGCTAAGCCCCACCCCCTTTCAGAGTTCAGCACCTAAGTCCAGGCTGCAGGGAGGTGCCTAACCCTGCTGGCAATTCTCAGCTGGAAAACAGATTCCAAGTCAGGTGCCTAGACTGCTTCTTGTGAGAGCAAGTTAAGTGCCTGCCTAACTCCATACAAAATGGCCAGAGGAAGAGCTGCAACCGGACTTCTAGCCCAGTGGTTCTGGCCCTAATTTGGGATGTGGAAGACCGAGGTTCAATTTCCCCTCTGCCTGCAGGGAACAAAGGATTTGACAGGGGGGTCTCTCCCTCTCAGGAGAGTGCTGTAACCAGCCACTGAGCCCTGGGATATTCTGATGTGGGGCTCTTTCAATCTCTTCTGAGGAAGCTATGCCACTGCATATAAACAATTAAAGAGACTCGAGGACTGGCTCCCTGGGTTATAGAATCATGGAATATCAGCATTAGAAGGGACCTCAGGAGGTCATCTAGTCCAACCCCCTGCTCAAAGCAGGACCAATCCCCAACTCAAACATCCCAGCCAGGGCTTTGTCAAGCCTGACCTTAAAAACCTCTAAGGAAGGAGATTCCACCACCTCCCTAGGTAACCCATTCCAGTGCTTCACCACCCTACTAGTGAAAAAGTTTTTCCTAACATCCAACCTAAACCTTCCCCACTGCAACTTGAGACCATTACTCCTTGTTCTGTCATCAGGTACCACTGAGAACAGTCTAGATCCATCCTCTTTGGAACCCCCTTTCAGGTAGTTGAAAGCAGCTATCAAATCCCCCCTCATTCTTCTCTTCTGCAGACTAAACAATCCCAGTTCCCTCAGCCTCTCCTCATAAGTCATGTGCTCCAGCCCCCTCATCATTTTTGTTGCCCTCTGCTGAACTCTTTCCAATTTTTCCACATCCTTCTTGTAGTGTGGGGCCCAAAACTGGACACAGTACTCCAGATGAGGCCTCACCAATGCCGAATAGAGGGGAATGATCACATCCCTCGATCTGCTGGCAATGCTGATATTTATAGAGCCCAAAATGCCGTTAGCCTTTTTGGCAACAAGGGCACACTGTTGACTCATATCCAGCTTCTCGTCTACTGTAACCCCTAGGTCCTTTTCTGCAGAACTGCTGCCCAGCCATTCAGTCCCTAGTCTGTAGCAGTGCATGGGATTCTTCATTCCTAAGTGCAGGACTCTGCACTTGTCCTTGTTGAATCTCATCAGGTTTCTTTTGGCCCAGTCCTCTAATTTGTCTCGGTCCCTCTTTATCCTATCCCTACCCTCCAGCATATCTACCACTCCTCCCAGTTTAGTGTCATCTGCAAACTTGCTGAGGGTGCAGTCCACGCCATCCTCCAGATCATTAATGAAGATATTGAACAAAGCTGCCCCAGGACCGACCCTTGGGGCACTCTGCTTGATACCGGCTGCCAACTAGACATGGAGCCATTGATCACTACCCGTCTCTCACATCCCAGGTCTCTCACATCCCAGGTGGTGGCCCTCACTACCAGGCTTGGAGTCTCTCTGTGTCGGTCCCAATGATGAGGTGGTTATACATAGTGGAACAACCTCTTCAAGAGAGATGGAGATGGGAGCTCACAGCTCAGTGGTTAGGGCACTCTTCTGAGAGGTGGGAGACCCATATCCAAAATCTGTCACCATCAGGTGTAGGGGGGAATTAAATCCAAGTCTCCCAGGTGAGCTCTCGAACCACTGGGCTGAAGGTTATAAGGGAGATGGCACCACCAGGTCTTCCTTTGGCCAGATTTTGTATGGGTCCTGATCTGGTAGGAGTGCTCTGAGAACACCTGTCAGATCAGGCTCCGTGGGTAAGACAGGCTACCGTATTTCAGGTTCCACAAAAGAGGACACTGCTGGAGGGCGGGGGTGGGGTGGGTGGGGGGTGGGGAGATGAAGCTAGAGAGGGTAATGGGGGGAGCTGAAGCGTGGGTACTGGGAGGAGATATTTGGCGTGCTGGAGGGTGTGTGTGTACTGGGGTCTCACACCTGAGGTTGGGGGTGGTGTTGCTTCCTGTCATGATGGCTGGCGCAGGCCTGGAACACAACTCCAGCCCATCAGTCAGCACCTCCGAGCAGGCCTCTCCCCCTCCCCAGGGCTGGGTGCTGGGGCCTGGGTGGGTGGGATCCGGCAGCTGTGGCTGCAGGGAAGGGACCAATCGGAGCATAGAGATGGCTTTTTCTGAGCTGCCATGTCTGCCCTGCAAAAATCTCAGACATTGCCTCTTATTTGAAAAATCTGCCCGGACGGAGGGTGGAAGATCAAAAAAGAGGCAATGTCTGGGAAAACCCAGACATAACCCTAGATAGGCATCTGGGTGTGTAGACTGAGGCAGAAGTGCACATGCCCAGAGGCAGAAACAGGTGCCTGGGGAACTTTTACTGCAAAAGACGTAGGCATTGGGTGAGTTTAAGCACCTACAAGGTTAGCTGGCAGCCAAGAAAGGGTTTTGTGGATTGCAGCAGTGCCTAAAACAGACTTGGTACCTAAATCAGGAGTTTAGGTAACTATGTCCCTTTGTGGAGCTGGGCTTTACTGACTAGGCGGGAGCACTCAAGGGAGCTGCTCCTCGGTAGCAGGGCAGTGCCCAAGCTGAGGTTTCTGTGCAAAGGGCAATTGCCTGATGGCAGTTTTGGCCACATCTGTTCCAGACAAAGAGGACCTGTGCACATTCTGATAATAAATTATACGAGGAGATACCCTTCCTCCTCGTCACTGAATTCTCTACCAGTAGGGGAAAGACCTGCTGCAAGGCCCCCAGATCTGCTGCCATGCCGTTCATTTAACGTCACATTTGTGTTTCCAGGTGAGACAGGATGGATCCCTGCTGACTAGTGAACAACAATGCCATGGTTGGATTGTTTGGTGAGAGCTATAGGGGTGAATGCACTTGATATTTTCTTCAGGTTGAATGATTTGTTCTCCCTCAGCCTCACTCCATCTCTCAGTGTCAAAATCTCTCTTCAGAACATTGACTCCCAGTCCCTGTGCCAACCCCTCTCTTTAAAAGGAAGAAAAAACCCCAAAACAGAAAATCACCCTCATTCTCTCCACATTCTGTCCCTTTCTAACTTTACCTTTCATTCCATGTTGCCTCCAGAAGCAGTAACTGGCCAGGGCAATGAGAATAGCCAGGATCACACCCAGAGCAACTATCCAGGGATTGACCCTTGGGAAAAACAGCTCTGCAAAAGAAAGCGCCATTGTGACAATGTGGAAACTGTCTGTAATGTTTTTATGATTTTCTACCTCTCACCTTGGTATTGCTACCCAGTGGGGGCAGAAGGGTTAAAATGCTGCCATTGGAACAAAGCATAAGACAGGAGATGTTTGTCTGGGGTGATCTGAATGGGTCGCTCAGGACTGGCTGGGACCAGTCCAAATCAATGGAAGCCTTGACAGAGACAGGAGACGTCTGAAGGACTAAACAACTGACACTTATCAATGGGAGTGAACGTGTGAACTCAGCACGGCTCTGCAGCAGGCCAACGATGGGCAGAGGTGACAGGAGGCAGTGGTAAGAACTGGGCTCACAGAGAAACAGGGCTCTCACCTGGAACTAAGACAAAGGATCAGAGACAAAGGAAGGACACCAAGATGGTTCCTACAGCTGCCTGTCTCATAGGATGTCAGCAACCAGGTCATGGCCTAATGGTTGGAGCAAGAGTTCAGCATACCAGTTAGAGCTAGATCCAGATGGGGTGGGCCTGGGATCAAAGCCAAGAGTCAGAGCTGGGAGTGAGAAGCCTAAGCCCAAGGTTAATCAGAGTCACAGTCAGAAGGCGCAGTGGAGGGTCAGAGCCAGAAAGTAGCTGAGGGGTGGAGCAGGAGTGATTACAGACAGGTACAAAATGCACTGTGTAGCCACTGGATTGCTGACTGTTGCTACAAAGCTTAACCATCAGCCTGCTGACTCCTGCAACCCATCAGGAAGCACAGTCAATCAGACAGCTTGTACGAGGGCCACCTGCGCTCATTAGATTGCCAAGAGACTTTCTGTGCTGGAGACTGGCCCCTGACAAGGGAGCCTTGGGGCCTGTATGGGCTGTGTTTTAACCTTGGCCTCTCTATGCTAACCTAAGGGCTTCCTAATACTGTATTCCAGCTGACTATTAAAAGGAAAAGGTTGCTGGGTATCACTGCAGATTCTTACTTGCTGAAGTCTGTTGGCCCCTGAAGGGAGCAAAAGTCTCTGAAAGGGCGTCTGCCTCACAGGGGCTTGCTGGGCAGACCTCACTGTGAGAAGGAGGAGTGCTGGAGCCTGGAGGCTCAGTGGAGGCTCTGTTGCCTATTCTTGTGGCAAAATCTGACCCCTTGGTCGTATACATCCATGACAGTCGGTGGCGGCTGGTGGGATACGGAATGCACCTGCAGTATTTTGCAGTGGCAATTCTGCAAACCCTGACAGACTAAATGTGGTCGTATTGTGAGCAAAGATGACTCTGTGTGTCTGACAGGAATAGTCATTGGGGGCTACCTCTGGATTTCATGGTGAGCTATGGCCCTCCATGCTTTGCTTCTAAACCAGTGGAAGTCCAAGCCTTAACCTGCTTATGGAATATGGAGAAGGTTCCGTCCACACTGCAGATCTGACCTGTGTTGAAGTGCTGCTGGAGACACCCTGACGCGTCCAGAGTTGCAGCGTCACTGGGCCTTACATGGGCAGAAAATACATGGTCAAGTTTTTTAAAGGGTAACATAGGAACTAGTGAAACCAGCATGGTCTCTGAATCCTTGGGCTTGGTCTGAGGGGCAGAGGCAGACCCCCCTTCCTGCAACAGACCAGTGACATCCTTATGGGGAAGAAACAGGGAGCCCAGCTTGTTAAATATTAATCCTTCTGTGATGTTGGCAGACGAGATGCCAGCTCATGCCAAGGCCCCAGGCCTCACTGAACACTTACAAATGCATAGTTGAAAACCAGTCTTGCTTATGTGTGTGTTAGCATCACCAAATAAATAATAGAGGTTAAGTTGATAGGGATGTGTTTAGTGTTTTACAAAATACTTGTAGGATGCTGCATGCATTGTTCTCACTCAGCTCTACCCCATGGTATAAAGTGATAGCAAGCATTTGCATTGTAAACCTCTGTGACTATGTAACTCACCAAAAAGGGAAAAAGGCTTGTTGTATAGTGCAAATAAGGGTCTCTAACAAGAGGTTAAATCCTGTTCATTACAGGCAAATGAGCCATTGTGTGAGACCAGGGATCAAAGACTTCGTTAAGTGCATTCCTTCCCCGCCCCGCGAAGAAGGGATCTTCATGGGAAGGGTTGCTGTGAGCTTGGCTCCTGTGAGAAGAAGTTAGAAGTATGGACACAAGGAAAAATTCTTCACCTCTGGACAGTTTGGATTCTAAGAGGGCAGAATAACTGAACAAAGCGGTGGTGGTGATCCCCTGAGTTATTCTGGGTAGCCCTGAAAGAGTTTTTGGAAATTCACAGATTACTACATCTCTGCTACCTTTTGAAATTATAGACTGTGATTCACCTGTACTTATATTTTTACCTATTTTAACTTCTCAGTAACTCTCATGCCTTTTTCCTAGCTGATAAACCTTTAGTAGGTTTACTATAGAACTGGCTGCCAGCGCAGTCTTCTTTAGAGTGAGATCTGGGATTCAAATCGATCTGGGTGAGAGACTGGTCTCTTGGGACTGGGTGTAACTTGAATATTTTGTGATTTTCACTGACCTGCTATGAAAACTGTTGATATTTTATCTTGGTTGACGAGTGGGTTCCTGACAGAACAGGACAAATTCTGATTGGAATCTTCTGTTACAACAATAGAAATCTGAGTTTGAAACAGGCCATTGTCCGCCTTGGATATTTTTTCAGAGGCAGATGCTAGCAGCTGCCCATGGCGATCTCTCCACTGAGCCTCAGGTTCTGGGTGCCATCCAGCTGATTGACACACAACCCGGATTCCTCCATCCTGGTGACCATCAACAGAGATGTGGGGGTCCGAGCCCATAGCTGGAGGAGAATGGAATGAACCTGTGTTAATTCCACACTTTCAGCAAAGCAGACAGGAGCTTAACCTTCAGGAGAAGTAGAAAATTAACTCTTTTCTCTGTCCCCAGAACCCACTGTTGGTGCAAGCTATGTGGAAAACTCACTGCAGGTGTGGGTCATTGAGTCACTATGGCTCAGCTAGATACCAGAATCTCACTAGTGAACACACCCTTGAAAGCTGAACGCTTAGTGTGGACAGTGCGTGTTAGAGGACAGGGCCTGGCCCAAAGCCCACTGAAGTCACTGGAAAAGGCCCTTGGTGATCTCTGGTCTGAAGCACCTAGCAGAGCAGTAACTAAGCATTTTAGCACCAGGAGCGAGCAAGCATATTTGAAGTCCCTACCATTTTTTTCATCTTTTTTCTGCACAGCAGCAACATGTAAGGGGGGGGGAAGCACGTGGGGTCTCATGCCCCCACCGATTTTATAGTTGCGTCTCCCCCAACCCAGACAGGATGGGTAGCCTGCTGAGAGAGCCCCTCCTGAACCCAAGCTGTGTGGGACTGGTCCAACCAAGCTCCGCCATGTGGGGCTGGCCCAACTGAGCCCTGCCAAGCAGGGCTTTACTAGTCACCTCTGTTTCCATCCCTGCAGCTTTGTGCCCTGGGTGACTGCCCCACTTGCTCTGCCCTGCTTATGGCCCTGGCACCTGGACTCCTAAAATTGCATGTTCAATCCCATCACACTGGACTCAGCCCTTCACTAGAAGATAGATTAAGTTCTGGCCAGTTTACTTTATTGGTATCTCAGCAATGAAATAGTCAATTATGTTTCAGAGTCAATATCCCAATGAGATGATTGGGACATTCACATCTCTTCAGCAATGATTTCAGGATGTTGCTGGGTTCAGGAAGACAAAAGTGCTTCAGCGACACTTGTTTCATGTTTGAAAAGTTTCAAAACCACAAAAGTTTGCCATATAATTATGAGGAAATTCCACGGAGTTGAAACTATTCTAACTGTCTTTGATTATTGTTTCAACCAATTTACTCAGTTCTGAAGTAAATCCAAGGGTCACCTCTAGCACCACATTTACTGATAGTTAAAACACTGGCTACCTTCCATTCCTCCAGTTGAGCAGTGATTTTAACGGTTGCATGATTTTGTTTGCAGCTCAGCCACTGAACTCTTAAATTCATATAACTGTTCTGAAGGAACTCTTGGTGATGCCTTGCTATTTAACTCATTAGTTTGTTCCAGCTTTTCTTCTTTTGATACATCATTCTCTGACAATGCCTCATCTTTATTAGCTGAGAAGAGCAGATATCTCCTCTGTGCTGACGACTGGCACAAAGAAAACATTTAGCTTCTCTGTAATGTCCTTATCCTCTTTGATTGCTCCCTTTCTTCTGTATTGATACACCTTACCCACCAACTCTCTGGCAGACTACCAACCCCTGATAAACACTGAAACAATTTCTTGATATTTGTTTTTGGCTTTGGCTTTTATTCTCCCCCTCCTAATTTATATCTTATGCCTTACATTGCAGTTTCCTTCTATTGGTTTCATCTGGGCTGGGTTTCCTTTTTTATGGGGAAATTAATATTATAGAGTAAGTCTGAGAGTAAATTCATTCTATTTTCATATATTTCTTCAGGTGACATGTCACTTTATTTCTTTATCTAAAATTGATTATTTCATAATTCAATTTGTCATTTATATTGAGTTTTGAGCTATCTGTAGATAAAGATACTGAGATACTCCGACAGCATCCTGAGATACTCTGACAATGTTCTTGATCTTAGTTCCTGAGCAGAGCTAGACAGTTTTCCTGCCCTGTGAAAATTTTCAAGATATATACAAAACATTTCTCCTAGCAAACTGAGACAAAACATCAAAATCTCCAAAAACTTTCACGAATCAAAAATCCCGCAAAATTTTTGAGTCAAGTTAGTTGAAACATTTCATTTCAATTTTGACTACTTTTACTTATTTACTATAATTAGCTTACATTTTAAAACAAACAGTTGCTTTTAACTGGAAAATGGGTTTTCTCATGTTATAAATGTCAAAACAAAAACATTTTGACAATTTTGAAACTTTTTGGGTCAAAAAATCAGCTGTGGAAAGTTTCAGTTTCAACAAATCAGCAATTTTTGATGAAAGAAAAGCTTCGTCAAAAAATTCCCGACCAGCTCTATTCCAGAGGGGTATGGGACTATGAAAATAACAAGGCAATTCCAAAAGAAGTTGATCCTATTGTACAACTCGAAAAAAATCAATTAACAGATCCAGATCCAGATTGGCTCTGAGTAACTGCAGTTTCAGTGGCAGTCATCAGTGATCAGCCCTTCTTGAGGTTTGGGCCATAATGTGGAAGGGAAAGAAAAAAAAACCTGCTGGAAAGGTTTCAGATGAAGTGTTCTATGTTTAAATAGGCAAATGACAGACACCCGATATAAGCAGAACCCAAGGAAAAAGAGTGAGGGGGTGTCACAACTTTGTCAAGCACCCCCTCTTGGCCACTCACCAGACTGAATCCCACGTGTTTTAAACCTCTAGAGTCTGAGCAGAGTCCAGGCACAGACAAGGCCTGAGGTCTCTCAGCCCACTCTTGGGGTGCATATCCTCCATCTTACACCCCTTCAAGCAGTGAGTCCTCACGGTCCAACGGCCCAGCCCCTGCTGGGACCAGTGCTGTTCCCATAGGCAGCCCCCACAGCTTAAACACACCCTCGGTGTCCCAGAACTCCAGCTGTGTGGGCATTCTGTGTCCACAAGTTACGTGGTAGGGTAATACACAGAGAGACTTTGCATAGGATTCGAACACCATTGCTCTTTTCTTGAAAACACATTTCTATAGAAAAATAATAGACCTACATTCATTCCCTCCCACAATTTCCTTACCACTCCAGAATATTCTCTGGGCTGGGTCAAAATCCTCTGGAGGTGTCTAAGGCCTGGTCTACACTGGGGGGGTGGTTCGAACTAAGGTACGCAACTTCAGCTTACCTTAGTTCGAAGTACTTACCCGTCCTCACGCCGTGGGATCGAAGTCCGCGGCTCCCCCGTCGACTCCGCCACCGCCGTTCACGGTGGTGGAGTTCCGGAGTCGACGGGAGCGCGTTCGGAGTTCGATATATCGCATCTAGATGAGACGCGATATATCGAACTCCGAGAAGTCGATTGCTACCCGCCGAACCGGCAGGTAGTGTAGACGTACCCTAAGATTCTAAGGCACTTTTGCTGCAGCACATGGCTTGTCTTCTCTACCAAGGAGCCTCCCTCTCCCAGACAGTCTTCTCTGGCCTTGGCTGGTCTGCGTCCTTCCTCTCTCTTTCCCAAAGTTTCTTGTTCCTGTCCCACTGATTGTCTCCAGTTTCTATGTCCCATCACTAACACCTGGTTCCTTTGTTCTGCTTCTCGTAATTTTCAACTCACCAAACTCCAGTCCTCCTACAGACCAGCAGGAGGAAGTGGCTTCTTCCCAGCTACCATCCTTAGCATACTTATCAGCAGGTCAGAGCAGTTAAAGCTAACTCCCCATTGTAAATAGTCTGGTGTGTATGTCCTACGACTTGGTCAGTAATAGTAGATACATGTAGACATAGAGACATTCTATGATACAGCAATTCATAAAAACAACTTCATAGTATCAAACAGAATTCATAAGTCCTCAAATCATCACAGTGGGTTTGTTTATTGCCAGAGAAATATTTGAACTCTATACTACTCTGTTTAAAATAAAATTTAGAAACTGCCCCAAGTACAGAGCACACAAGCAAAATTCTTCCATTTTTCCTCAGGGATTGACCCTGCTATGCAATAATTGGGAGCTAAAAGAGAATTCTGGATATTCATGTGTGAATGAGAGCGATCGAGGGCTAAATCTCAATGAGCGATCTCCATTTATTATACTGCTGGCAAATCAAAACAATAAAACACAATAACTTACCTGATACCATCAGCTCCAAAATGGCTTCTTCATAAAAGATATTGTATTGAAAAAAGCATGTATACTGCCCATGATCAGAGAGCTTGACCTGGTGTATTCTCAGGGAAACACTCCCATTAGTGATGCCATCTTTCAGCAGTTCTGTCCTCCCATGATATTCCAGCATCTGCTCTTCATACTTATCCTGTCCCTCCTGATACAGGTGGACAACTGAATGATATTGGAATCGGAACCATCGCACCTCCATGTTCTCAGCACTCATCCTGGGGGAGAGGTGGCAGGGCAGGATGGCCTCCCCACCTATGGAGGTGGTGATTGGATGGTCAGGTCCAGTCACTGTGAACTTTCCTGTGAAATGTACCAGTAGAAAAAGGTGATTAAGTCAGAGAGAAACTGAATGAACATTAATTTAGGCTCAACAGTGTGGCCGGGCACAAAAGTGGGCAGGGTGCAAACAGAAAGAGTGTGGATACAATGCAGCACTGGTGCTTACACTAGAGCAGCCCTCCTGTTCAATGAGCAATGGTTCAATTCTCTAACACAGCCAGAGGGTATGAGACTAGTACCCACAAGGGCGAAGAGGCAGTGCCTGAGGCAAAATGCACTGAGGAAATGCCAGTTTATCATCATTAGTAAAGCATCTTCGTCACAATTTGTATAAAACCTTAATTGCGCCCACTTGTGTGTGTTCATTATACTACAGTCTTTAATTACTTGAAAACATGGTATTTTTTCCATGGGAGCCCTGACTCATTCAGTGCACAGGGTGGATCGTGCTCACTGAATTAGCAGCTATTCAATGCTTTTTATCCTAATCATTCAGTGAGGGCTCCAGGCCATATTTACTGCCACCCTCCAAATCCTGCACTAGATATAGAATTATATTATCTACTCAAGAGCTTTTCTGTGGTGCTCATCCCTATCTGAGTGTCAACTCATACTAATGACTTTAACTTCACAACATTCTTTTGAGGTAGGGAGTTTTCGTTATCTCCATTTTCCAGACGGGAAACTGAGGCACAGAGACATTGAGGCCAAAACTGTCCACTACCCTGAGACACCTAGGGCCTGATTTGCATTCTTATGGCATGTTACACATTCACACCACACTCCCCTGGAATTCATTGGCAGTGGTGAGTGTTTTTCACTTTTGCAAATCAGGCCCCAAGCACTCACAGGATACTCTTGTGCCAGGGGCTGCAGGGAGCAATGCTGGGCTGTTAAACCAGCCACGTGTCCCTCAGGGAAATGCCAACCCCAAGAGGGGAAAATTCTTAACTGGGAGGACCTGGCAACTTTCTGAAGTCATGGCACTAGAATGCCGACAAAAACCTGGAACCAAGAGACCAGTTTGTGACTTGCATGATCTTCCAGGGTGAAAAGGCATGGTGAATGACATGAGGCTATAATGTGAGAGAACTGGTACTTTTAGAAGGAGAAGGTATATGAGCAGGCAGAAATCTCATGGATAAACAGGAATTCCCACCTGATGCAAAACTGTGAATGTGCAGAGCAATGAAGAAAACGACATATCCAGGCAGAAAGGAGCTCACAGTGAAGCCATGAAAGAATGAGAAAATCGTCCTCTTCATTATAACTTGTTCTGAACAAAGAGGGAAACAAACAAAATCAAACCCATGTTAGCAAACTGCTGGGATTTCTCTACAAGTGCAGCGAATAAGCTGCAGGACACAGAGTGTTGCAGTAGGAAGGCCAGAAGCTTACAAACATGCCATATGAAAACAAGACTAAATGTATCATTAAACCTTAGATTCTTGTATAAATTGTTGCATGAAGCTGGCCAGATCTTCGATGTTACCCTGGACCCTTTGTGTCTTCCCAGCAGTGCAGAGGGGACGGAAAGCCAGTGTTGGCAGCCAGCTGGGAATTCTGTCAGCGTAGGGGAATCCTCAGATGGTGTAAAGCCACCAGCTCTAGGTCACCCCCTTGCAGCCCCTCCATCTCTCCAGGGTTGTTGGGGTGTGGTGAGATGGAAAGGGTGTGACTGGGGTGCTGCCGAACTCCACTGATCCCCAGCAGATGTGAGGGCCCTTGGGGGCTGCTGCCTGCTGAGGCAAGATGGAGAAACCCTGAGGCTGCTTTTCATAATGCCTGGATCTGAATTGGCTCCTGGCAGCCCCAGGTACTGGGGCAAGTGGAAAAATGGTGAAAAGCTACTTTTGTCCTTCCTTCCCCCATGTAGGTCCAGCACTCAGAGCACAGTACAGCCGTCAGACTATCAGCATGAGTCTGTATCTATTGGGTTTCCGGGAAACGGGGCGGGTGGAAGCCCACCCCATGCTAACAGATTCCCCCCCCCCCAGCCTAAGGGGAGGATCCACAGGACCGCAGAAACCCACTAATTGCGGGGGACAACTAATAAAAGAACAGGGACAGGAGTGCGGTCAAAGCATGAGTATGTAGCGGGGTGGTTACCCCACTCCTACCCTGAAGGGCTTGAAACAGCCCTGGGGGAGGGCTGTGGCAGGGGGAAAGCTGGGTGGATTGGGGAAGTGGCTGCAGCTGCCCTGCCCCAATCAGGCCCCAGCTGGCCTGTATAAAAAGGCTGTGAGCTATAGGCCCAGAAGCCCAGTCAGTCTCTCTCTCTGCATTCAGAGGGAGAAGAGCCCGGCTGCAGGGAGCTTAGGCAAGTGCCTAGAGTGGAGCAGGGCTGGGGAAAGGCCAAGGGAGCTGGGGAGCTCTGGCCTAGGAAAGCTGCAGGCCTAGGGTAAGGCTAAAGAGGCACTTGGGTTGCAGGTGGCAGCCCACAGGTAGGCAAGGCAGAGGCAGCAGGTCCAGACCCCCCTTGCCTGTGATGAGTGACTGATACACTGCTGTCTGCCCCAATGAATGGGGGCTAAGTGGTGACTGGCAGTAGCCAAGAATGAGGTGGGAATAGGGGGTTCCCAGGGAGGGGAGACCCTAAGACCCCTGGCCATGCATCCCCAGATAACAGGGCACTGGGTCTGGGAAGGACATGACAGCTAAGCAGCAGGGGGGGACACTGGCCTGCAGAGGGCGCTCTGGAGGCATGGAACTAACTAAAACTGAGCCAAGTTAACTCTGCCATGAAGACAGACCCTGTTGAAAACAGGCGCTAACTTTTGTTTTTCCCAGTGGATGCTCTGGCCCTGCTCTGCCCCGAGGCCCTGCTCCCGTGGGACATCGTCCCCCAGGTCCTGCCCTCACTCTGTCTCTTTTCACCCCTACTCTGCCCCCTCCCCGGAGGCCCCGCTGCCTACTTGCAACTTGGTCCTCTCCATCCCCTACATGAGCCTTCCTGCCCACCCATCAGCCTCTCGCTCCTCTTCGCCCCATCCTGCAGGTGCCTCCCACAGCTGCTCGCTGATCAGCAGCCAGCCCCAGGACCTGCACAACAGCTGATTGGCAGCCAGCACCAAACAGCTGTGGCTGGTGGGTGCTGGGCACCTCCTATTTTTTCCATGGGTGCTTGGGCCCCAGAGCATTCACGGAGACACTGCCTGTGCTGCTAGCGCAGAACACAGCCCCCAGATTAGATACAGCAGGATGAGGAAATAAAACTTCTTTTCCAACTACCAGAAAACCCAAAGCAAAGAGGTGACTCCTCTGAGTGTTTCTCTGCAGACCATGAATCAGGAAGCTGCTGCATGTCTCTTCAGATACCTGCTTAAAGCAACCTGACTGTAAACAACAAGCCATTGTCCATGTCTGACTCAGAGCCCAGGGAACCGGTCTGAGTGGTTTGCAAAGAATTGTACAGAGGTGAGGAGAAGTTCATACAAATAAATGTTTCTGCTAAGACTCTAAGCTCCAAAGTGCTTCACTAGTAAATATTTTGCATGATTGCCATATCTGGAGCAGTCAATCAATTAACGACACAGAAATTTTGTTTTTAAAAACTTTCTCTATACATGGACACCCCCATAGACCTCAAGCACACAGAGAGCAAACAGACACAAATACAAACAGAACGTTACACACAGCTGTGTCCTCTTCCTGATGCTCAGGGAAGTCATTCCAAAGGTCACTCCTCACCCACCGGCTCTATGTGTCCTGCCTCGGTCACCACAATTCCTTGGTAACACTGCCAGTTTCACATTCCAAAGTCACGGGGACATTCTGCAGAAAGGCGCCAAGGCCTGAGGAATCCTCTGATTCCACAACCAACAAATTCGCCCCGGCCATGCCACCGGCATCCAGAATCTGAGCTTTTGGCCCAGCCCACTATGGCACTGTAGGGGGGCCATTAAAACTTGTCTCTGGCGGGGAAGACTTTCACCCATACAGATG
Source organism: Mauremys mutica (assembly GCF_020497125.1). Taxonomy (NCBI): domain Eukaryota; kingdom Metazoa; phylum Chordata; order Testudines; family Geoemydidae; genus Mauremys; species Mauremys mutica. The sequence continues at coordinate 39,661,578 of NC_059083.1, forward strand.
CTGTGTGACACAGCCGCAGGCTCTGCATCAAAGGGCCCCATGCTGGGAGTGAAGCTTGGAGTTAGCAGGCTGGTAGGGAACGTGCTGCAGGCAGAAGGAGGTGGGTCCATACTGTTAGCACGATGGACATTTTTGACAGTGCTGCCGCCCATAGGCGGCCCACACTGGGCTCCTGTGACTTAGGGTAGCTCCCCTGGCTACCTTAAATTACAGTGGGGGATGTCTTATCCCCCTCCCTCACCACAGAGCAGCCTGGAATACCAAGGATGCAAAAGTGGTGTGAAGCGACCTTTGCCATCTTCCCCAGAGCTGTGAGTTCTGTGGTGCACGTCCCAGAGGCCCGGCACAGTATCGCACCCTCTGTTTCTAGACCTTGTGGTTGCAGAGAGAACCCTGAAAAGGAACTGAGTGTAGGTGATGCAATGACGCCTGCCTGAGTCTGCAGACAGCCTGAAACAATAGCGCTAAGAAATGGGAACTTCTCCATTCCTCACAGCTCAGTGGACTCATGATGCCACAGAATTCAGCGTGTCTGCCACAGAATTCACAGGTTGCCGAGTTTTATCTTCTGTGTCCCTGCCCTGCTGCAGACAGGAGTAGGGGGAGCTATAAACGAGTGGCATTCCCACCCCACTCCAGAGTCTGCACATGCTGTGTGGGGTCAAACTCACCCCTGCCCTGGGACTTCCCTTTATTCACAAAGTAACTCACAATAACACAACGGGAACTCCAGCCCCAGCTTTCCTCCCAGTCTGGCTTTTCCTAGGGCTCCTCCTGTGGTGCCAGTAGAGAATGGGTGCAGCAAGTCCTGGGGTGGCTGACAATGGGACATGCTCACTAAGATAGAGCACTCACAGCGGGCGAGGGCCATAGCTGGCCCCTGGCTGCCCAGAGGGAAGGGCCTGTGAGCTTACAGAGCTGGGCACAGGAAGCACAGAGGGGTCCAGGTCTAACAGAGGCACATCCTAATCAGTCCTGCTCATGGAATTTCACTACGGGCCAGAGTTAGGAAGGTACGGCGGTGCTTACAGAGGCAGACAGATGCCTAGTGAGGTTCTCAAAAGAATCTAAGCAAGTAATAGGCCCAAGGGAAATCAATAGGAGTTAGGTACCTAAGGGTTATTGAAACCAATGAGAGTTAGGTGCCTACAAACTATTGAAATCAATGGGAGTTAGGTGCCTAAACTGAGTAAGCACTTTTGAAAACCCTACAAGCTACCTATCTGCTTCTTTAGGTTCCTAAATATCTCTGAAAGTCTGGCCTTACAGCCCTCCCTGCTTACCTAGAGGAAGAATTATACAAACCAACCCAAACACAAAACCAGAAATCGCATCCAGAAATCCTCCTCTGACATTCCACCCAGAGATCTGTCACAGGCCAACTTTCCACAATGGAAACTAATCCAAACCCAGCTCCAGGAAGGAGGACTGAGGACTCCTGACTTGAGGACAGTGAGGAGCTGGAGTGAGAGCTGGAGGCTGGAGCAGAGTGAAGGAAAAGATTTTATTTTGGGGTTTACTTGGACTCAGAGCGGACCCCAGCAGGGAACTTTTCTCTCAGATCTTTTAGACTGGGAGGTGTAATTTTAGGAGTGCTGAAGAGGGTAAACTGAGGCAAGATGCTTGCCAAGACACCCTGAAATGGCTGAGGGTGGTACCTGAGGGCACTACCTCATGATAAGTCTACAAAACTGGAACCCATTTAACAGAACTGCTGCTCCTTCCCCATGCAGACAGAGCCTCACTCTCTTCAGTCTGTCTGCGAGGGCTCCTCACCGCAGCATCTGACCCCAACAGAGCCTGCAGCACACAGTGGGAACCTGGAGCAAACAAAGCACAGGGTTTTGGGCACCCACCTGGCTTCCAGTGTCCATGTCCCAGTTCCCTGGCTGCTCTCGATCCCCCACAGCCTCCAGCTCCCACTGTCATCAGGGGGTGACCCAGGGCCCAGCATGGAGCCATCAGGGTCACTACAATCCTGTCTACCACACCCAGAAGACAGGCACAGGATGGGCTCAGGGAGTGGCTGGCCCCACAATAGGACCCTCATGCCCCCTCCTCCAATGTTTGCTGCTGCCCTTCCTGGGCCTTGTCTGCACTCAGACCAGGAGCCTTGTGCGGCCAGCAGCCCCTTGTTCTGTCTCTGCAGGGTCTGGCTCACTCGTGGGCACTATATCAATAACAACACTCACTGCCCAGCCCCTAAGGGCTGCATGACAGCGCGGGACCTTCCCCATTGCACACGGGGACCCTGGGGCACAGGAAGCCCTGGTTACTCTGCCCCACACATTCACCCTGAGACTCCCCCAAGCTGCCGGACCAGGGTCACTGGGTCAGAGCGAAGGCAGTTGAGTGGCACTGACTGGCCGGGGCGGGTTAAAGGAAATGAAAAGAATATGCTGAGCCTGCGAGTGCAGCAGCAGAGGCAGCGGCAGAGAGAGGGGCTCAGCCATGGAGAACAGCAGGGTCTCCACCTGCAGGGGAGGGGTCAGTGCTAGGACAACAGGCCAGGCTCAGTCAGTGGGGCTGGGGATGAGGGGTTTGGGGTGCAGGAGGGGGCTCAGGGCTGGGACAGAGGGTTGAGGTGTGGGGGGAGGGATATCTCAGTGGTTTGAGCATTGGCCTACTAAACCCAGGGTTGTGAGTTCAATCCTTGAGGGGGGCCATTTAGGGAACTGGGGTAAAAATCTGTCTGGGGATTGGTCCTGCTTTGAGCAGGGGGTTGGACTAGATGACCTTCTGAGGTCCCTTCCAACTCTAATCTTCTATGATTCTACGACAGGGTGTGAGGTCCTGGCAGTACTTATCATGGCTCTTGGAAGCAGCTGCCAGGTCCCTGAAGCACCTAGTTGCATGGGTGGCCAGGGAGGCTCTGTGTGTTGCCCTCGCAGCTGCAGGCGCTGCCTCTGCAACTCCCAATAGTCACAATTCCTGGCCAATGGGAGCTGCGGAGCCGGCACTCAGGGTGGGGGCAGCGCACGGAGCTTCCCTGGCTGTCTATGCCCCTATGGGCTGCAGAGACCTAGCGACTGCTTCCAGGAACCTGCCTTAGCCCCCGGTTCCCCGCTGCGCTGCTGACCAGACTTTTAACGGCCCGGTCGGCGGTGCTGACCAGGGCTGCCAGGGTCCCTTTTTGACTGGGTGTTCTGGACGAAAAACAGGTGCTTGGCAACCTAAACCTGTCCTGCCCCAGCTGTTACATTTACTTGTTATACACCTCAGATACTGCACAGATCAAATGGCCCAGAGAGCAGGGCTTCCTGGCTCCACATCACGACTCTCTGTCCCTCCCACCCTGATCCCTGCAACCCTCCCACCCACCTATCCCTCTTCATCCCCCATCCTCTGCACAGAGACACACCTTTAAGCCCCATCCCCTGCCATAAATCCATATCCCAGGGACAGTCTCCTGCCCTACTGCACATTGTTATTTGCATTCCAGTAGCATCTAGAGGTCACACTCAGAGCTGGGCCCCACGGCGCTAGGTCCTGTATACACACACTCTGAGCTGGGCCCCACAGTGCTAGGTCCTGTACGCACACTCTCAGAGCTGGGCCCCACAGCACTAGGTCCTGTACACAGACACTCAGGGCTGGGCCCCACGGTGCTAGGTCCTGTACACGAAAGTGACACAGGGCAGTGGGGAGGAGGTAACAAGCCTCACTGTTGCCTAACATGCACCAGAAGAGAAGGGATTTCCCCCACAGTCCTCGTCTGCCCTGGCTCTGAGCAGGGTTAGATGTTGCTGTGATTAAAACCCAGAACTGCCAGAAGCTGAGACCTGTGGAGCTTTCTGCTTCTATTTAGATTGTGTGAGGACTTGGGGAGCAGTGCGGAAAATAGGCACTGCAGGAAGAACCGCCCACTAGACCCAGAGTGACAGTACCCTGCAAGCCTCTGATTGGCCAAGTGCCCCTACTTAACCCCAGGGCTTGCTCCACGAAGGTGTCTGGAAAACCACCCAGACCTTTGTCTACTATGCTGGACTTTGCCTTGTCTCCTAATCGCTGACTCTGAATCCAGCCTCTTGATTCTAACCTGGTAGTACCTCTGGTATCTGACTCTGACCCTGACTCTTGTTTATGGACCCTCGCCTTGTGATTCCTCTAACTCTGGCCCAATGACTCCCATCGCAGGTGGGCAGACCTCAGCTCAGCTGTGATCACTAGGCAAGACTGCCTGTGGCCTGGTCCCTTAAACCTGGGCAGAGATGGTCTCTCACTATTGGTGTGTCCAGCTCCCAGCACAGTGGGGCCCCATCTGGCTGGGGCATTTAGGTGCTACCATGGGACATATTAAGGAAAACAAGCCAGTGCAGGCAAAGCCGTTGAGAGGGGTATGAATGGCCACTGATCGCTGTAGGGGAAAGTGGCCCCATCTCCCAGCCACACTTGTCCTAGGTGAGGGGTCTCTGGGGATCTATGAGCAGATCAGTCCCTGACCCCAGTGATTTTGTGTGTCAGTGACCCACCCTTGTTGCCTCCAGCACTGGTGCAAATGTCAAAGAAATTCTGATCAGGGTCACCACATCTCTGTGCCCCCTGAGATCTGCACCATTTAAACCACTCTCAGGGTTCATCTACACTGCAGCTGGGAGTGAGCTTCCCAGCGCTGGTAGACAGTCGTGCTAGCTCTCCTTGAGCTAGGATGCTAAAAATAGCAGAGTAATGGGGTAGCCCAGGCGACAGTTCAGGCTTCCTGCCTGAGAACAAACCTGCCGGGACTCCTGGGGTATGTACCCGGGTGGCTAGCTTGAGCTGCCACCTGTGCTACCCCTGGCTACACTGCTAGTGTTAGTGTACTAACTCGAGCACAGCTAGGATGTGTCTATCTAACCACACTGGGAAGCTCAGTCCCAGCTGCAGTGTAGACATACCCTTAGAATCAAAGAGCTTTAGATAAATGTTAAAGTCACTCATGGCTCATGCTCCACCCAGCCACGTGGCCCCTGCCAGGCTGTGCAGTGATGTCTAGTCCTCCCAGGAACCCAGGCTGTGTCTGTAACTTCCCCTAGACTGGGACGGCCACCATGTTACCCACAGAGAGGCCAGCACTGGCCAGGAAGGGAGCCTGACCAGGGCTCCAGGACACAGACTCATGGCCTCCCCATGTGATTCCCACTGACAGAGATATGGAAGGAGGTGATGCACCCCTGCTCTGGCAGAAACCTGTAGGATGGTTGGCAATGCTAACAGCACCTGCCCTCTCTCAGGGCAATGGCCCTGCATGTGGGGATGGGAGGAATTCACTGAATCTGGACCAAGGTTTTTTTTTTCTTGTCTTTCAACCGCGCACTCTGGAATGTCAGTTTAGTGACAATAACAAACGGGAGGAGGGGGAAGAGAAACACAAATACACAAAAACAAACACACACACACACCTGTCACAAAGGAAGCCCAGCTCTGTGCCAGCATCCCAGTCCGTGTTGAGATGCAGAGAAATCTCTGAATTTGCAGGGACATTCCCACAGCCAGGTTTACTTTCAGGGTCAGGAGGTGCCGGTTTCTCCTTGAGAATCCCTTCAGTGAGGCCCATTGGTGCTAACAGCCCAACTGAAGGACCTCAGTGCTGTGTGTCCAGAAATCTCAGCCAGAGCCGTGCAGCTGGGGATCCAGAGCCCGGAGCTCCCCTCCCTGCTGAACCCTGGAAAGAAGCTTTGAATCAGAAAGTCTGGAAGGTTCCACAAAATTCTACAAAGGTCTAGAACATTCTAGAAGGTTAGTAAAAAATTTGCACACATAAGGAAAACCCAAAACAGTTTACTTCAAGCATTCAATGTTTCCTTTTATCGCTAACAACAAACACAGCCCCCCAAGCCTAGGACCCCCCAAGCCTGGCACCCCAGGCAGTCATCCAGGTTACGTGCCCCTAAATCCGGCCCTGGTCCCCATGTCACTTACTGAGGCTGCAGCACCAGTTCCACACACATGAAGCAGGATAGCTCAGTGGTTTGAGCATTGGCCTGCTAAACCCAGGGTTGTGAGTTCAATCCTTGAGGGGACCATTTGGGGATTGGTCCTGCTTTGAGCAGGGGGTTGGACTAGATGATCTTCTGAGGTCCCTTCCAACTCTAATAATCTATGATTCTATGATTCTATGACTGGGAGCTCCCTCTGGGCCTTCCACTCACTTCAAAACTGAAAGTACAAAAGTAGCAGGAAGTTGAAGTAATGGTTTGTGTCCCTGGCTGTTTGGGGCAGAGCAAATTCCTCTTAAAGAAACAGCCCCAGCCACAGGGCACAGAGCTGGCGGGGGTGGCCCTGGTAGAGGCAGTTTGCTGGGTGTGCCAGTGTAGGGGTGTCAATGCCACCCCCCCACCCCCCGAAGTTGTTATTCCTGCTCTCTAGGGATTGTTGGGTTCTCAGTAATTCAGATCATAGAATCATAGAATTCAAGATCAGAAGGGACCATTATGATCATCTAGTCTGACCTCCTGCAAGATGCAGGCCACATAAGCTGATCCACCCACTCCTGAAATAATTCTCTCCCTTGACTCTGCTGCTGAATGCTCTAAATCATGATTTAAAGACTTCTAGTATCAGATAATCCACCAGCAAGCGACCCCTGACCCATGCTTCGGAGGAAGGCGAAAAACCTCCAGGGCCACTGCCAATCTACCCTGGAGGAAAATTCCTTCCCGACCCCAAATATAGCGATCAGCTGAACCCCGAGCATGCGGGCAAGACTCTCCAGCCAGACCCTCTGGAAAAAGGCTAACAATATCCTATCATTGACCCTTTGTACTAATTACCATTGTGGCATGTTATTGACCTATTGACTAAACCCGTTATCCTATCATACCATCCCCTCCATAAACTTATCTAGCTTAATCTTAAAGTCATGGAGGTCCTTTGCCCCCACTGTTTCCCTCGGTAGGCTGTTCCAGAATTGCACTCCTCTGATGGTTAGAAACCTTCGTCTAATTTCAAGCCTAAATTTCCTGACTGACAATTTATATCCGTTTGTCCTCGTGTCCACATTAGCACTGAGCTGAAATAATTCCTCTCCTTCCCTGGTATTTATCCCTCTGATATATTTAAAGAGTGCAATCATATCTCCTCTTATCCTTCTTTTTGTTAAGGAAAACAAACCGAGCTCCTCAAGTCTCCTTTCATACGACAGGCTTTCCATTCCTCGGATCATTCTAGTGGCCCTTCTTTGTACCCGTTCCAGTTTGAGTTCATCCTTCTTAAACATGGGAGACCAAAACTGCACACAATACTCCAAATGAGGTCTCACCAACGCCTTATATAACGGGACTAGCACCTCCTTATCTCTACTAGAAATACCTCGCCTAATGCATCCCAAGACCGCATTAGCTTTTTCAGCGGCCACATCACATTGCCTACTCATAGTCATCCTACGATCAACCAGGACTCCTAGGTCCTTCTCCTCCTCCGTTACTTCCAACTGGTGCGTCCCCAGCTTATAACTAAAATTCTTGTTAGTCATCCCTAAATGCATAACCTTACACTTTTCACTATTGTATTTCATCCTGTTACTAATACTCCAGTTTACAAGGTCATCCAAATCTCCCTGGAGGATATCCCGATCCTTTTCTGAATTGGCAATACCTCCCAACTTTGTGTCATCCGCAAACTTTATCAGTCCACTCCTACTTTTGGTTCCGAGGTCAGCGATAAATAGATTGAATAAAATCGGACCCAAAACCGAACCTTGAGGAACTCCACTGGTAACCCCCCTCCAACCCGACAGATCACCCTTCAATACGACCCTCTGCAGTCTCCCCTTTAACCAGCTCCTTATCCACCTCTGGATTTTCATTTCGATCCCCATCTTTTCCAATTTAACCAGTAAATTCCTCATGTGGTACCGTATCAAACACCTTACTGAAATCAAGATATATTAGATCCACCGCATTTCCCTTGTCTAAAAAATCTGTTACTTTCTCAAAGAAGGAGATCAGGTTGGTTTGGCACGATCTACCTTTCGTAAAACCATGCTGTAATTTGTCCCAGTTGCCATCGGCCTCAAGGTCCGTAACCACTCTCTCCTTTAAAATTTTTTCCATGCTTTTGCATACTACAGATGTTAAACTAACAGGCCTGTAGTTACCCGGGTCACTTTTTTTCCCCTTCTTGAATATAGGAACTATATTAGCTAATCTCCAGTCAAACGGTACAACCCCCGAGTTTAGAGATTTATTAAAAATCATCGCTAACGGGCTTGCAATTTCACTCGCCAATTTCCTTAATATTCTAGGATGAAGATTATCCGGGCCCCCCGATTTACTTCCGTTAAGCTGTTCAAGTTTGGCTTCCACCTCAGATACAGTAATGTCTACCCCCATATCTTCATTCCCATCAGTCCCTCTATCACTATTCCTTAGCCCTTCATTAGCCTCATTAAAGACCGAGGCAAAATATTCGTTCAGATATTGTGCCATGCCAAGATTATCCCTAATCTCCACTCCGTTTAAAGTTTTAAGCGGCCCCACTTCTTCCTTCTTGGTTTTCTTCCTATTTATATGGCTAAAAAACCTTTTGCTATTGGTTTTAATCCCCTTTGCTAGGTCCATCTCCACCCGGCTCTTTGCCTTTCTCACTGCTTCCCTACACCCTCTGACCTCAATAAGGTAGGTTTCTTTGCTGATCCCTCCCATTTTCCACTCCTTGTACGCTTTCTGTTTTTTCTTAATCACCCCTCTAAGACGCTTGCTCATCCAGCTCGGTCTAAAACTGCTACCTACGAACCGTTTTCCCTTTCTCGGGATACATGCCTCTGACAGCTCCTGCAACTTCAACCTGAAATAACCCCAGGTGTCTTCCGCCTTTAGATCCCTAAATATGTTAGTCCAATCCACTTCCCGACATAGTTGCCTCAATTTAGTAAAGTTAGCCCTTTTGAAATCGTAAACCTTAGTCTCAGATGCAATTTTGTTTATCCTTCCATTTATTTTGAAACGAATTAGCTCATGATCACTCGAGCCAAGGTTGTCCCCTACAACTATTTCCTCAACAAGGTCCTCATTACTTACCAAAATCAGATCTAAAATGGCATCCCCCCCTCGTCGGTTCAGCAACTACTTGATGAAGGAATTCATCAGCTATCGCGTCTAGGAAAAGCTGAGCCCTATTATTGTTACTAGCATTTGTTTCCCAATCTATATCCGGGAAGTTAAAATCTCCCATGATCATACAGTTCCTATTAGTATTTACCTCCTTAAAAACATTAAAGAGCTCTCTATTCATATCCAGGCTAGATCCCGGCGGTCTATAGCACACCCCAATCACTATCCCAGGGGACGCTCTAGTAGTTTTCTTCCCCAGTGTGACCATTGCCCAAACAGACTCCGTATTATCCATTGCATTGCTAGTTATTTCGTTACTTTTCACCTCATTATTGACATACAATGCTACTCCCCCACCTTTACCTTTGTATCAGTCTTTCCTAAACAGCACATACCCTTCCATACCTGTACTCCAGTCATGGCTACCGTTCCACCATGTTTCGGTTATTTCTACGATATCCGGTTTCAATTCTCGGACCAGGAGCTCTAGTTCCTCCATTTTGTTACCTAAGCTTCTCGCATTGGTGAACAAACATCCTAATTTTTGCTGTTTGGCTCCTCTCACCCTTTTCACCCAACTTGGTAGGGACACAGTACTACCAGTATGACCTGTCGGTCTAGTATCCGTCCCCCCGCCCTTCCTTATACCTAACCGTCCCCCTCTGGCTATATCTGTTGTTATACTGTTGTTCTCACTCTCAACGTATAAATTTGGCGTGGAGAGTACCTGGACCTCTCCCAACTGTCTCCCCCCAATGTCTAGTTTAAAGCTCTTTTAATCAGATGAGCCAGCCTCCCTCCTAGAATTCTACTTCCTTCCCTACTTAGGTGGAGCCCATCCCGTGAGAACAGTTCTCTGTCCCCAAAAGCCTCCCAGTGCCCATACATCCCAAAGCCCTCCTTGTAACACCACTCTCTCAGCCAACTATTTATCGCCACGATCCTGTCACCTCTTTGGCGCCCTTCCCTAGGGACAGGTAGAATCCCACTGAAGATCACCTGAGCCTCAATTTCCTTGAGCGTCTTACCCAACCTGGCATAGTCTCCCTTGATTCTCTCTAGTGAGAATCTAGCCGTGTCATTCGTTCCTACATGAAGGATGATCAAAGGGTTCTTACCTGCTCCTCTTAGGATCCTTTTCAACTGCAGGTCCACATCCCGTATTTTAGCGCCCGGTAGACAGCACACCCTTCTGTTCTGCGGATCGGCCCTGGTCACAGGCCTGTCCAACCTTCTCAGTATGGAATCCCCAATCAGATAGACCTGCCTTTGCCTGGGGACAGTGCGGTCCTCTAACCTATCCTCCGTCCCCCCTGGTTTCAAGCTCCTTCCATTCCAATTATCCCTTGTGGTTCCCCTTAAGCCATCCTGCATCCTCCCTGCGCCCAAACCTGGTGTTGCCTCCATGGACGCCTCCCCTCTTTCTATTGGACTAGCCGCTCTTCTCTTTTTCCTTGCCCTCCCACCGTCAGCTACCACCTGCTGTACCCCTTCCTCATTCTCCAAATCTTCAAACCTGTTCCTTAGCTCTATTTCTCCTTCACTGGCTCTCCTTTTCCCCTCCCTGCTTCTCACGGTCACATGCTTCCACCGCCCATATTCCTCGTCTGGCAGTCCCCCCTCACTGGCCTTAGCCCCTGCTTCCCCCTGTACCTCTGGGCATTCCCCTTCAGTCACTGCTTGCCATTGCTCCATCAGCTGCTCGAACCCCCTTCTATGCTCTACCAGGGTTTCTACCTGCAACTCTAGACCCTGGATCTTTTCCTCCAGCAGCTCTATTAGGCGGCACTTCATGCATACATAGTACTGTTCTGGCTCCCCCGCTAGAACCGTGTACATACCGCAGCTGCTGCATGCTATCATCCTCAGTGTATCCTCTGCTGCTTGGCTCATGGCTGCTGCTGTCTCGGCCTCGCTCGACGTTCTTACCTGGGGAACACGGGAAGCACGGTGCCGCCCCCTTCCGCCTCCCCCTGTAAACTCCCACTCAAACTCCCCTGTTAGCAGCCCTGTGGGCTGGCTCCTGGGCCGCTGCGATCAGCTGTGCCACTGCCTGGCTGGGCGGCCGCTTTTATAGGCCCCCTCCTCCGCCTAGCTCTGCCCCCTAATCAGGGCTCAGCAGTCTGCCCCGACAGAGAGACACAAGCACCACCAAGACAGACGCAAACACAAATACCTGGCTCCTCCAATGGGAACTCCCACTCAAACTCCCCTGTTAGCAGCTCTGTTGGCCGGCTCCTGGGCCGCTGCGATCAGCTGTGCCGCTGCCTGGCTGGGCGGCCACTTTTATAGGCCCCCTCCTCCGCCTAGCTCCGCCCCCTAATCAGGGCTCAGCAATCTGCCCCGACAGAGAGACACAAGCACCATCCCGACACAAGTGTCCGATCCCTTGGGATTGGTAGAACCTTTTCTTTTATATGACGAAATAAGATTTACAGAAATTTTCATCATATCTGATGTGGGTACCTGGATGGGGGCCTGAGGCTGGATCACTTTAAGGGAATTGTGTTGTTTAGACTTCTGAGTAACCAGTAAGGTAATAAAGAAGCTGTTTTGGGGTTTGTCTGCCCCATTCTTTGCAGTTCACCCCAATTGAGTGACCATAGCTGGCCCACACTGGGACCTCAGTCACAGCTTATAAAAAAATCATGGAATCCTTTTCAGGGGACAAGGCAATACCCCACATTTACTTAAAATGCTAAACAAGTATTAAAATCAGTATATGCGCGCACACACCCACCCACACACCAACTAAAAAGGTTCTTCAGCTGTTATAGTTACCAGTCCTTATCGTTGCTCTAGTCAGCTTAGTGGCCAGCTAAACCAAACATGAGTGGGAGCTGGGCCTCCATCGGACGCGACTGATGCTCCATTGCTGGTGCAGAATGAACCCAAAGTCTCCTGGCTCTGGCCCATCTTTATAGCAAATGTCTCTCATGTAAGTCTATGGATTTTGCTGCATCAGCTGGGATTTGTTAATTACAAATTTGCTGTTCTGACAGTCACATTCCATCAGTGATGTTTAGATCCTTAAGCACAAACTGGGTACTGGATGTTTACACAGCTGCTCCTTATTTTATACTTTGTTCTTAGTTTGGGACGGATGCCTTTGCACTTCAGGGTCAAGTTGCACTCCTTGGATCATCAAGGCAAGGGTGATACTGGTGTCTCTGTTTCCTTCACTCTTTCTTCTGTAATTAGGCCCATCTGCTACTAACATCCTATCTCTTATTTGCTACACACACACACACCTCATTCACACAAAGAACAGCTATCCATTCTTTTACCAAGCAATGAGAGGAAACAGCACAGGGGCTGTTAAACAATTTTCTAACAAGCAGGCTTGTAACAGAACATCATGATTTTGAAGCAGATCCATTTCATATCACTACTTTAGCTTCTAAAACAAATACTAACCTAATGAATCCAAAACAGCTTAATAGCTGAGGGGAATTTGTCAGGACTTGGGTACTTTGGTTAACACTCCCACTGGTATGTCCGAGGTCATACTGGCAGGAGCAGGGTGGAAAGCTCTGAAAAATGGCATCCTCCATTATAATACCAGACAGGACTATGTCTGGTACTGGACAGGGACAAAACTTTCCAAAACCAGCACTGTCTGATTCAAAACTGGACAAATGGCCTGCCTAGAGATCATAGAAATCATAGAATCCTAGAACTGGAAGGGACCTCGAGAGGTCATATTGTCCAGTCCCCTGCACTCAAGGCAGGACTAAGCATTATCTAGACCATCCCTGACAGGTGTTTGTCCAACCTGCTCCTAAAAATCCCATGATGGAGATTCCACAACCTCTGTAAGCAATTTATTCCAGTGCTTAAACACTCTGACAGTTAGGAAGTTTTTTCCTAATGTCCAAAATAAACATTCGTTGCTGCAATTTAAGCCCATTGCTTCTTTTCCTATCATCAGAGGTTAAGAACAACAATTTTTCTCACTCCTCCTTGTAACAACCTTTTATGTACTTGAAAACCGTTGTCATGTCCCCTCTCACTCTTCTCTTCTCCAGACTAAACAAACCCAATTTTTTCAATCTTCCCTCATAGGTCATGTTTTCTAGACTGCTAAGCATGTTTGTTGCTCTTCTCTGGACTGTCTCCAATTTGTTCTCATCTTTCCTGAAATGTGGTGTCCAGAACTGGACACAATACTCCAGTTGAGGCCTAATCAGCGCTGAGTAGAGTGGAAGAATTACTTCTCGTGTCTTGCTCACAACACTCCTGCTAATACATCCAAGAATGATGTTTGCTTTTTTTGAAACAGCGTTACACTGTTGACTCATATTTAGCTTGTAATCCACTATGACCCCCAGATCCCTTTCTGCAGTTCTCCTTCCTAGGCAGTCATTTCCTATTTTGTATGTGTGCAACTGATTGTTCCTTCCTAAATAGAGTACTTTGCATTTCTCCTTATTGAATTTCATCCTATTTACTTCAGACCATTTCTCCAGTTCGTCCAGATCATTTTGAATTTTAATCCTATCCTCCAAAGCACTTGCAACCCCTCCCAGCTTGGTAGGACAACTCCCACCTTTTCATGCTCTCTGTATGTGTATATATATCTCCTCACTATATGTTCCATTCTATGCATCCAAAGAAGTGAGCTGTAGCCCACAAAAGCTTATGCTCAAATACATTTGTTAGTCTCTAAGGTGCCACAAGTACTCCTGTTCTTTTTGCAAAAAACAGTAATAAAGACACTTGGTGGAGGTTCCCTGGCAGACTGCCTGCTGCTTAATTCATGCAGAGGTCTGCCAGCCAGGGGTTGCAGGAACTGATGGGGGAGCCCATTCATAGTTAAGACATTTTAAAATGAACATCGCCTGCAATCTCTTCATGACACTTCATGGTGTAAATTATGAGTGACAACACATTTTTATGTCTTGTCAGTTGCAAACATATTTTCTCATGTAATGACACAATAACGTTGGATAAGAAACCACAGTAATTGCACATAATTCAGTGAGAAATAGGGAAAGGAACGCAAATATTTCTGAAGGAAATTTTAGGGAAAAATTGTCTACTTTTAGATTAAAATTTATCTGTGTTAAAAACTAGGAAAAACACATAGCTTTAGCAGCCATGCCACCTAGATACCAGCAGACTGGATAAAAACACAAATCACTCCATCAAAAGATAATTTTAGGGTATTTATTTTCAAATAATCAAGATTAGTTTAGGGCATACTGCCATGAATGGCATATTGTGAATAAATCTTCAAAACTGAATTATTACTTTGAAAATGTTCATAATGCATTACATTTAAAACAAAAAGTAGTCCTAGCAATGCCATGTGATGTGCCTCCCCTCATACTCTGCTCAGCTAGCTCTTCAAGAATTAGGTTCAATGGTTAATTTGAAGGAATTAGACTAATCAGTCACTATTTTTACAGAGCATTCCAGAAAGTGGTGGACAGAACCCAGAGGAATTGTGATGAATTTCCTGGAGCAACTTTATTTTCTTTGTACTCTAAACCTCACATGAAAACAAAAATATCACCCTTTCAACTGATTTATGGCCAAAACAAAAGGTTTCCCAATAAAGCTTCACCCACTTTCATGTTATGTGTCATTAAGTGCCAGCGTCTTTAATACAATTAAGTTAATTTGTGATGATTCAGTAAAGGAATACAACCCCATCTCTGTTTCTTTACCAAAATATATTTTTTGTGTCCTTATAATCAAGAACATGAAGAGCCCAGCAGTACATTGAAATCAACAGTGGACACTGACAGTCCATTGCCTGCAAATAATATTTCTAAAGAAAAAAAACCTAAAAAATGGAGATTGTAGAAGGGATTCCTGTCTATAGGAAGACAGCATTTGAGGTTGGGGATCTTGTTTTGTTAACTGATGTGAGCAAAAGAAAGGAAGAGTCATAACTTGATTACTGATTATATGTAGCTAGACAGTTAAAAATAACATAAATTAATGCTGACATAAGCTCAAAGAATATTATATAATCATGTGTGAGTTAACTTAAATATATTGCTTAATTAATTCTATCATTTTTTCACCTATTAATTTTCAAAGGTGTAGTGCAGGAGGTGGGTGTACATGCCCTGCCTGCCAGAGAGAAACAGTCAAGACAATAAAGGGGGGGAGGGGGGCGCGAGAGAGACAGCAGCTGCACATGTACACTGTAACGGAACAATCCAGTCTGACAATTTAAGTTTATTTTGTTCAGATAAATATTTTGGATTTCTTGAAATTCCACAGTTGAAATACAAATGACATTATTTAGAGAAAATAAACTTCAATATAGATTTGAGGGAAGAATAAAAAAATGTAAATAATTCCATTTCTAAAAATATGTTTAAATGCTTGTTTTTGAAATGCTGTTGAAATGTAAATGAAAAGATTCTTGTATTTACACCTTGTTACAATAATATTTTCTAAATTAAAATAATCTTTTTTCTTTCATAGTTTACATTGTGATTTCACAGGAGTAGAAAATTCTGACAGGATTGAATGACCTCATCCACCACCACCTGCTACCCCTGGGGCAGGGGATGGGGAAAGGTGAGGGCTAGGGGTTGCCAGGTGTCTGGTTTTTGACTGGAACCTCCAGTTGAAAAGGGAAATTGGCAGCGTCTGGTCAGCACGAAAAGTCCAGTTGCCAGCAGTAACTGCCCCCCACTGGGGGCGGGAAGAGCAGCAGGGCTGGGAGGGGTGTCACCGTAATGGACAGAGACTCCCTCCGGCCTGAGCTGAGACCGGGCCGATTATCAGGGGAGCCGTGTTTTTACTCCCAAGATTGTAACCAGGATAGAAATAAGGGCGAAGCGTCCCGGAGAAGGTGCCAGTGAAAGTGAAGAGATGGGACCTGTCAGTCACATTGTAAAATGAGACCTCGCCCGCCTCATAGTCCAGGAAAATCCCCACCTGGCTGGGCCTGACGCTCACGGAGAGGGGGGTTGAGGGGGAGGTGCGAGCCTTGTATTCCCCACCCCTGAGCCACACGACCCAGTATCCATCCTCAGGTGTGAGTGTGATCCATCCCTTCCTGCTCACAGATTCCCTACAAACCCCCAGGTCCCACTCAGTCTTGTCTCCCACCTCCACCTCCCAGTAATGCCTCCCACCCGCAAACCCCTCAGCGCCCAGGACACAGGGATAATAATAAAATCTCTCAGGGTTGTTGGGCAGATCCTGTCGTTTGTCTCCATGTCTCACACATTTCCGATCCCCAGACAGGACGAGGTTGGGATGAGCCGTATCTGGATCCAGAGTCACGTCCACTGGGGAGAGAGTCACAGAGTCAGGGCCGGGGCAGGGGCTGGTCACTGGCATCAAAGGGATATTAACCTGCATCCCCGTTAATCACTCCAGGGGAGAGGGAGTTGCTTGAGGGGAGTCAGGACCCATCTGTCAGGATGGTGTGTGTGTGGGGGGGTGTCAGTGGGGATCAGGGACGAGAGGGCAGCAGAGGGACGGGAAGATGCAGAGACGAGTGAGAGGAGGGGCAGGCACAAGAGCAATGGGGGGCAAGGGAACAAGCAGGCACCAGGAATATGGGGGGAGGGAGGGAAGGGCAGGTTCCCGGGGGGGGAGGGGAGGAGTGGGCACCAAGAAGAAAGGGACAGACCCAAGGGGGCACAGGGAAGCAAAGGAAGGGGCAGGCATCCAGGGGCAAAGGGGTGTAAGGGAATGGGGGGGAGCTCCAAGGGGCAGGGGAAATGAGGAGAGGGGTGGACTCCAGAGGGGCAGATGGAGTCGAGGAGAGGGACAGGTGCCAGGGGTGGGGGGATGAGTAGTGGTGCAGGCACCAAGGGGACAAAGTGAGGCAGGAACCTGGAGAGAGGAGGTAGCTAGAGCAGAGGCAGTTACTGGAGATCAGAACAGGGTGAGGAGAGGAGCAGGTGTCAAGGGGACAGAGTGGGGTGATCAGAGGGGCTGGTGCCAGGGAGCTTAGGGGGAAGAGGGGGGACGGGCACCAGGTGGTAGAGGGTTGGTGAGGGGAGGGGCTGGTGCCTAGGGGGAGAGAGGGGAGAGGTTGGCACCAGGGGGCCAAAGGGGAGCAGGAGAAGAGGCAGGCACTGGGGCACAGAGGCGGGCAGAGGGAAGGGGGTTGCACCAGTGGACACAAGGGGTGAATGGAGGGGCAGGCACTAGGGAGGCAGAGGGGTTGAAAAAGGAGGGGTTGGCACCGGGGGCTAGAGGGGAGCAAGGGAAGGGGCATGAGGTGGGCAAAGGAGGGGATGGGGGAAGGCGCAGGTGACCAGGGGACAAAGGCGGTGAGGGGTGGGGCAGGCACTAGAGGGAAATGGGGGGAGTGAGGGGAGGGGTGGGAACCAAGAGGGAGATGGTGGGCAGGGGCAGACCCCAGGAGGGTTGGGGGTAGTTGAGCAGAGGGGCAGATGGAAGGAGGGCAGGGGGGCAAGAGTGGGGGATGAAGGAACAGGTGAGCACAAGGGGACAGAGAGAGGAGTGTGGAAAAGGGCAGGCCCTGGAAGGACAGAGGGGTGTGAAGGCAGATGTGGGCACCGGGGGGGGAGGGGCGAGGGAACATGAGGGGAGGAGCAGGACCCAGAGGGTAGAAGGAGCGAGGGAAGCGGCAGGCACCAGAGGCAGGGGGTGAGGGAAGGAGATTGTGCCAGGGGGCAAGTGGATGGGAGGGAGTCGGTGTAGGAGCAGGAAGAGGCGGGTACTGGGGGGGACACTGGTGAGGTGTGGGATGGGGCAGGCACCAGGGCCAAAAAGGGGCAAGGGGAGAGGAAGCCATGACGGGGTAGAGAGGACAAGGGAAGGGGTGGGTGTCAAAGAGGCAGGAGGTGGGGCAGGTGCCAGGGGAACAAAAGAGGAGGGAAAGGAAGGGGCAGGAAAAAGGAGGGAAAGGAGGGAGGGAAGGAGTGAATGCCAGGGCAGAGGAGAGGGGGTCCAGTGGAGCAGAGGGGGGTGGGCACCAGGCAGGAAGGGGGCAAAGGGAGGGGCAGGTGCCGGGGGGTTGAAGGGGGTTGAGCAGGGGGCAGACAAAAGGAGGGCAGGGGGAAGGGGCTGGCACCAGTGGGGCAGAGGGAGGGGTGAGTAGACGAGAGGACTCCAGAGGGGCAAAGGGGATCAGAATGGGTCTAGAAGAGAGGTGGGCATAGGAAGGTGAGGGGTGGAGTGGGAATTGGGGGCAAGGGCAGTGGCAGGACAAGGGGGTAGATGGTGGCAACGGGAGGGTGGGAGACATGGGATCAAATGGGGAAAAGGGAGAGGTGGATGCCAGGTGGTCAGGCCTGCTAATGGGGGTTGGGGCCAAAGGGGGCAATTGCCCAGGGGTCCTGGGGGGGTTACCTGGACAATTGCCCCCTTTGCCTGGAGGGAAGGTGCCAGGAGGTCAGGGGGACAAAGGGAGGGGGAGTTCTAGATGGGCAGAGGTGGATGGAGGGCAGGGGCATGTGCCAGGGAGATAAAGCGGGGGGAGAGGGGCAGGGGACAAGGGGAGCAGAAAGGGGTTGAAAGGAGGGGGTGGAGGATAGAGGCAGGGGCCAGGTGATCACAGGGGTGAGGGAAGGGTAAGGGAGGGGCAGTGCCATGGGTGTAGAGAGATGACATGGGGGGCAGGCCCCCGGGAATGTCTGTTGATCTGGGGCCATGTGTGGTTGGTTTGTTACTAAGAGCAGGTCGTTGCCATCCCCACACATAGGACAAAGACACAATAATCAGATAATCAAATCTCTCAGGATTGTCAGGCAGATCTTGACATGTGTGTTTGTGGATGTTTCTGATCCTCAGGATCCTGCCCCCTGCATCAGGGAGAAGCTGCACCGGGGGCCAGTCCCAGCTCACACCCACGCAGCGCGTCTGCACTAGGGGTTTGCACTGGAGCACTGTCATGGCTGAGACACTGCTGTGCCAGGGGCCATAACCCCTCCCCTCACTGGGGTTATGGATCAATAATTACAGGGTCACTGGGACAGGGGAGCTGGACTCTGGGCTCCCAGGTGGAGGCCCAACCCACCAGGCTGCAGAATCATTCTCACTCCCATACTCTGGCCCAGTGCCCATGGCAGTGTTTAGACACAGGGAGTGTCTTCAGCAGGAGAGATTGAGGGAGCCCCACATCAGACACCTGGAGCCTAGTGGTTCCAGCCCTCATGTGAGGTGGGGAGACCTTCCAATTCCTGCCCCACATCACACAGAGAGATTGAACCTGGGGCTCCCAGCTGAGGGCCCAGCCACTGGGCTAAAGGCTAGAAGGGAAGTGGTGGCACCTTTTTCTGTTCATTGAAACTAGTCAGCAAATTCAACATAGATTCGCAAATAGTTTCAGTCGACCTGAAATACAATTTTTCAGCAAACAAACTATTTGCACCCAAATTTCACCCAGCTCCACTGCAAACCTGTCTGAGCAACTCAGGAGCCCAAATCCCAGTAACTTGCAATGAGTGACTGTCAACATCCCAGCAATGCTGAGTTACGGGCAGGCCAGACTAAGGACATCAGCTATGAAACACTCCAGAATTATTTAATTTACCCTAGATAGAAAAATTCCACCTGGGCTCCTGATCTCACCCCACAAATCAGGCTGAAAATGGAGACTCGGCTCCACCCTGAATTCTCTGCCCAAAGTGATTTGTCCAATGGACTCTGCCAGCGGCACAGACCCTCTGCAGCTGCACCTGGGCATATCTCAGAGCAGATAATGGTCACAGAGACTGTCTCAGAGCCCCAGGGGCTCAGGAGTCTCCATCTAATGACTGCGCCAGCCACCCCCCTCGATCTCATTAACCGGTCCTGGGAACTTTCACACCCAGACTCTGGAGACACTTTGGGTTCATCTACACAGACCTGCGGCAGCCAGGGCCGCCCAGAGGATTCAGGAGGCCTGGGGCAAAGCAATTTCAGGGGCCCCTTCCGTAAAAAAAATTGCAATATTATACAATGCTATATTCTCATGGGGGCCCCTGTGGGGCCCAGTCCAAATTGCCCCACTTGCTCCGCACCCATGGGTGGCCCTGGGAAAAATAAGACTTCTGCATCTTGGCACAAACCCAGTTTTGAGAAAAATTCTTTTCAAGGTATCACTGGTTCTCAGCATCAGCTAGTGCTAAAAGGCACTAAAGCTCATTAAAAGGGTTGGACAAATATTTTTCGTCAAAACTTTTTCTGGATCGAAAACTAGGGGGTTTTAAAAAGCAGAAAAAAATCACGGACAATGTCTGCTTTCCTTCAAAATTTGTTGTAGTTTTTTTAATTGAAAAGCTGAAATTAGTCTGCCAAAACCTGAATATAGTTTGGGGTTTCAGAAGTGTGTGGCCAAATATTTGCTGCTTGCAGTGTTTGATTGTTTAAACTCCACGAACTCAGCATTTGAGCTTGTTCCAGAATCTGGGATGAGCCTATGTTGTGAAAACTGAAATGCTCAAAATAGCACATGCATGTGAATGAACACAGGGTGCTAAAATTAAATTAACCCGGGTGTCTCAAATTGGGGGTCAGGACCCCTCAGGGCGTCACAAGGTTATTACTGGGGGTCGTGAGCTGTCAGCCTCCACCTCAAACCCTGCTTTGCCTCCAGCATTTATAATAGTGTTAAATATATAAAGAAATGTTTTTAATTTATAAGGGGGTCGCACTCAGAGGTTTGCTATGTGAAAGCGGTCACCAGTATAAGAGTTTGAGAACCACTGAATTAACCCCTCTGAAGCCTCAGTGAATGCAGGGGAGGGTGGTCTCCCTTGGTAGGGTTGGGAAGGAGCTAGGTCGTGTAGGATATTGCTCTTCTCATGTGATCCCTCCTCCAGCGGGTAATTTTAAATGAAGCTACCCTTCCCTGACAGGAATCTCCCTATGGCACTGAAATTAAATATAGACTATAATTTGGCATTTGAGAAGTGAAAGGGATGGCAGCCCTAATGGAAAAGCTAACAGCTTGGCTCTTCTGCAAGCCTCAAACTGCTGAATGAGCTTTAGGGTAGGGAAGGCTGTGCCTCCCAAACAGCCTGGCCCTGCCCCCATCCCACCCCCACCCACTTCCTGCCCCCCAACTGCCTGCTCCCCTCAGAATCCCCAACCCATCCTGCTCCTTGTCCCCTCACTGTCCCTCAGAGACCCCACTCCCAACCACCACGCGGGGACCCCACCCCTGCACCCTGTCCCCTGACTGTCCCGACCCCTATCCACCCCCCTGCTGAGTCCTGACAGACCCCACGAACACCCACAATCCACCCCCCTGCCGATTCACTGTCCCGACTGCCCCACCCTCTGCCCCCTCCCTGTGCCCTGACAGTCCCTGGGACTTCCTGCCCTTTAGCCAACCACCCCGGCCCCAGCCCCAGCTCCTTACCCCCAGCTCCCCCTCACCCGGAGCCTCAGCGCATCCAGCAGCGACCCTCGACAGCTGCAGCGTGTCTCCGGCAGGGCCCCTTAGCTCCGCCCCGCTCAGAGCCGCATGGTCAGGGGGCAGGGCTGCGAGCTCACAGCCCTGCCCCCTGACCACGCGGCTCTGAGCGGGGTGGGAGCCACGGTGCCCCGTTCTGCAGGGATGCTCCTGGATGGGCTGTGGCTCCGGGAGAGAGGTGGAGACGGGATCTGGCTCAGGCCGCGGAGGGAGCCTCGGCCGTTCTTGTGGGGGCCACTGCGGAGCCCGGGGCCTGGGGCAAATTGCCCCACTTCCACCCTCCCTGGCCGGCCCTGGCAGCAGCGAGTCTCAGAACTGGGTGGACAGATTCAGGCTTGCGGGGATCCCTCTCTGGCACTAAAAATAGCCGTGTAGACATTCAGGCTCCGGCTGGAGCTCAGGCTCTGAAGCCCAGGGTGGAGCCAGGTTTGCCCCTCACAGCGCACATGGGAACATTGTCTGTGTCCACATCCCCTTTACCCCCATTCCTGGGATGGGGAACAGCACCCCTAGGGCCCCTCCCTTCACCCCCAGGGCAGGGGAGTGAGAGCCCTCAGCCTCCTGTGCAGTGGGGCCTCCCAGCACCAATTCCTGAGTCAGTGTGAAAGTGTCTTCATCCAGAGAGCTCTGCACACCCAGCAAATACACAGATGTGCATAGGCGCTGGAGCACCCACAGGAAAAAAATGTTGGGTGCTGAGCACCCACTAGTAGCCCCACCAATCAGCTCCTCCCACTCCCTCCAAGCACTGCCCGCCGGCCGCGATCAGCTGTTCAATGGCCTGCAGGAGGCACTGGGGTGATGGGGAGGAGTAACAGCAGGATGCACTTGGGGGAGGGGGTGGAACAGGGTGGGAAGAGGCAGGGTGGGGGTGGGGCCTTGGAGGAAGGGATGGAGTAGGGCTGGGGCCTGGGCCAGTGCGGGGGCCGGGCACCCCCTTGCATATTAGAAAGTTGGTGCCTCTGGGATCAGGAACTGGGATGGTCTCTCCCCAGGAGTGACCGAAGATCCCTAAAAGTAGAAGGGCCACCGGAACCTGAACTGTGGCTGTGCCCACCCGTGCCGCCCCTTCCTCCCAAGTTCCTGCCCCTGCACCACCCCTTCTCCCCAAGCACTCGCTCTCCTACCACCCCTTTCCCCTGTGCTGCCCCTTCCCCCCAAGGCCCCACCCCCACTCCAATCTTTTGCCCCAAGATCCTGCCTCCGCACTGTCCTCACACCACCCCTTCTCCCTGCTCTGCCTCTTCTCCCCAAGACCCTGCCTCCCCAGTCTCTTCTTTCTAACTCTAACCCTTACAGATGGTAAAAAGTGAGAGACCAAGCCCTCTCACTTTTAAAAGTGATGGGGCCATGGCCCCCTGTCACCCCCTCTTCTGGTACCCCTTACTCACCCTCTCCCACCTCAGGAGGAGAAGGGGCCTTGAGGCAGTGGTCAGTGAGCTCAGTGCTGGGGGTATGAGTGGAATTTTACACCCCAGCTGCTCGAGCTCTGTGGTGAGGGGGAGGAGCAAAGGTGTGAGGACGTCAGCGTGACATGTGAGCCCCCCACTGTCCTGCCAACATGACTCAGCCCTGACACCTGCTGGAACCTCTCCCTGGAGAGGAATCATACCTGTGGCCCATTCTTGCCTTGGCCTCCCTGTGGAGGTGGCTGCTGAGGCTGCCGTTAAGGTGAGTTATGATGTGAGCTCCTGGCCGCTGAGAACTGGACTCTCAGCCTGGGCTGAGATCGGTGACTAGGGAGTGAAAGACCCCAGCTGCCTTCACTGCCCCCCTGAACCAGCTGGTTCCCCCCTCCCCCCCGCAGTGCGATAGCGATGCTCACACTTGATGACACCCACAGTGCCCCAGCAAGCAGGGTGAGGGCCTGTCCAAGGAGCAATGGACACAATCTGCAGCAAGGAAGACTTAGGCTGGACCTGAATTAATTTCTGGCCCCACTCCAGAGCCTGCACCCCCAGCCAGAACCCTCACCCCCTACTGCATCCCAACCCCCAATTTTGTGAGCATCTGTGGCCCACGATACAATTTCCATGCCCAGATATGACCCTTGGGCCAAAATGTTTGCCCACCCCTGATCTAGGCCCTGCCCCAGGAATAGGCAACCTCATGAGGTCCCTTCCAGCCCTGCATTGCTATGATTCTAGGTTACAGCTGTTCTGGGACTGGGCCCAGGGGGCTCTAAGCGTGGCATGTGGCACGTGGGGGAGTTAACAGAGTTAGTGACCATGGTAGCTCAGTGTCCCTGCCAGGGACCTGGGCTGGCACGTGTCTGGCTGCCTGTACCCGGCTCGGCTGGGTGTTACTGTACAGGATGTGGGTTGGCACCTGTCCAGGTTTTCCCAGGATTGTCGCTTTGTTCAGGTCACTGTCCTGGGAAATCTGTGAGTCTGTCCAGGATATTACAAGTCCTGGGTGTGTCAGTGGCTGTAGCGGAGGAGCTGCAGGGTGTCAGTGCCTGCACAGAGGGAGCTCTGGCCATGGGCGACAGGTTTGTAGAAATTTTGGTGGTGCCCAGAACCCACCCCCGCCCAAACTCTGCCCTGCCCAAACTCTGCCCCCTACCTGCCCAAGGCTCTGGGAGGGAGTTTGGGTGGAGGAGGAGGTCTGGGGTGCAGGCACTGGGAGGGAGTTTGGGGATGGGAGAGGGTGCAGGGGTGGGGCTGGGTTTGGGGTGGGGCTGGGGCTGGGGATGAGAGGTTTGGAGTGTGGGACGGGGCTCAGGGCTATGGCAGAGGGGTGAGGTGTGGGGTGAGGGCTGTGGGATAAGGCTGGGGATGAGGGGTTCATGATGCAGGAGGGGGCTCAGGGCAGACGGTTAGGGTGTGGGAGGGATGAGGGCTCTGGCTCTGGCTGGGGATGAGGGGTTTGGGGTGTGGGAGGGGCTCAGGGCGAGAGCAGGTGTGTGGGGGGTGAGGGCTCTGGCTCTGGCTGGGGCTGGGGATGAGGGGTTTCGGGTGCTGGAGGAGCTCAGGGCTAAGGCAGAGGGTTGGAGTGCTGGGGGATGAGGGCTCTGGGTGAGACTGAGGATAAGGCGTTTGGGGTGTTGGAGGGGCTCAGGACTAGGGTAGAGGGTTGAGGGTGCGGTGGGGGGGTGAAAGCTCTGACTGGGGGTGTGGGCTCTGGGTTGGTGCAGGGCTGGGGATGAGTTTGGGGTGCAGGCAGGCTGCTCCATGACAGGAGCCAGAGAGGAGGACTCCCCCAGCCTTTTCCCTGCTGGCAGCAGCAAGCTCTGGGGGAGGAGCCCCCCTTTCCCACCCCCCCAGCAGCACACTCACCCGCACCACTGTCACTGCATGTACTCCTAGGAACCCTGTCAGGTCCAGGAATCTCCCTTGCCTCCCCTGTGGTGGGTGCCGGGGGGGCTGCCAGCACATGTGTACCTCCTCCCTTGCTGTTGCCCCTGACTGTAGCCTCACTGGGGGTGGGGGATGGGGCTGCCTCCTTGCCCAGCATGGGGCAGGAGCAGTGACTTGGGGGTGGGGGGGCTGTGCTGGTGGAGGGTCCTGCCGGAAAAGGGAAGGGTCTGAGGTGGAAGTGCAGACTCAGTCAGTCTGCCCTGGCAGTTAATGTGGGGGGCACTAGGACCCTGTGGCAGCAGTTCTGCAGGGAGGCAGCATGGAGCTGCACAGAAGAGGCAGGGACGCTCGACTACCTCTGGGGCCGGGGACATTCACGGGGCCAGCAAGAGGGGGCCGGGGGACACTCGGGGGAGGTGCAGGGGGGCGGCAGGTGGGGCCGGGGGGGAGACCTGTCCTCAAACATTGGTGGAGCTGGGCCCCTGGGCTCTGAATATTGCTGGTGCCCGGGCACCACGTGGGTATATAACTCACCGCCCAGGTCCAGAGTGTCTGGGAGCCATGGGGATGGGGAAGCTTGGGAACAGTGAGTGAGATGGGGAGCTTGGGGCCAGCAGAGGCCATTTACACCACACAGGTACCGGCTCTGGGGGTCACCGCCAGAGGGCAGTGGGGTAGATTTAGTGCCATGTCCTACTTGGTGAGGTTGGTGCCTGGGGCAGCCAAAGGAACAAGAGCCTGCAGGGGCTGGTACTCTCTCCCAGGGATGGGATGGGGACATAGTGCTCTGGGTGAGGGGACAGGTGGTGTATGTGGAGCAGAGGTGGTGACCCTAACAGGACCCCTAATGATGTTTGTGTAACTGTCCTGGACTCCCTCCTCCCTCCCAGCTCTGTGTGGTAGGACACCCTGGGGTGCATGGACCCCTGGGCCAGTGCTGCTGTAATGTGTGCACCAAGCCCCTGGAGCTGGGGATGCCAGGGAGCTGCCCAGACTCTCCCAGCATGCACCATGGTGCACACACAGTCAGGCAGCAAGCTGGGAGCAAACACACACAGCACAGCCATGGCTGTCAGGCAGAAAAGCTGCCGTGTGGGCACAATTTGTTGTAACTGGGTCAGGGGTCTGTCACAAGCTGGTTATAAAAACCTGCCTGCCTTTCCAGTGGGGACAGGGCCTTCCTCCCCCAAAATCCAGGGGGACATTGAACAGCTCCTGTCTGGGCATGTTACACTAGAAGGAAATTGTGAGCTAGATCCTGTTGCTGGGAAGGGAGAGCTTGGCAGTTCAGTTCAATTATGGCCAGATAAGAATGTGCATCCTGCAGAGCCCAGGTACCCCCTGCAAAAGTGACACCAGGGGGCAGCATTTAATCACTAATCAGCCCTTTCCCAAAGGGAGGCTGTCCCTGCTCTGCAATGAACCTGGGTTTTGTCTGCCCCTTTCCATCCACCCCAGTGATATTGCTGTTTCTAGCCTATTGAATTTCATAGGAAAATGCTCTGTGCAGGGAAAGGAGCAGAGAGCTCCCAGGGGGATGTGGGTCTCACCATGGATAAAACATCAGCGGTATGTACAGTACCTGCATAGAGCTGGGCGCTTCTCCACCCTGCAACCAAACATAGACAGAGGGGTGAGAACACCCCTGAACACCGACACGCTGAGCAGGAGACAATGTCACACAGGGTGATACTGGGGGGAATGGAACTTACTGAGCTCAGCCTGGAGTTTGTCTAAAAATAAAACACAGAGAAATGAGTGAATACCACAACCCCTGAGCAACAAAGGAATCAGCAAGGGGAGAAATACAGTAACCCCACCCGCTACCTGGCCAGGTGCAGGAGGTTGTTAGAGTTAAACAGGGATCCCTCTGAAAATGGAAAATATTAACCCTGTGAAGCCAGCAGAAAGCAGGATACAGTACACTGAGTGAAGTGCAGGATGGGAATTAAGAGGCTAAAATGGAATTAGCAGAGTGAACAGCCAGAGATATAAAACAAATACCAGGGAATTATTTCAGTCCATCAGAATCAGGAAGCCTGTGAGAGAATGGATGGGTCCCCTGGATCAGCAGCAGGGAAAAGGAGAAACTGGGGAGGGTAAGGACAATGCTAAGAGACAGGTTTCTTTGCATCCGTTTTTACCACAGAGGTTCCTGGGGAGAGACCTGCCCTGGAGCTGCTCTATTCAGGAAATAAAGATCAGGGATCGAGGTGTAAAGAGGTGATATTGGAACAAACTAAAGAGCTAGCAGCTGCTCAGAGCAGCGTAGATCCCTGCCAGATGGCAAATCCCAGGAACTCTCAAATTACATCAGACTATATGGCTGAGCTGCTAACAATAATACACATCTCATTAAAATCCGCTACACGTCTGGAGAATCGGAGGGTTGGGGATGTTGTAACCAACTTTAAAATTTTGGTAGAAGTAATCCTAAGAACTACAGACCAGTGAGCCTTACGTCAGTACCTGCTAAACTGGTTGAAACAATAACTAAAGCAGAATTCTAAAACAGTTATATGAGAATAATAGGATACGGTCTGACTAGCAGAGCTGGAAAGGTCCCACTAATCTATTAAATTGCTTTAAGTATGTCAATAAAATAGTGCACAAAGGAGAATCCATTGACAAAACTGATGTGGACTTCAAAAAGACTTTAACAAAGTGAAACTAAGTCATCATGGGGTGAGGGGTAAAGTATTGTCCTGGATCAAAAACCAGCTCAAAGACAGACACAAAGCAGGAATAAATGGTGAAAATTTACCATGGAAAAAGAGTTAGCGGTGGGGTGCCTCAAAGTTGGGCCTTCGGTTAGGACTGGTGTTCAGTATAGTTATCAGTGACTAGGAAAAAGGGATAAGCCAAAGGGTGGTGAAATTTGAAGATGTCACAGAACTATTTAGGTTAGACAAGAGCAGAAAAATCTTGAGTTATTTCAGAAGGACTAAGCTTGGGCAACATGAGGGCTGATGAAATTCAGTATTGATCAAAGTAAGGTAAGGCACATTGCAAGGAATAATTACAGCAATTCAGACAGGTTCTAGGGTTCTAAATTGTAACTGTAACTACTCAGGAATGAGACCCAGGCCTCACTGTACACAACTCCATAAAGATCTCTGTTCAATGTGCAACAATAGTTTAAAGAATGAAGAGTTAGGATGCAGAAAAAATAGGATAGAAAAATATACTTATCTAGTCCCTCAGCGAGGCACTGTGCTCAGGACTGGTCACCCCATCCCAGAAAGGATGTCTCAGAGATGGGCAACAATAATGATTAGAGCCCTGAAGGCACGGTATAAGGAGTGATTTTAAAAGGTGGCACATTTTAGTTCTGATAGGAGACCTGACAAAGAAATACAAAGCAGTGAGTGTGTGAGAGAAATTGGGTGCTCACACCTACCATCTCTCCTAATACAAGAACAAGAGGATACTCAAATAAACTGAAAAGCAGCAAATTTCAAACTGTAAGAGGAAATGACCTCTCAAGTCCCTTCCAGTTCTATGATTGTATGATTCTATGAAATAGTTTTATAGGATGCACAATTAGCCTGTGGAACAACTTGCCACAAGATAGCATTGAGGCCAGGAGTTTAGCAGGAGTAAAACAAAAGGACATTTAGACTGATAATGAGAACGTACAGATTTATACTGAGTAGGATTACAACAAAACAGACAAGCAAAGAAAGGAACCCAAATGGACAAAGAATTCAAAAAGGCCCAGGCATTGATATGGAATTATGAATCTCCAGAGTTATCACAGTTCTCAAAAAACACAAGCATTTTGGAAGGCAGAGAAACCCCCTCCTGCTTTAGGGCACAAGCCAATTGCTAACTGATGGGGGTCAGGAAGAAACTTTCCCTGGGGCAGGTTAGTCCGTCATCAGCCACTAGGGGGTTTCTCCCATCTTCTGAAGCAGCTACTGCTTCTGTTTTAGAGCCTGATCCAGTGAAACCCTTAAGCACAGGCTGAACAGGGATGGATTGACTCATTGGCTTAAAGTGCAGCATTTGCTTAACTACCCTGCTGAATTGGGGCCCTACTGAACTCACACTAAAGGCTGGTTTAGATATTTATCCCCAAATAAAACAACTACTTTGAGGTTAAAGCTTTTTTGGAAATCAACCATTAGTATTGGATGAGGGAAGTGAGGGCTCACACTCAACTCAATGGCATGTCTGTCTGTCTGTCTGTCTGCAGCGCGATAACTTTTGACAACCATGTGCCATCAGCTCTGTTTCAGGACATGTTTTAGGCATCAGTGGGCAGAACCTTCCGTATTATGGTGAAAAATGGAAATCTGTAAAAGCCTGATTTCCACTAAAATATCAGGATTCAGGGTGAGGCAGTGACCTCAGGGTTAGGGTCAGGGTGCCTCTCATCCTCCTCCGGCCATTGCCCTAGTTAGGTCACTCATCCTCAGTCTAGCCAAACTCCTCCCTTCCCCCAACCCCAGTCCCATGCAGAATCTTGTTCGTTTTGGTGAAAATCAAAAACATGGAAAAGCCAGATTTTAGTGGCATTTGGTTTTCTAATTTTCACCTTGATCAATAGAGATCTGCCCAGAATGGGGGGTGGGGAGGGGTGAAGGACCTGGCTGCACTGGGGCTGAGGGCCCACCTGGGTGTACAGCTCAGCCTACATGAGTAACAAAGTGTGTGCCCCTCCCTGTGCTATGGCAGTGTGTAGCAGCCAGCCCAGGCCAGTGCTGGGTACTGCACAGACACGGAGGAGCTGCCAGTCCCTCCCCTGAAGAACTCAGACTAACCAGACAGGACAGGAACAAGGCGGGGAAGGAGCAGAACGCACAAGCAGAGTGAGCAGAGCGATGGTCAAACAGCACGTCAGTGCCACCATTTAACAGTCTAACTGCGCTGTGCTGGGGGGAGGGGATGAGCTACATGGAAAGGGATGGGGGAGGGGAGCAGGGGGTGCAGTGAGGTTGGGGTGACAGGACTGGGTGGGAGGGGCTTGGAGCTGGCAGCCAATTAGCACAGGAGAAAAGACAGGCAGAGTAACACTGTTGCAAGCAGCATGATGACATCATCAGCCACCATGTCCCTGGCCACCACCTGCCTGACAGGGTTACACTGAGGATGTGAACTATGACAGCCAGCTCATAGCCTGGGCACAGCTCTGGCTACGTGCAGAGTGAGCCCAAACCTGCTCCCGCCCCTGGCTGTGTGGGTGCAACAAACCCCTGTGAGGGATAGCTCAGTAGTTTGAACATTGGCCTGCTAAACCCAGGGTTGTAAGTTCAGTCCTGGAGGGGGCCATTTAGGAATCTGGGGCAAAAATCTGTCTGGGGATTAGTCCTGCTTTGAGCAGGGGGTTGGACTAGATGACCCACTGAGGTCCCTTCCAACACTCATATTCTATGATTCAGTGAGTGGGGTTTGGGTCTGTTTGCTCCATGTCCTGAGTGTGAAGGACAAAGGGCAGAGCTTCTCTGTGCACTGCACAAACCAGACTGACTTTCTGTTCACAGCAAAGGCTCTGAGAGCTGCCCAGAGGGGCTATGAAACTTGTTATAAAGTCTGAGATTTCCCTCCCCTCCCCAGTGAAATGAACGAAGGGACTCACCTTTCTCTGCCTGATGTGCCACTGAAAGTGAATAACAGGAGAGGTGAGTTAAAAGGCAGAAGATTTAACTCAATTATTGCAAACTCATTAGAGTAATTTTTCTGCTGGTAGAAAGTAGAACACACACAGGGGCTCTGCCTCTAGCTATTCCCACTGCCCGCGTTATACTGGAGACACAAGGCCAAGTGCAGGTAAAACACTGAGTAAATGGCTCTCTCCTTTCCCCTCTGGCTGGGTGAAGGGAGGCCCCACACTGAACTCAGTAGCGTTTCTGTCTGTAATGGGATAACATTTGAAAACCACATCCCATCAGCTCCAGTGTTTCAGGACATGTTCTAGCCATAGATGGGCAGAACCCTCCTGATTTTCATGAAAACTGGAAATTTGTAACAGCCTGATTTCCACTAAAATCACCATCTGATCCCTTGAGATACAGGGTGAGGCAGTGACCTCAGGGTCAGGGTTTAAGGTGAGGGTGAGTTCAGAGTTAGGGTTAACAGGCCCCTCATTCCACTTCAATCAACCCCTGCCAGCTGGACTCCTCATCCCCATATTCCAGCCGGGCCCCTCGCCTCCCCACCCTGTCACCTACGGATATGGGTGACAATCAGAAAAGCCTGATTTTAGTGGAAATTAGTTTTTCCAGTTTTCTGCTTTTCACAAAAATCAGTAGGGTTATAGCTACAGTGGGATGTCGGGGTGGGGGGGGGGAGGAGAGGGACCCATTTGAAGGTTGGGGGACTGGGATGCAGGGCTGCCCAGAGGATTCAGGGGGCCTGGGGCAAAGCAATTTCAGGGGCCCCTTGCATAAAAAAAATTGCAATACTATACAATGCTATATTCTCATGGGGACCCCTGCAGGGCCCGGCCCAAATTGCTCCACTTTCTCTGGAGCCACGGGTGGCCCTGGGAAAAATAAACCTTCTGCATCTTGGCACAAACCCAGTTTTGAGAAAAATTCTTTTCAAGGTATCACTGGTTCTCAGCATCAGCTAGTGCTAAAAGGCACTAAAGCTCATTAAAAGGGTTGGACAAATATTTTTCGTCAAAACTTTTTGTGGATCGAAAACTAGGGGGTTTTAAAAAGCAGAAAAAAATCATGGACAATGTCTGCTTTCCTTCAAAATTTGTTGTAGTTTTTTTAATTGAAAAGCTGAAATTAGTCTGCGAAAACCTGAATATAGTTTGGGGTTTCAGAAATGTGTGGCCAAATATTTGCTGCTTGCTGTGTTTGATTGTTTAAACTCCACGAACTCAGCATTTGAGCTTGATCCAGAATCTGGGATGAGCCTATGTTGTGAAAACTGAAATGCTCAAAATAGCACATGCCCCGCAATGCAGGGATGCTCCTGGATGGGCTGTGGCTCCGGGAGAGAGGTGGAGACGGGGTCTGGCTGGGGCTGGGGAGGGAGCCTCGGCCGTTCTTGTGGGGGTCCCTGCGGAGCCCAGGGCTGGGGCAAATTGCCCCACTTGCCTCCCCCTCTGGGCAGCCCTGCTGGGGTGAGGTGCCCAGGTGGATGCAGCTCTGGGCCTATGTAAGCAACGAAGTAAGCAACCCTCTAGTTACAGAATTGCCACATAATTGTGCTCCGTGATCTAAACTGTCAGGGTAAGATTCTGTGCTCAGAATCTGTAGCCCAGGGGCACAGGAGGGCTAAGGCAGCTTTAAACCCACACTGCATCCCCCTGATCCTGGGTGCTCTGGATGCCAAAGCAGCTTCCGCTGTAACTCAGGGCTTGTCTTTATGGGAAGGTTACACCAATGTAAGGTAAGGTGGGAATTTAAACTGCTCTTGTTACACCAGCGGCAGATTTAGAGTTAGTGGGGCCGTGTGCTCATCTTCATTTTTGAGACCCCTCCTTGGGACCCAGCCAAGAAAAAGAACATTCTCTTTTATCTTCCTCCCCACCCCTGTTTTTCATTCTTTTTTCCTTCATCCTCCTCCTATAAGTAATAGGAAGTAAATGAAAATAAAGTGCGGTACCTTGATTGGTTTTGTAGTCTAACTTATTTTTCCACAGACCACTTGAAAATTGCTGAGGGTCTCGGCGACCACTTAATGATCTTTCCAAATATTGTTTGTACCATTAGCTAACTATTGTAAAGCGCTTTAGATAAGAGCACTTTATTAAAAAAAAATAATAAATGGAATGCGGGGTCTGGCCAGGACTTAGGGTGTGGGAGGGGGCTAAGGGCTGGAGGTGCAGGGTCTGGAAGAGAGTTAGAGTGCAGGAGCAGTCTGGTGGTTGGGGTGCAGGGTCTGGCGAGGAGTTAGGGTGAGGGAGGGGGCTCAGGGTTGGGGCAGGAGGTTGGGGTGTGGAGCGCTTACCTGTGTAGCTCCCATTTGGTGTGAGTGGTGCCGGAGTCAGGGAGGGCAGGGGGCTGGGTGTGTGTGTGTGGGGGTGCAGGGGTCAGGGCTGCGAGTTGTGAGGGGGGGTGCAGGAGTCAGGGAGGGCAGGGGGCTGCGAGTGTGTGAGGGGGTGCAGGAGTCAGGGCTGGGTGTGCAGGGTCTGGGAGGGAGTTAGGGTGGAGGAGCAGGCTGGGGGTTGGGGTGCAGGGTCTGGCCGGGAGTTAGGATGTAGGAGGGGGCTCAGGGTTGGGGCAGGAGGTTGGGGTGTGGAGCACATATCTCAGGCAGCTCCCATTTGGTGCTCAGGGTGGGGGTGGAGATGTGTGGGGTGCAGGGGTCAGGGCATGGGTGTGGGGGGGCTGGGTATATATAGGGGTACAGGAATCAGGGAGGGAAGGGGGCTGGGAGTGTATGAGGGGGATGCACGAGTCAGGGAAGGGGGCTGGGTGTGTGTGAGGCAGATGCAAGAGTTAGGGCAGGGGGCTGGATGTGTGTGAGGGGGGTGCAGGACTGAGGGCTGGGGGTGTGGGCTGGAGTCATGGGGGGCTCCCAGCCCCCTGCCCCAAGTGACTCACAGCAAGGGGCTGGGGGGGATATGTGTAGGGGGAGTGCAGGGCCCCACCTTTGCTCTGCCCTGCCCTGATTCCACCCCCTTCCCCAAGTCCCTGCCTCTTCTCCATCTCCTCCCCCGAGTGGCCCCGCTCCTTCCCCTCCCTCCCAGAGTGACCTGAGCACGGCAAGAGGGGATGGGAGGGGTTGGAACATGGCATGCTGGAGGGAGGAGGCAGGGGAGAGGGGAGCTTAGCTGCCAGTGGGGGCAGAGCCTGCAGCAGGAGTCCTAGGAGCCAGCACTACCAAGCTTCTGTCCCCGCAGCTGCCTGGCCCTGGGGCCCTCTGTTGTTGGTGGGCCCCCTGCCAGGACACCCTGTGTTTTACTGTAAATCCGCCTCGGTGTTACACCAGAATAATGCCCCATGTCAGCACTGTTATTCCGTAATGGGAGTGAGTTTTTCTGGTTTGGCTTGTGCCTTTAGTTATGGCAGCCTTTCCCTGGGTGAAGGGCAGCAGCACAGCCCAGGATCTCTGCAGCACTGTGCCCTGGGCCCCACTCCTGACACCCCTCTCTTGTTCCCAGGCCCATCTCCCACACACCCCTAAAATAGGGCTTATGAGAGGTTCCTCAGGGGTAGCCTGTAGCTGTTCCCTGCACTGCCTGCGGTGGAAGAATCCTCCCCCAGCTGGATCCAGGCCTTCTAGAGCCATTTTATACTAATCATAAAGGGGTTGAAGTCTGGGTGAAAATCTCACCCTCCATTTATTTAAATGTGCCCAGCTTTTATGGGTATGAAGATATAATTGATCAAGTGACGTCCGTGTAAGCAGTGCACCTGCCCAGAAAGATCTACTTGAGTCTGCAGACAGTGCTGCTTGCTGCTCACACTCAACACTGTGGGGTGGGGATGCTGACACTAAGGCCTGATTGATGACAATTTAATTGTCACCATTTGCAATTATCTCAGTGCTGATCATTTTAGCAGAAACATGCACTTCTCCCTCACCAGGGCCGGCTGTAGGCACCAGCGCTCCAAGCATGTGCTTGGGGCGGCACTTTCCAAGGGATGGCACTCCAGCCCCCTCCCCACTTTTTTTTGCTTGGGGCGCAAAAAGCCGGGCGCGGGCCCTGAACCAAGATGTTCCCTGTCAGCTGAGGCTTGCAGGCTGAGCTGGAACTGACACTGCAGTTCTGGCTTCAGTAGCTAGATGGCGTCACGGCAGCCTGAGTTGCACAGGCTGGAGTGCAGTTCAGGCTGCCCTGCCGCTGGCGAGCCCAAGCATCATCCCCCGGAGCTGAGCCAGGGCTGCGGTGGCGAGAGGGGCTCAGCTACGGGGGATGATGCTCGGGCTCTCCAGCGGCAGGGCAGCCTGAACTGCACTCCAGCCTGTGTGTGAGGAGCCGAGGAGGGAGGGAAGTGGGGCCCGGGATGCAGGGAGGGGTCCTGCTGCCGCTGCTGCTCTGAGTCTCCCCAGGGTGGCGTGGCGTTTCCCCGCCTGAGTGGGCTGTGCAGGGCACCGCCGGGCTGTGCAGGGGGCGTGGATCCTAGCTCCCGCGCTGACAGGGTGAGTGGCTGGGCAGCCCGAGCTGCCAGGGAACTGCCCCCGGACCCAGCCCACCGCGCACCTCTCCTGCCTGAGCCCTGCGCTGCCTGCCCTGGGTGGGGAGAGGCAGAGCTCAGCTCTGAGCAGGGCAGCGGGGCATAATTCCCCACCAGGGGACCCCTGCGGCTCAGGCACCTGGGAGGTCAGTGTCTGTCCTCTCGGCTCTGCCTGCACAGGGCTGGGGAAGCAGCCGTCAGCGCCTGCCCCTCTCAGCCCTTGCACTCCCCATCTCACTCACAGCCCCTCCACTTGTACCTCACCCCATCGCTCCTTTGCTGCACCCCTTCCCCTTGTACTCTCCCTTCACCCGCACCTCTCACCTTGTACCCTCCTCCAGCCCCCTTCCCCTGCACCTCTTCTCCCGCAGCTTTCCTGATCCCGCCTCTCCTCCTCCATTGTCCTCTGAGAGTACATCACACCCTGCTTCTCTGCCAGTGTAGAGCCCCCACGCATCCCCACGCTCGCTCCTCTGCCTGAACCCTCTTCACTAGATCCCCATCCCTTTCCGGGTACAAGGTTTGAGGGTTAGTCCCTGTGCCTTCCATGTGCATTTGGAGCACTAAAGATGGGGTTGCGGGGGATGGGGAGGGGGTGAGATTTATACTAAAGTGAAATAAAAATAGGAGAAACGGTTTGATTCCCACTGCAAGTGTAAACGGGGATTGCTGTGGTGAGCGAGGAGGTCATGTTTGGCGGGGGAGCCCAGGGCTGGGGCAGCAGGGCGTGCGGGTGGGGGTTGGGGAAGAGAGAGCCCAGGGCTGGGGCAGCAGGGAGTACGGGTGGGGGTGGGGAAAGAGAGAGCCCAGGGCTGGGGTGGCAGGGGGTGGGGGGCAGCCAAAATTTTTTTTTGCTTGGGGTGGCAAAAAACCTAGAGCTGGCCCTGTCCCTCACAGCTGGATTAGGACAGATACTGGGGAGGGCAGCAGTGGGGCAAGGGCAGTGGGGCAGCTACCTGTCATCAAAGGTTGCTGGGGTGAGAAACTGAGTTCAGGCTTCTCCTCCTCCATCCAAGTACAGTGTAACCTCTGTGCATGCTAAAATGGGGAGGGGAGAGAGGAGATACATTTCCCCTCCCTTCCCTCAAGTACAAAATGCCTCCTGGTCCTGAATACCAGAACACACACACACTCTCTGAGGGCGAAATCCTGCCCCTTCCCTCTTTACATGGCTGTGGAAAGGCCAGGATATGGGGCGGGGAATCCCATGAGAGGGATGCTATTACACACTGGGCAAGTCTCACAGTCCCTAGCAATGACTCTGGCCCAACTGGTCTAGGGCTACTCAGGCTCTGGGCTCAAGGTGCTGTTCCTGTAATTTCCATGGGGTTTTAGGACAATTGGCCCCTTCTCCCTCAGAGCCCAATACAGAGACATTCCCCATCACCCGTTCAAATACCAGCACGTTATTTGTAATTGTTTCATCCTATGTGTGTTTTACACTTTCTCCAGCACACACGTGTAGCCCCCTCCTGCCCCATCAGATTAGTCTCTATGCAAATACCTTTCCCTTCCATGCCCCTGCTGAAATGGGGGGCTCTGCTCATTTCCCACCCATCTCCCCATTGCTCTGCTGTTCCCCACTTCAGGCGCTGCAGCCCACTCAATTCCATAGCTGCAGCCTGAGCCATCACTTCCCATGGGCCTCCAGGCACACCCAGGTCCCCAGGGCGAGAGAGGGAATCCCCATCCTGTGATGATCTTTACACTGAGGCTTTGTCTACAGTTGACTGAATGAAAAAACTACAGTTGACTGAATGAAAAACTTTTGTTGTTCAGAGTTGTTAAAAAAATACACACCCCCGAATGACAAAAGTTTTGCCCGTGAAAAGCTTCGGTTTGAACAGCGCTTTGTCAGCAGGAGAGTTCTCCTACTGACAAAGCTACTGCTGCTCCTTGTGGGTGGAAGTGTTTTGTCAGCAGGAGAGCTTTCTCCCACGAACAAACAGCAGCTATGCTGCGTGCCTTTTTTCATTTGCAGACCCCTACAAAATTCTGAATCGTGGTGCAGACCCCTTTGGAAATCTTAGGCATAGTTTGCCGACTTGCAGGAGTCCGTGGGCCACAGGCTCAAAACCGCTGCTCTAGGCCAGTGATTCCCAAACTTCAACAGCCCGCGAACCCCTTTCACTAAATTGTGAAATCTTGCGAACCCCCTCCTAAAAATGAATATTTTCAGGGATTTAAGTTTAAATTTCCTCAGTGTGATGGATGCCCCAACTGTCCGGCCCTGCTCTTTCTGGGGCTCAGGCTGGGGTTCGGGCTGCCGGCTCCCCCGCTGACCGCTGTGACTCAGGCTGCCAGCCCCAACAGCCCGGCCCCGTTCTCCCTGGGGCTCGGGCTGCCAGCCCTGCGTGGAGCGCTGGGGTTTGGGTTGCCGGCTCCCCCGCTGACAGGGGCAGGGCTCAGGCTGCCAGCCTCAACTACCCTCCCTGCTCTCCCTGGGCCTCGGGCTGTCTGCCCTGCAACCGGATCCCACCTGCTGTCTCTAATGCCCGGGGTCCTCTGGCAGCGATTAGTGAAATTTTTTGGGCGAACCCCCTGTAACGTTCTGCAAACCCCAGTTTGGGAACCACTGCTCTAGGGGGAGAAAAGGGAGAGAGGTGAGATTCCCCTGTCGTATTTATGGGAATAATCCTTACATCAGTTAATGTAACTAGCCAAGTCACTGACCTTTCTTGCTCTCCAGTTCAGATTGCAGCGTCTCTAGAGAGAAAAAGGGGAGAGAGGGGAGATTTCATTCCATCATGTTTATGGTGAAGTTTAATTCAGCTCTGCTGTAGTTATGAAATATGGAAACAAATGGAGACACTCAGGTCTGTCTGTGGAGGTCCCTGCATCCCCATCCTAGGCCAACTCCTGACCTTGTGGGTGGTGCCTGCCCCCGGGAAAGTGATACCTGGGAACAGCTCCCCCTAGGGCCTGGGTAGATGGGGAGTATCCCAGCTAAGAACAGGGTGAAGATGCCTTTCTTTAGCTGGGTGCTCAGGTCAGCATGAGCTAAGGAGGGGTGTGTGGATGGGCCCCTACAGACATCGCCTCTAAGATCTGCTCTTTCCCACTGGGAGCTCGTCCCCTTGGTGCATCAGTCCTGAGGTATCAACACTGCAGGAAATGGAGGTAGCGTCATGTCTGCCAGTCACTGCTGAGAACAGCCCGAGTGAGACCATCTTGTGCCCAGTGTGAGCAGCGTCTCAGACCAGCTGTGCAAGTCCTGAGTGTGTTTGTGTTATTACAGCATCCGAGCCACAGCTCACCAATGCAGCTGCTGTGGAGAATTCTCTGAAAGGCCCAGGGAACAATTAATTGTTCTTGATTTTTTAGTGGTTGGAAATGAGCCCAACATAACTCTCTCTGGGCACAGACACAAATTTTACATACAACTCAAAATGAGTTAATCCCTGGCACCTAAACATGGACTCAACCCACATATTGTATCTGTTAAAACTGTGAACTAAACCAGTTCGCACCTGGTAGTGACAGAGTGTGAAAGGTTCTAAAGGTGCAACATCCAGTTCCAACTTTCACAAGCACAAAGCACAGCTCCTTTCTGCTTCTCTGAATTACCTGCTTCTGTCCCCACTGGGAAATCATTGTACCAGACATTTCCTCTTTCCAATCCTTCTGACACTTGCAAATTTCTACATAACGTTTACAGCACTTCAGGTGAGAATACACTCTGGGTGGGACTTTCAAAGGTGCTTTTGGCATTTGCACATTCAGTGCCCATTTATTAAAAAAATAATTGAGTATCCAGACCCCTAAGGGAGCTCTGAAAACCCCAGCTCCCTATAAACACACAGATCACTAAAGGTCAATTTCTGCCCTTTATGAGCAGAGAAAAAACTACAGTTGAGCACTCATACTACTGTAACCCTTCTGCCAGGTGGAGCCAGCAGCAATCAGGGCTGGGTTCAATACCTGAGGGTTCCTTTCCATCGATACAACACAGAATCAGCTTAAGCACCCACCCAGTAACCTTGGAAATTTACACACCACCCCTGGGTGCCTCTGAGAGGCAATACTTCCCCACTTGTAAGCACAGAGTCTGAGTGTAGAAAAGAAACCTTTAATAAAAGAAGGAAATAACTCGGCATTAATTTGGGGAAAGACTGCAAAAAGGGTTCATAAACATAAACCATGAGTAAAAGACCCAACCCCAAGTAGGTTGGGCAGTGTTCTTTTCCCCTCAGGTTCTTAAGTCCAGCAACTGAAAAGTCCCTTTCACATGCCTGACCCTTCTCTGCATCCCACTCACAGTTGCTATCCTTGGTCAGTGCAGACCCAGAGTTCTGAGGTGCAAGTTCACTTCCCACCTTGGACAGGGCCACCCAGAGAATTCAGGGGGCCTGGGGCAAAGCAATTTGGGGAGCCCCTTCCATTAAAAAAAAGCTAGAATACTATATTCTCATGGGGGCCCCTGTGGCCCCGGGGCAAATTGCCCCACTTGCTCCCCCTCCCCCCAGGGCGGCCCTGGGAAAAATAAACATTTAAAAACCTTCTGCATCTCGGCATAAACCCAGTTTTGAGAAAACTTCTTTTCAAGTCACCTTTACAAGGTATCACTGGTTCTCAGCATCAGCT
Organism: Mauremys mutica; assembly: GCF_020497125.1. NCBI lineage: Eukaryota > Metazoa > Chordata > Testudines > Geoemydidae > Mauremys > Mauremys mutica. The sequence continues at coordinate 39,700,927 of NC_059083.1, forward strand.
AGTGCTAAAAGGCACTAAAGCTCATTAAAAGGGTTGGACAAATATTTTCTGTCAAAACTTTTTCTGGATAAAAAACTAGGGGTTTTTAAAATCAGAAAAAATCACGGACAATGTCTGCTTTCCTTCAAAATTTGTTGTTTTTTTTTTAATTGAAAAGCTGAAATTAGTCTGCTAAAACCTGAACAAGGTTTGGGGTTTCAGAAGTGTGTGGCCAAATATTTGCTGCTTGCTGTGTTTTATTGTTTAAAGAAACAATAAAAAAATTCTGCTTAAAAAAAATCCAAAACTTTTGAACCACCTCAGCTTGTGACCAAATGCCTGAGCCCATCCAGTCAGAGATTTTTCCAGGTTTCTGATACTCTGCTGGCTTCCTTGACTCACATCTGTCTCCATAACTTTGGGTTCATTTAGGTTAGAACGTAAGAACATAAGATAAGAATGGCCATACTGAGTCAGACCAAAGGTCCAACCAGCCCAGTATCCTGTCTACCGACAGTGGCCAATGCCAAGTGCCCCAAAGGGAGTAAATCTAACAGGCAATGATCAAGTGATCTCTCTCCTGCCATCCATCTCCATCCTCTGACAAACAGAGACTAGGGACACCATTCCTTACCCATCCTGGCTAATAGCCATTAATGGACTTAATCTCCATGCAGTTATCTGTTTCCTAGAGACTGGCTCCATGGGGTCCCCTCACAAATTGGAGACGGTTACTGTGGGTTTGTCTTTAGTATAGCTTATGTACCTACTCCACGAACTGAGCATTTGAGCTTGTTCCAGAATCTGGGATGAGCCTATGTTATGAAAACTGAAATGCTCAAAATAGCACATGCATGTGAATGGGCACAAGATGCTAAAATTAATTAATCCAGGGGTTCACAAACTGGGGGTCGGGACCCCTGAGGGGGTCACAAGCAGGGGCGGCTCTAGGAATTTCACCACCCCAAGCACGGCGGCATGCTGCGGGGGGCGCTCTGGCGGTCGCTGGTCCCGCGGCTCCGGTGGACCTCCTGCAGATGTGCCTGCGGAGGGTCCGCTGGTCCCACGTCTGCAGGAGGTCCACCGGAGCCGCCTGCCAGCGACCGGCAGAGCGCCCCACGCAGCATGCCACCCCAAGTGCGCGTTTGGAGCGCTTGGGTCTGGAGCCGGCCCTGGTCACAAGGTTATTACTGAGGGTCACGAGCTGTCAGCCTCCACCTCAAACCCCACTTTGCCTCCAGCTTTTATAACAGTGTTAAATATATAAAAAATGTTTTTAATTTAAAAGGGGGGGGTCGTACTCAGAGGTTTGCTATGTGAAAGGGGTCACCAGTACAAAAGTTTGAGAACTACTGAAATAACCCTTCTGGAGCCTCGGGGAATGCAGGGGATGGGGGTCTCCCTTGGTAGGGTTGGGAAGGAGGTAGGTGGTGTATGATATTGCTCTTTTCATGTGATCCCTCCCCCATGGCTCTCTTGGCTCTATCACTGTTAATCTAAAGTGGCTAATTTTAAATGAAGCTACCCTCCCCTGACTGACTCTCCCTATGACACTGAAATTAAATGTAGACTATAATTTGACATTTGAGAAGTGAAAGGGATGGTAGCTCTAAGGGAAAAGATAACAGCTTGGCTCATTGTGTTAAATAGCTGTCTGCAAGCCTCAAACTGCTGAATGAGCTTTAGGTTAGGGAAGGCTGTGCCTCAACAGCCTGGCCCTGCCCCCTATCTGACCCCCATCCACTTCCTGCCCCCTGACTGCCTCCCTCAGAATCCCTGACCCATCCTGCTCCTTGTCCCCTCACCACCACCCCCAGCACCCTGGGGCCCCACCCCTCACCAACCCTCCCTGTCCCCTGACTACCCCGACCCCTATCTACCCCCCCGCCGAGTCCTGACAGACCCCCGAACGCCCATGATCCAACTCCCCGTCCCCTGACCGCTCCCCCCCCAGCAGCGCTGTCCAGGGCCACTCCTGGGTTACCGCCGCCTCTCCCCTCTCTCGGAGCTTCAATGAGCTGTGTCCAGGAGCTGGCTTCTGGACAGTGCTGCAGCGGCATGGTTCTGGCGGGTCCAGAGCTCGCAGCCCCTCCCCCTTACCACACAGCTCTGACTCAGTGGGAGGAGCTCAGGCCCCGCTGGATCCACACCGCTGCAGCGCTGTCCAGGGCTGCTCCTGATGCGGTGTGCTGAGGCACTTGGGGAAGGTGGAGACGGGGCCGGGGGGCCCTTTGGGCCCCGGAGCCTGAGGCAAATTGCCCCATTTGCCCCCACCCCCTGGGTAGCCCTGACCTTGGATGGAGGGGGTGGTAAAGAGGCACCTAACTCTCTCCACTGCTCAGGCACTCACTCATCGCCCCTCTCTGCCAGCCACCCTGCTGGCTGCTCGCTGGTCATTGCTCCCGCTAGCTGCCTGCTCACTGCTCAAGCCGCTTCTCTCCACCAGCCACTCATTCATCAGCTGACTGTCAATCAACTTCTGCTACCACCTGCCTCTCTGCTGTGACCTCTGCACATCAGACTGTTAGTAATTTTTAGCTCTTTGCATGCGAGGCAGAAACACTGCCCCAGCTCAAGTGATTTCAGCTCTCAGTGATTTTTAGCTCTTTGTAGGCAAGGCAGAAACAAAGTCATACCACAACAGAGTTCAACTGTGATTGAGCATTCAACATAATAAAGATGCTCCTTATGAAGCCTATTTAGCTCTGTCTTTGAACAATTTTGGGGGAAACAGGTTAAACCAGTCCAGGGAGGACCCTGGGGAAGTTAACACAGTTAGTGACTCTGGCAGCTCACTGTCCCTGCCAGGGGCCTGGGCTGGCACATGTCTGAATGGCTGCCTGTACTGGGCTCAGCAGGTGCTACTATGCTGTGTGAACAGGACCTAAGGTTGGCACCTGTCCAGGTTTTCCCAGGATCGTTCCTTTGTTCAGGTCGCTGTCCTGGGAAATCTGTGAGTCTGCCCAGGACGTTACAAGTCCTGGATGTGTTGGTGGCTGTAGCAGGGAAGCTGTAGGGTGGCGGAGGGAGTTCTGCACAGAGAGAGGTCTGCCTCCAGGTTGCCTGGTTGCTGCACGGACAGGGCAGCTTCGGAGCAGTGAGTGTCATGGGGAGCTAGGGGCAGCAGGGCCCAGTCACCACCATGTAGGTACTGGCTGTGGGGTCACCACCAGGGGGAGCTGGGTAGATCTGGCTCTATGGCCTTCTAGGCATGTTTGGTACCTGGGGTAGACACAGAGACAAGAGCCAGTGGGGGCTGGTACTATCTCCCAGAGGTGGGATGGGGAGACAGTGCCCTGGGTGGTGGGACAGGTGGTGTATGTGGGGCAGACAGATGTCATAGTTTTTTGCACCTCAGAGGTGACAACCCTAATAGGACCCCCAACAGTGTTTGTGGAACTGCCCCCACTCCCCAACTCTGTGCGGTAGGATAACCTGGAGTGCATGGACCCTGGGCCACTGGTGTTGCAATGTGTGTGCATGTTCCCTGGGCTCTCTGATCCCTGCTGAAGCAGCCCAGACTCTCCCAGCATGCACCAGGGTGCACACACAGTCAGACAGCAGGCTGGGAGCAAACACACACACAGCTCAGCCACACCTGTGAGGCAGAAAAGCTGCCGTGTGGGCACAATTTGTTGTAACTGGGTCAGTGGAGTGTCTCTTTATGAAAACCTGTCTGCTCTTGCAGTGAGCACAGGGCCTTCCTCACTCCAAATCCATGGAGACAGTGAACAGCTCTGTAATGAGGCATTGGTCTCACACCGGCCTGTAAGGAGTTAATAGAGACCAAGGGAGGCTACAAGAGAAACAGCCAATAGGAGAGGGGTTGTGAGGAGCAGAAAATCAGGGCCCAGAAGGACCTTATAAGAAGAGCTGCAGGGCAAAGTGGAGTCAATTACTACCTGCAGTTCAAGGTGGGAGGACTGGGTGCCTTGCAGGTGGAAGGAAGCTAGCAGTGTGTGGACAATGCAGTGCTGGGCAGCAACAGGGGAGTGAGAGGCAGCTAGGACTGGCACGCTCAGACCCTCAGGTGAGGGTGAAGAAGGTGCTGGGGCTCTGGAGAAGTGACCCTGGGAAATGTACTGAGAGATTGGAAGGGATGCAGCATGTGGCTGCCATCTACGGGGTCCCTGGACTAGGACCTGGAGTAGTGGGTGGGCCCAGGTCTCTCCTCCCTCCCCACTGGGAAGTGGCTGGACAATTGACAGCAGTCACCAGTGGAGGAAGTGGAGGGGGAAGCACAGTTCTTGATATGCCAGATGTTGCGGTTCTTGACTGGGAGCAGATGTGATGGTGGGTGAGACACCATTGGGAGAGGGCGTATCTACTTGTGGATCTCATTCCTAAGATGACCAGCAGGAGGTGCCAACGTGGTGAGTGGAGCCCTGTTACAAGCTTTTGTCTGGTCATGTTATGCCATAAAGAAATTGTGACTAAAACACAGTCTGAGCATGGCATTGCTGCTGTTGGGAGGAGAGAGCTTAGCAGTTCAGTTCAATTATGGACAGCTAAGAACGTGCATCCTGCAGAGCCCAGGTACCCCCTGCAAAGGTGACACCAGGGGGCAGCATTTCATCACTAATCAGCCCTTCCCAAAGGGAGCATGTCCCTGCTCTACAATAAACCTGGGGTGTCGCCTGCCCCTTTCCATCTGCCCCCAATGATATTGAATTTCATATGCTCTGTGCAGGAAAAGGTACAGAGAGCTCCCAGGGGGAGGTGAGTCTCATCATGGATAAAATATCAGTGATATGTACAGTACCTGCATAAAGCTGGGCGCTTCTTCACCCTGTACCCAAACAGACAGAGGGGTGGGAACTCCCCTGAACACAGACACACTGAGCAGGAGCCAATGGCAGACAAGGGTGATACAGGGGGGAATGGGACTTACTGAGCTCAGCCTGGAGTTTGTCTAAAAATAAAACAAAGAGAAATGAGTCAGTATCACATTATCTTGCAGAAGAGAAGTGAGTCAAAAAGACCTTAAAACAGGGAAGTTGCAATCCTTAGACTCAGCCTGGAGGCTATATCAGCAGCAACCCCTGAGCAATCCTTCAGCGAATGGTAAGTATTAACCCTATGAAACTAGGAGAAAGGAGTATAAAGCATGTTGGGTGAAATTTGTGATGGGACTTAATAGGCTAAAATGGAATTAGTAAAGTGAATGGTCAGAGATATAAAACAAATTCCAGGGAAGTATTTCAGTATATTGGAATCAAGAAGCCTGTCAGAGAATCAATGTGTCCCCTGATTCATCAGGGGTTAAAGAGAGCAATTGAGAAGGTTCAGGACAATGCTGAGAGCCTAACTGATTTCTTTGCATCAGGTTTCACCATAGAGGGTGCTGGGGAGAGTCCTGCCCTGGAGCTACTCTGTTCAGGAAGAGGAGATATTGAAACAAATTGATACATTAAAGGGCCAGCAACCACCAAGACCAGAGGGGTTCCCTGCCAGATATCAAAGCCCAGGAGCTCTGAAAATGACATCAGAGAGATATGGCTGAACTGTTGTTAATAATATGCATCTCTCATTAGAATCAGCTACTATTCTGGAGAATTGGAGGCCTGGCAATGTTGTACCCAGCTTTAAAAATCTGTCTGGAGTAATCCTGAGAATTACAGCCCAGTGAGCTTTACTTCAGTATCTGGTAACCTGGTTCAAATAGTAACTAAAATAAAATTATAAAACAGCTGTATGATAATGATAGGATAAGCTCTGACTAGCAGATCTGGACAAGAAACCTGTGTCTGTGTCCCACTAAATCTATTAAATTGCTTTGAGTAATTGATCTTTGATTATCAGCAGGTAAGTATGCCCAGTGGTCTGTGATGGGATGTTACATGGGGTGGGATCTGAGTTACTACAGAGAATTCTTTCCTGGGCGCTGGCTGGTGAGTCTTGCCCACATGCTCAGGGTTTAACCAATCACCATATTTGGGGTCGGGAAGGAATTTCCTCCAGGGCAGATTGGCAGAGGCCCTGGGAGGTTTTTCGCCTTCCTCTGCAGCATGGGGCTCGGGTCACTTCCTGGAGGATTCTCTGCAGCTTGAGGTCTTCAAACCACAATTTGAAGACTTCAATAACTCAGACATAGGTTAGGGGTTTGTTATTGAAGTGGATGGGTGAGATTCTGTGGCCTGCATTGTGCAGGAGGTCAGACTAGATGATCATAATGGTCCTTTCTGACCTTAAAGTCTATGAGTATGTCAGTAAAATAATATACAAAGGAAAACCCAAGGGCATAGTTTATGTGGACTTTCAAAAAGCTTTTACGTTCCACATTAGTATGGAAATTGTCATCATGTGGTCAGAGGTCAAGTATTGTCCTGGGTCAGAAACCAGCTAAAAGACAGAAAACAAAGAGTAGAAATAAATGGTCAATTTTCACATGGAAAGTATAGGCAATGGGATGCCTCAAAGCTCAGTAGTAGGACTGGAGGTTAGTCTATTTATCAGTGACTTAGAAAAAGGGATAAGCCAAGACGTGGCAAAATTTTGGCCAGATTACTGTGATATTTACTATATGAAGATCTTGATTTAGCCAAATAGCAGCTTTGTCAGGAAATGCATCAGGAACAGGGAGGAAGATTCCAAAGCTGTCAGGATTCCAGACAGAGGCCTAGAGACGGACAACCAGCATGTAGGCAGCAGCTGGAAGGGCATCCAGCTGTCATCCAGAGTGAGTTCCCCAGACCAGCGGGGTCTGGAATGGGGAAAGCTGCAGCTCAGAAGAGAGAAACTGCAGCCAGAGCACCAGGGACTTGCTGACAGGAGCAGGAGAAGTGGAATGTGAGAAGGAACACTAGCATGAGCAGGATGAAGACAGAGAAGCAGTGACAGCATGAACTATAGAGGGAGAGGCTGTACCAGCAGCTCACTGATCCAGGAGGTGGAGTCAGACACCGTATGCCTAGCACCTTAGATGGCAGAAACTCTGCATTGTTACCTCCTCATAAGGATGGGGATGGCATAGATGTATGTTTAAAATAAAAATGCTTTGAGATGAGTTCTGAACTGGGTGACGTGGCATGGTAGCTGTCTCTGTTACTGAAAGGGAAGGCTTTAGACACTTTCACCCATATGGCCAGGAAGGACTATGGAAATTATGAGCAATGTAAATGAGCTTTACTGTAAAAGTCTAACACTCGAAGCAGATAAGAGGAAATTGCAGAGGTTTCAGAGAAAAGGGGCTATGAATTCTGCTGAAGATACTACCTCAGTGAGGGATCAGATTAGGAAATGGCTGGGGGGGGGGGGTTACAATTGTGGAAAAAATCTTATGAATTTATGGGCCTGGAGCAGTTCTATAAACTCTGCCCCCTTGACCTAAAATCTTGGTTACCAGAGAGATCCGCAAGCTCAGTGCACAGCAGACCCATGAACAGATGCATAAACAGATTTCCAGGCTGAGGGCAATACACCTGCTCTGCAGTATCTACAGGAGATCACTGTGGGTGGGGGGAGTGAGAGAGGGCTCTGCTGTGAGTTATATGCCAATGACACCCAAATGTCTGTCATGCAACCACCAGTGCTGCTCTGATGTCAGGATGTATATCTCAGATCAGCTGCTGGAGGAAGAGCAGGAAAGCAGGAAAGTGTGGGCCCCTTGCTGAATGAGAGAGGGAACCTAGTGACAGAGGACGTGGAGAAAGCTAGTGTACTCAATGCTTTTTTTGCCTCTGTCTTCACAGACAAGGTCAGCTCCCAGACAGCTGCACTCTGCAGCATGGTATGGGGAGGAGGTGACCAGCTCTTTGTGGAGAAAGAAGTAGTTCGGGACTATTTAGAAAAGCTGGATGAGCACAAGTCCATGGGGCCGGATGCGCTGCATCCGAGGGTGCTAAAGGAGTTGGCCGATGAGATTGCAGAGCCATTGGCCATTATCTTTGAAAAATCATGGCGATCGGGGGAGGTCCCGGATGACTGGAAAAAAGCTAATGTAGTGCCCATCTTTAAAAAAGGGAAGAAGGAAGATCCAGGGAACTACAGGCCAGTCAGTCTCACCTCAGTCCCTGGAAAAATCATGGAACAGGTCCTCAAGGAATCAATCCTGAACCACTTAAAGGAGGGGAAAGTGATCAGGAGCAGTCAGCATGGATTCACCAAGGGCAAGTCATGCCTGACTAACCTAATTGCCTTCTATGATGAGATAACCGGCTCTGTGGATGAGGGGAAAGCAGTGGATGTGCTATTTCTGGACTTTAGCAAAGCTTTTGATAAAGTCTCCCACAGTATTCTTGCCAGCAAGTTAAAGAAGTCTGGGCTGGATGAATGGACGGTAAGGTGGATAGAAAACTGGCTAGATGGTCGGGCTCAACGGGTAGTGATCAATGGTTCCATGTCTAGTTGGCAGCCGGTATCAAGTGGAGTGCCCCAAGGGTCGATGCTGGGGCCGGTTTTATTCAATATCTTCATTAACGATCTGGAGGATGGTGTGGACTGCACCCTTAGCAAGTTTGCAGATGACACTAAGCTGGGAGGAGTGGTTGATATGCTGGAGGGTAGGGATAGGATCCAGAGGGACCTAGACAAATTAGAGGATTGGGCCAAAAGAAATATGATGAGGTTCAACAAGGACAAGTGCAGAGTCCTGCACTTAGGACGGAAGAATCCCATGCACTGCTACAGACTAGGGACCAAATGGCTGAGCAGCAGTTCTGCAGAAAAGGACCTAGCGGTTACGGTGGACAAAAAGCTGAATATGAGTCAACAGTGTGCCCTTGTTGCCAAGAAGGCTAATGGCATTTTGGGTTGTATAAGTAGGGGCATTTCCAGCAGATCGAGGGATGTGATCATTCCCCTCTACTCAGCACTGGTGAGGTCTCATTTGGAGTACTGTGTCCAGTTTTGGGCCCCACACTACAGGATGGATGTGGATAAATTGGAGAGAGTCCAGCGGAGGGCAACAAAAATGATTAGGGGGCTGGAGCACATGACTTATGAGGAGAGGCTGAGGGAACTGGGATTGTTTAGTCTGTAGAAGAGAAGAATGAGGGGGGATTTGATAGCTGCTTTCAACTACCTGAAAGGGGGTTCCAAAGAGGATGGATCTAGACTGTTCTCAGTGGTAGAAGATAACAGAACAAGGAGTAATGGTCTCAAGTTGCAGAGGGGGAGGTTTAGGTTGGACATTAGGAAAAACTTTTTCACTAGTAGGGTGGTGAAGAACTGGAATGGGTTACCTAGGGAGGTAGTGGAATCTCCTTCCTTAGAGGTTTTTAAGGTCAGGCTTGACAAAGCCCTGGCTGGGATGATTTAGTTGGGTTTGGTCCTGCTTTGAGCAGGGGGTTGGACTAGATGACCTCCTGAGGTCCCTTCCAACCCAGAGATTCTATGATTCTATGGCTCAGACACAACCCAGGCAACACCACAGTGGTGCTGGCTGAAGGGAGAAGTTTTTGGAAGAACTGGCTGGGTCAGTTGAAGGCTCACAGCGCCCATTCACCAAAGTGGACAGAGCTTTCTGCCTCCCACGGAAATCCATTCTCCCAATCGGCTAGTAAACAAGCAACTGGACTTTCATCACCTGATGGGGCTTTGAGGCTATTGTGGAGAGGGGAGGGTCACCTGCCAGGGGGTAATCGGAAGCCTATAAAAGGAAGGTTCGCTCAGTGGCCTTTTTGTGAAAGGAGTAGAAGTAGAAGGCAAGACTGTACAGGAGGGAGAGAGAAAGAATGCTCCTGGACTCTTTAGAGGAAACTGACCAATTTCCAGAGAACTCAAGAATGGTGAGGAAACTGGGGCAGGGAACAGCATGTACATGTTTCTTATTTTGCCTGCATCTCTAAATCTCTTGTGCTGTCTAAAAGTGCCTGATCTAGAAATTCCTTTACCAAGTTTGTGTCTTAGTTGAAGACAATATCAGGTGTCCCCAAAGAGATAAAGTATAAATTGGAGTACCCACTAGGGTGGGAGCTCTGGGAGGGGTGTGCATAAGTATCGGGTGTCTTATGGAGGTTCAGTACTGGTATTGGGTCTCAGGCATCTGGACCATGATGTCCCCCTTCCAAGATAGATGACTGATTCTGGCACAATGTTGGATTGGTCTCTTTGTTGCTCTTGGGGAGAAGAGTTTTAAAAGCAACAAAAAGCACCTGGTACAAGGGGTGAGACTGAACCAGGGTCCCCCTGATCACAGGAGTGCCAACCACATGGGAATGGGGACTGTAGGAACACTTGTGGGTGCAACAGGCCCCTGCAGACAAATGGACACCCCCAGCAATAGCCAGAGAAGCAACAATAGCCTCTGGCCTCACAGCCTCTGGCCTCCACCTTTTCCAGTTTGGATATAGGACATTATTGTCAGTTTGCTGATTGTCTGTTTGCTCTGGTCTGCTCCCTGCCCTCTGTGGTCCTAGGCAGGACCTGAATTGCTAATGTATTGAATTGAACAAGCCCATTTTAATAAATATTTCAGGAGTTCCCCATTTACCTTAAAGAAGCGAAGAAGAAGAACACAAACTGTGTTTGTTACCCCTTTGCTTGTCCCTTTAACACCCGCCATTAGTCCCAGAAATTACCTTTGTCTTTCTTCATTTCAGATCGCACAGTTGCTAGAGGGAGAAAAAGGCAAATTATGAGCTTTCATTCTGCCAGGTTTATGGCAATATTCTGACTAACACAATGTGCTGTACTTGTGAAAGAGAGGGACAGATTTACAGTCAGTGGTTTAAAACACACCTGTCTCCAACATGCCGTGTGATTAGGTGGAGTCACGGTGAGGGAGAGAAAGTCATTGGCTGTGGGGGATGATGATATAACTTGGGGGGCTGAGAGGTGTGATGGACTGGGGAAGTTGGGAGGGGGAAGCATGAGGAAAGGAAGGCGACACAGGAGTGTTTATTGGGACATGGTTAACGGAAGCCCCATCCCTTAGTGGGGTGTGTTTCAGGGCAGACCCAGAACAAAGAAGAGGTAAAATAGTACTTACCAAGTTCAGAAAAAATTTCCTCTACAAGATAGAAAAGATAAGTTAATAATCTATGAAAAATTATGATAGTGGTTAAGAAGTGGTAATACAGAGGTTTCCCCCACCACCACCATTTTGGTATGTTTGCAAAGTCAAACACTGATTGTTTTTATTTGTTTGTTTCCTGGTATTGGAATGCACTTTTCTGCCATTGTTTATGGCAAGAATTGGGCAAAATTTTTCAACTAGAATATTTTTCACCGGAAAATACCTATTTGGGTCAAAAAATACTTTCATAAATTCATGTTGCTTTTGGTGAATTGTTTCAGTCAAAACAACAACAAAAAGAACTTTGGGGGTAAAATATTGAAATGTTGCTTTTAAGATTTCCAAAAATGAAACATCAATTTTGGGTCTATAGTCACAAAGGGATTTACATGCCATTCACAAAATAGCGGTGATGGCAACCCCCTTTATACCAAAGAGACTAGGAGTTAGTGAATGCACCTGAGATGTGTAGACAGAAGTTTGAAACCAGTCCTTCCCCTTCCCCTGCATAATTACCCTGACTACCAGGATATTGGATATTCTGCTAAAGAGTCTTTTTAATCTCTCCTATTGGGGCTGTTCCACTTTGCATAAATGTAAAGGCAAAAAACTTCATTAATAGAGTGAAAGTTGCCTGGAGATAGCTCGTGCCCTTCCAGAATGTCAAGTTCATTTAAAATTAAATTAAAATGCAGAGCCTCTTTAGACGGTGGCCAGGACCCGGGCAGTGTGAGCACCACTGAAAATCAGCTCGCATGCCGCCTTCGGCACATGTGCCATAGGTTGCCTACCCCTGGTATACACAGCATTAAAGGAACCCTCACCCACCTCAGTGGTTTCTGAGATGCCATCACTCTTTTCTGGGCTTCCCTCCAGGACACATCTCCCTATGCAGCCTAGAGTGGAGTCTGTCCCTCACTTACTGCAACCTCCTGGCAGCCAGCAACCTGGACAGTCTTCTCACTGGCTGGCAACATATTTCCCTTCCCCTGGAAGAGACACTGCCTTTAGCTACAGGGCAGGAGCCAGTCTCAACCACACCCACACCTGGAGGCATACAGTTTCCCACTGCTGCAGAGGAATCAAGATTTACTCCCATTCCCTCAGCAGTTCCTTGGACTTTACCCTTTCCCTCTAGAAGAGAGATTTAGGATAGCTATTCTGGAAAACTTCCCAACTCAAAGGATAATTAAATTCTGGAACAGGCTTCCAAGGGAGGTTGTGGAATCCCCGTCACTGGAGGTTTGTAAAACAGGTTGGACAAACACCTGCCAAGGATGATCTAGATTTACTTAGTCTTGCCTCAGTGCAAGGGGCTGGACTTGACAACCTTTCTATGATTCTGTGACTAATGAAGAGTTAAGGTTTCCCAGTGGTAGCTCTGCCCTTCCAGAAAGTTGAGTTCAGCAAAATTCAAACTTCATAAACCCAGGAAATACAGAATAAAAGTAAATACCCACACAACCTTAACTCTGCCCTCTTGGAGCAATGCCCCTATGTGCCCATAACACACACACTTCCACTCTGCCTTGTCAGTGGAGTGGACAGGCCCTACCTGCACTTTCCCTGTGCGCAAACACTTAGCCTGCTCTCCCCACAGAACACTACACTTGTAAAATTTAGCAACCACTTGATAACTTTCTACAGCCTCCTCACGTTTGCAAACAGGATACCACCTAAACCTGTACTTTCCCCTACCCATCATTAAACCCACAGCCTGCTCACATATCCCACCTCACTAGTGACAATCCCCATGGCAAAATGACCCCAGTGCCCTGCTCCCGACACAAGCTACCCAATTCTGTATTGAAATGGAGGAGACTGGAATCTCCAGGGTTCACGTGCATCTCGTTCTTTTGATCACATGGGGTGGACTGAGACCCAGATCACCTCATATCCCAATAACAGCGTTTCCAGTCTTCTGACGCTTCTCCCTCCACCATTCAATACAGCTACACATAACACAGTGAGTACAGCTAGAGGCAAACCCAACTCAGAAAGGCAGGGGCGTGAAGTGCCTACCAGTGAAAGAACACTGGCTGTTAGCTCTGAGCCCTTCACAGCTGAACAGGGGACAGATCCACTCCAGAGAGCACAGAGGTGTGTGTGTCTTAGGGTGGGCCCAGAAGAGGAAGCTGAGAAAGAATTAGTGGGACAGTCTCCTCACTATTACATGAGGGAAGTGGGGTTTGCCCAGGACAGAAAGGCTTGTTCAGCATCTGTGTACCCAGGCACCCAATCTGTGGCTCAGGTTTGGAGAGGGGACTGTGAACTGACCTCCCAGAGGGGAGCCGTCACACAATTGATTTCTCGGGGACAGAGAGAGGGGTGACTGAGGGGACCCCAATCCAGGTCCCATTTTCTCAGGTTCCTGGTGTACTTGAGAAAACTAACTGTCTTTTTAAGACAGGATGGAGATCCTACTGAAGAGTTGATTGTCAGTGAAAATGCTAATGACCCACCTGAGAAAGGGGAGGAGGGAATAATTACCTGTGCTGGTAAGATACAGCAAGTAACTAAGAAAGAGCTGCTGAAAGGTCACAACCCATCTAAGAAAGGGGTGTGAGGAGAGTCCCAGTGCTGGGAGTGGAAATCACAAGGAAACCCCCAAGTGAGAGTGGGTGGGTGGATTTTTTGCATGGCCATAGCCCCAGAGATCAAATACAGCTCCACAGTGGGCCAGCCAACATTCAAGGTCTCCTCACGTCCTTACCTCACCAGAACCCTAAAGACCTACATAAACTGAAAACTCTTACTGAAGGCGACACTGGAAAAAACACTGAAGGGAAAGAAAAACCAGCAACTAAACATGTGCTAAGGTTCAGGGAGGAGTTGAAAGACACAATGGGTATTAAACAAACCATACTGTCTAAACATGAGACATGGTATGTTAAAAATACTTGGAAATTCCTACCTGTGATAAAAGATTTGCTGTTATTGTTAAATCTCATGATACAAAGTTTGTCGTTAACGGTAAGCCTTATGACAAAGTAGTTGGTACTGATGGTAAATCCTATGAAATGGTGTAACATGCATCCTTTTTGGAAAGAGCTTTTGGACAGGCTTGGGGTGGTATCCAGGAAGCCCTATAAGGAGACTGCCTCTCAGCTAACACCTGTAAACAGGCTTAAAGCTTGTCACAGCAGGGAAGCCATAATGAACCTGGTTTGCTGTGTGGAAGGGGAAACTGAGGCACACAGCCTCATGCTATTGATGGCTAAATGCCAGGATACGTACACTCTAGAAGACATTAATATCTGCAGTAAGTTAACAATGCTGCCCAAAAAGATGTTTCCTTGCAACCCAAAAGAAACACAGAACTTTGCAATAGCAGCTGTGGGTAACACTTCAATGTTTGGTAACACTTGGGAGTTGTTTGGTTGTGTAGATTAACTCTTCTTTTTTTGGATTTCAGATGTTAAAATTTGTGCAACCTCCTATCTCCCACTGATCCTAGCTCACATGAAGGGGCAGGAAAGAGGCTCAGACACCCTGAGAGGAGCAGGGTCTCCCAGATCTCAGTGCATACACAGAAGGGGAGAATTCAGGAATGACAGGCCCCTTCACCCCATAACCCCCAACAGCCTCTGCTACCCCTCAGATTCTGCAAGCCTTTATATCTTCTCTCTTCCCACTACCCTGTAATTTCCACCTCTCCCTCTTACGAGTCCCCAACCCCTTTTCACTCCCTTACCATCCATTCCCATTTATCCTCCTCCTAATACCTCCATCCTTAGATGCAGACCCTCTTCCAATGTTCCCAACTGCTCTTGCATCCCTGAGCACCGCTCCTCCCAGTGAGTATGCACATAGGTCATTTATTTTAATTTTCAAAAATAATTTCAGCACCTTTTGAATATTCTGTATTCAGGGGACATTACTCCACAATCATCATCATCATCATAATGAAAACACCTTGACAGAGGCAGATGTTCCCCAGATGGTCACTGTTTCTTCTCAGAGCTCTGCCCACAGTAGGTTTCAAACTTCAAAGTTATAGGCTCACTGAAATGTTAGGAGGCCCACTGATCTCAGTGAGATGTTCTCCCCATGGAGGCGAGCACAGCCTGAAACAATAGCTCTGAGATCGCTCTGAGAACTGCTCCATTCATGTCAGTGAGTGTTCTGGCTCCTCCCTAATGCCCGAGAGTTTGATACCTGCCAAGTCTCCCATTCTCAGCCCCTCACCCCAGTCTCAGCAGTGTGTTCTTGGGGCATGCTCTGACCATGCCAGTTCTCAGCTCCCAACCCAGATGGGCAGGGCTTTCCCAGATGGGTGAGGAGGAGAGAAGAAGGCTCAGACACCCCCAGAAATGCAAGTTCCCCTGGAATCTTGCTCACATGAGGGGATACGGGGGTGTCAGACACCCATTAATGTGCAGGGCCTCCCCACATGCTGGCACATACAAGGTCAGAAAGATGGGCTCAGGAACCACTGGGGGAGGCGTCAGGGAAGGGAAACCCACATTCCAGCCTACCTGGGGGTAGGGAGGGGGCTCAGATTCCCCCAGAGAGGCAGGGCCCCTCCAGGAGCTGGTTCGCATGAGAGGACAAGGAAGGGTGGGTCACACCTCTGTAGCTGGAATGGGGGCCTCCAGATAATTGCACACACACACAGGAGGGGAATGTGAGACTTACAGGTGCCCCTGCCCCTATTCTTCTTCAGTCCCCTTGTCACTGATCCCCATCCTTTCCTTTGCAGTGTCCCATTCCCCCACCCCATCATCTAAGCCTCCAACCCTCTCCTATATTCCTACCTACTATTCCACATCAAACGCCCTCCCTTCCAAGCAACTATTTGCTTGTGTAGTTTACTTTCTGTTCTAACATAGTGTAAATGCCTTTGGATTATTCTGCTGTACTCTGATTACATTTCCCACAAATCAGCCCCCCTTTGAAGAGGCAGATTGGAGCAATAGGCCTGTTTTTTGTTGTTGACACATCTCCCTCCTTTTGGATTTAAACCCAGACTGCCTAGGGCAGGGCTCCCATTCAATTACTGTGACTTTCCCTCAGAGCCACCCAAGTGCTGTAAAAAATGAGGTAGTTTTCCAGGTAGTTAGCCTCTCTGTCTGCACGACTTCACTGTAATCCCTTTAGCTCCTCCTCATGTTTCCAGATCACAGGCCCTGGTTCTAATGTGGGACTTCAATCACCCTGACATCTGCTGGGAGAGCAATACAGCAGTGCACAGACAATCCAGGAAGTTTTTGGAGAGCGTTGGGGACAACTTCCTGGTACAAGTGCTGGAGGAACAGACTAGGGGCCATGCTCCTCTTGACCTGCTGCTTACAAACAGGGAAGAACTGGTAGGGGAAGTAGAAGTGGGTGGCAACCTAGGCAGCAGTGACCATGAGATGGTCGAGTTCAGGATCCTGACAAAAGGAAGAAAGGAGAGTAGCAAAATATGGACCCTGGACTTCAGAAAAGCAGACTTAGACTCCCTTAGGGAACTGATGGGCAGGATCCCCTGGGAAGCTAATATGAAGGGGCAAGGAGTTCAGGAGAGCTGGCTGTATTTTAAAGAAGCCTTATTGAGGGCTCAGGAACAAACCATCCCAATGTGCAGAAAGAATAGCAAATATGGCAGGCGACCAGCTTGGCTTAACTGAAATCTTGGGCGAGCTTAAACTGAAAAAGGAAGCTTACAAGAAGTGGAAATTTGGACAGATGACTAGGGAGGAGCATAAGAATATTGTTAGAGCATGCAGGGGTGTAATCAGGAAGGCCAAGGCACAATTGGAGTTGCAGCTAGCAAGGGATGTGAAGGATAACAAGAAGGGTTTCTACAGATATGTTAGCAACAAGAAGACTGTCAGGGAAAGTGTGGGACCTTTACTGAATGGGGGAGGCAAACTAGTGACAGAGGATGTGGAAAAAGCTAATGTACTCAATGCTTTTTTTGCCTCTGTCTTCACAGGCAAGGTCAGCTCCCAGACTGCTGCACTGGGCAACACAGTATGGGGAGGACATGAGCAGCGCTCAGTGGTGGAAGAACAGGTTAAGGACTATTTAGAAAAGCTGGACATGCACAAGTCCATAGGTTCAGATCTAATGCATCCAAGGGTGCTGAGGGAGTTGGCTGATGTGATTGCAGAGCCATTGGCCATTATCTTTGAAAATTCATGGTGATCGGGGGAGCTCCCGGATGATTGGAAAAAGGCAAATAGAGTGCCCATATTTTAAAAAGAGAAGAAAGAGAACCTGGGAAACTACAGACTGGTCAGCCTCACTTCAGTCCCTGGCAAAATCATGGAGCAAGTCCTCAAGGAATCCATTTTGAAGCACTTGGAGGAGAGGAAGGTGTTCAGGAACAGTCAACATGGATTCACCAAGGGCAAGTCATGCCTGACCAACCTGATTGCCTTCTATGATGAGATAACTGGCTCTGTGGATATGGGGAAAGTGGTGGATGTGATATATCCTGACTTTAGCAAAGCTTTTGATATGGTCTCCCACAGTATTCTTGCCAGCAAGTTAAAGAAGTATGGATTGGATGAATGGACTATAAGGTGGATAGAAAGATGGCTGGATTGTCAGGCTCAATGGGTAGTGATCAACGGCTCGATGTCTAGTTGGCGGCCTGTATCAAGTGGAGAGCCCCAGGGGTCAGTTCTGGGGCTGGTTTTGTTCCACATCTTTATTAATGATCTGGATAATGGGATGGATTTCACCCTCAGCAAGTTCACAGATGACACTATGCTGTGGGGAGAGGTAGATATGCTGGAAGGTAGGGATAGGGTCCAGAGTGACCTAGACAAATCTGATGATGTTCAACAAGATCAAGTGCAGAGTCATGCACTTAGGAAGGAAGAATCCCATGCACTGCTACAGACTGGGGACCAACTGGCTAAGCAGCAGTTCTGCAGAAAAGGACGTGGGGATTACAGTGGACGAGAAGCTGGATATGAGTCTATAGTGTGCCCTTCTTGCCAAGAAGGCCAATGGCATATTGGGAGCATATTATAGGAGCATTGCCAGCAGATTGAGGGAAGTGATTATTCCCCTCTGTTCAGCACTGGTGAGGCCATACCTGGAGTACTGTGTCCATTTTTGGTTCTCCCACTACAGAAGGGATGTGGACAAATTGGAGAGAGTCCAGCGGAGGGCAACAAAAATAATTAGCGGGTTGGGGCACACAATTTATGATAACAGATTGAGGGAACTGGGATTATTTAGTCTGCAGAAGAGAAGAGTGAGGGGGGATTTGATAGCAGTCTTCAACTACCTGAAGGGAGGTTCCAAAGAGGATGGAGCTAGGCTGTTCTCAGTGGTGGTCAATGACAGAACAAGAAGCAATGGTCTCAAGTTGCAGTCGGGGAGATCTAGGTTGGATATTAGGAAACACTATTTCACTAGAAGGGTGGTGAAGCACTGTAATGGGTTACCTAGGGAATTGGTGGAATCTCCATCCTTAGAGGTTTTTAAGGCCCATCTTGGCAAAGCCCTGGCTGGGATGATTTAGTTGGGGTTGGTCCTGCTTTGAACAGGGGGTTGGACTAGATGACCTCCTGAGGTCTCTTCCAACCCTAAATATTCTGTGATTCTATGTAGCACAAGAGACTATTGATGAGGTAAACTAGAGGAGCAAAATCTGCTGAAAATCAAATTAAATTTCTTTTAACCACAGGGCTGGTGGATGCCAACACATCCTGTCCAGTCAGTCCTTGAACTTTGGAGACCCTGGTGTGATCAACTGAGCCCTAGTTTGATCTCTATCTATGGTTGCCAAAATCTGTCAACTTTCAGAAAAACTGGGGCGGGGGGACTATATCTCCACAACGTCTTGGGCAAAGGGTCCCAAATTTGGATCAGAAATAGAAACCTACATCCCCACAAGCCACACCAAATTTTCAGGACAATCCAAGGAATGGTGCAGATTTTACAGCACTTCAGAAAGACCAGCTTTAAACAGAAAGCTGGTCTAAACCTTAACTCTAGCAGAGCTGTCACAATTAGATACTTAAGCACTTAATATACCTTAGAGAATACTTATGAAAATACTTATATACTTTAATACTTATTGGTCCATAAAGCAAGTGTGAATCACTCTGGAGGCCAGGAATTAGGATGGTCATTGGGGAGGGGTGATCACCTGGGTCCCAGTCTCTGTGTCTATGACTATTTAATTATTGATACCACCTAGAACAGCTTTGATAGGAGGGTTTGAGAGGGACCCACTTAGGAATGTGACAGAGCAATTCTGTTATGAGACTAGCTGAATGACCAAGACAAGGTAATCTGAGGGGTAAGCAATTTTGATGAACAGTATTGACAAAGTGATGCCACCTGGTGAGCACAAGTAGAATCAACTGAGAGTTGGGGTGTCTACTGCTTATGATAAAGGTTAAGAATCTGTTGAGTATTTTTAGGGCTGTCAAGTGATTAAAAAAATTAATCATGATTAATTGCACTGTTAATAATAGAATACCATTTATTTAAATATTTTTGGATGTTTTTCTACATTTTCAAATATACTGATTTTAATTACAACACAGAATACAAAGTATACACTGCTCACTATTTATTATTTTTATTACAAATATTTGCATTGTAAAAATGATAAAAGAAACAGTATTTTTCAATTCACCACATAATGTTCTGTAGTGCAATCTCTTTATACTGAAAGTGCAACTTACAAATGTAGATTTTTTTTGTTACATAGCTGCACTCAAAAACAAAACAATTGAAAATTTTAGAGCCTACAAGTCCACTCAGTCCTACTTCTTGTTCAGCCAATCACTAAGACAAACAAGTTTGTTTACATTTATGGGAGATAATGCCACCCACTTCCTATTTACAATATCACCAGAAAGTGAGAACAGGTGTTCTCATGGGACTTTTGTAGCCAGGACTGCAAGGTATTTATATGCTAGATATGCTAAACATTCATATGCTTGTTCATGCTTTGGCCACTATTCCAGAGGACATGCTTCCATGATGATGATGCTCATTAAAAAATAATGCATTAATTAAATTTGTGACTGAACTCCTTGGGGGAGAATTGTACGTCTCCTGCTCTGTTTTTACCTGCATTCTTCCATATATTTTGTGTTATAGCAGTCTTGGATGATGACCCAACACATTCTTCATTTTAAGAACACTTTTACTGCAGATTTGACAAAAACCAAAGAAGGTACCGATGTGATATTTCTAAAGATAGCTACAGCACTTGACTAAAACTTTAAGAATCTGAAGTGCCTTCCAGAATCTGAGAGGGATGAGGTGTGGAGCATGCTTCCAGAAGTCTTAAAAGAGCAACACTCTGAAGTGGAAACTACAGAACCCAAACCACCAAAAAAGGAAATCAACCTTCTGCTGGTGGCATCTGACTCAAATGATGAAAATGAACATGCATCAGTCTGCACTGCTTTGGATCGTTATTGAGCAGAACCTGTGGACACATGTCCTCTGCAATGGTGGTTGAAGCATGAAGGGACATATGAATCTTTAATGCATCTGGAATGTAAATATCTTGTGACACCGGCTACAACAGTGCCATACAAATGCCTGTTCTCACTTTCAGGTGACATTGTAAACAAGAAGTGGGCAGCATTATCTCCCATAAATGTAAACAAACTTGTCTGTCTTAGCGAAGAAGTAGGACTGAGTGGATTTGTAGGCTCTAAAGTTTTGCATTATTTTGTTTTTGAGTGCAATGTAACAAAAAAAAATCTACATTTGTAAATTGCATTTTCACAATAAAGAGATTGCACTACAGTACTTGTATGAGGTGAATTGAAAAATACTATTTCTTTGTTTATCATATTTATATTATTTCTGATTACAAATATTTGCACTGTAAAGTGAGCACTGGACAATTTGTATTCTGTGTTGTAATGGAAATCAATATATTTGAAAATGTGAAAAACTTCCAGAAATATTTAATACATTTCAGTTGCTATTCTATTACTGTTTAACAGTGTAATTAAAATGGTGATTTTTTTTTGAATTGCAATTAATTTTTTTGAGTTAATCGTGTGGGTTAACTGCGATTAGTAAAAGTCAGGGACAGCTCATGGGCAATAAAACGAATTCATGCAAGCCCGTGTGGAAGCAGAGCAAGGCCTGACAGGGATTTGAAGGGGATTTCAATGAAAACAGTCTCTTCTGTGAGCAAGAGTCAGGCTAGCTGTAACCTGTAACGTGAGATTTGTAGAAGCGAGGATTGTGTGAGGCAAGTGGGAAAGAACTGTGTGAGAAGTTGTTGCAACCTTGTGTAGATAATATGGATTGTAGATTAGAGTCTAAATAAGTGAGAAAAATAAGATATCAGGATGACCTATGTATAAACAAAATGCAGCTGTTGTTCATTATTATATGTAACAAAAGGTATAAATTCTTGCTGTAATTGTTTACCTGTAGAGAGACCTGCCTAAGAGGGGGAAATCCTGTGTCCTAGTGCACTCTCGCCCTCCACACAATTGCTAGAGATAATAAAGTATCTGACTTGCTGCACCCAAAAAGAGAGTGAGATCTGTGTTTTTCTCAGACACCTGCAACGTGTTCCTGATTATACCCGGGGGGAAGTGGGGACTGCCAGGGGCTGACTGCCCGCGGGGGCCACTGCTACGTGTCTCTCTGACAGAATCATATCCTTACATATGACATTTGCTGCAGGTGAGCACTCTATAATGTTTAGAGCAGGACACAAGTTTAGTCATGTAAAAAAGAACAACTTTCTAAGAGCCCCATTGTATTTGTACATTGGCCAAACTGGACAGTCTCTACACAAAAGAATAAATGGACACAAATCTGACATCAGGAATCATAACATTCAAAAACCAGTAGGAGAACACTTCAGCCTCTCTGGCCACTCAATAACAGACCTAAAGGTAGCAATTTTGCAACAGAAAAGCTTCAAAAACAGACTCCAACGAGAAACTGCTGAACTTGAATTAATATGCAAACTAGATACAATCTGGGAATGGCTGAGCCATTACAAACACTGAATCTATTTCCCCACATTAAGTATTCTCACACCTCTTGTCCAACTGTCTGTAATGGGCTATCTTGATTATCACTAGAGATTTTTTTTCTTTTACTTAATTAACCTCTTAGAGTTGGTAAGACAACTCCCACCTTTTCATGCTCTCTGTATGTATATATATCTCCTCACTATATGTTCCATTCTATGCATCCGATGAAGTGGGCTATAGCCCACAAAAGCTTATGCTCAAATAAATTTGCTAGTCTCTAAAGTGCCACAAGTACTCCTGTTCTTTTTGCGGATACAGACTAACACGGCTGCTACTCTGAAAACTGTATCTGCAGTTATATTTCATTTCAGAAGCATTCAGGAAGGATGTAGTTCTCTTTACAAGGGACCAGCAAAAGGCCTAACCACTTACATCTCATTTAGAGCCTCAAAATGGGACTTTGGCAGGATTTCAGTTGGGTCTAGGTCTCATGCTGCCCTTCCAAATGGACATACATTTCCCACAGAGCTCCTCTAGTCTACTTTGGGTTTATCTAGTTCATCACAGAAAATGTGGAAATGTGCCTGTCAGTTCTATAGCTCCCTGTTTACAACCATTGCTAAAACAGCCTAACTAATTATCATTATTATACACAGACCATTTCTTTCAGTGTCAGAGAAGGCTGAGCAGATGTGCCAGACATTTTTTTCAAAAGAACATTAAAATTAATTTTAGATTTTAAGAAATCAAACTTTTAAAACCATGGAAATTAAAAGTTTAGATTCAGCTTTAACTAAAACCACACAGAAGTTAAACTATTGCAAACCACACTTGGGGGCACCCAAACGCATGTAACTCGATCACAGCAGTATTGAAAATGTTGCCCACATCTCTTTAGGATTAAACACACATCTCTGGTACTAAGCAGAATCCTTTGACAGGAGACTGAGCTCTTCTGGCGTTATGGTGCCATAATCTGTTTTGGTACCTATCTAGCCCTCATTACCACAGGTCTGGGCTCCTCACAATCTTTAGTGTATTTATCCTCCAAACCCCTCTGGGAGGTAGAGCCTGACTACTATCCCCATTGTACAGATGGGGACCTGAGTCTAAAGGGATTGAGGCACCCAAAGACTCAGGTGCCTAGTAGGCTTTTCAAAAGCAACGAGGCACCTAACTCCTATTGAAATCAATGAGAGTTTAGCACGTGGGCATGTCTGAAAATCCCACTAGGCATCTGCATCTTTAGGCACCTACACAGCTTTAATAATCTGTCCCTAAGTGACTCACCCAAGGTCCCACAGCACATCTGTGGTACAGCAGGTTAGTTCTGTAACCACTGGACCACCCTGCCTCTCTAATCTCATTATCTCAGCCTGAGCATTTGCACATGACGGTATGTGACCAACTCCCACCTGTGCAGTCTGAACACAAACCTGGAGAGCCACCACCACCTCCACCATTTGAGCTAATGCCCCAACTCCAGGAGATGCTCACATGTGTACGTGTGTCCTTAAGCCTGTCTGTGCATCCTGAAAGAGCAGCCACAGGCTGTGGGGGCAGGGAGTGGGGAATGCGGGGGCTGGAATGTCCTTAAGTGTTCAAAAACAAGGTGGCACAATTTTTTTTCATAATCGTGTGATATTTTTTATCCAGTCTTGTCATGTATTTCACCCTGACTGATGAGTTGTGAGCACTTGAGGTGGGCACTGCTGAATATGAGAGTGGCATTCATTTACCTCTGAGTTCCTGCAGTTGAGTAGAAATGGCTTCCAGTTCCTGAACATTCACATTTTCATTCCTAAAGAGAAGACATTCTCTGTCATATTTCAGCTCAGTTGCTCAGTGCAGTAATTCTGCTGTGCATCGAACAGGAATGAAAGGGGAAATGACAAAGGCAAATGCATGTACAGTACCTGCCTGATGTGCTTACTTCTCCCTGAAAGGAGAAATGGGGAAACTGTCAATAATTTAATAAAACCAAGTGAAAAAACATCCAGTGACCATTCCCCATGGGTGTGCCACACATTTTCAGGCACAAAACCCTCTTTCCATCACGGCAATCTCATTTCAGAAGGGTAAATTCCCAGCTAGCCCTGCTTCCCTGGGTATTTATGAATTTCATTCATCTAAGCAAATAATGTAGCTCACTTATTCTCCCCGCTGTGGCTACAGTTTGCTAAACCCACGATCATGCACCTTTGTCAATCACAAAGGGTTATGCCTCTATATGGACCAGCATTAGCCACAATAAATCATAGATTTGCAGCTGATAAGGCCCAAAGGGGCCATTCTGAACATCTTGTCTGACCTCCTGTTTTTGAGCACAGGCCAAAGAACCTCCCACAGTGATTCCTGCATCATCAGCTTGTGACTGAGCTAGAGCAGGTCTCTGAGAGATGCCCAGCAATGGTTTAAAGACTCCAAGTGATGGGGAACCCACCACAACACTTGGTAGGTTTTTCCAATGGTAAATCCCGCTCATAGTAAAATATGTGAACCTTATTTCTAGCATAAATCTGTCCAGCTTTAACTTCTAGCCATTATATCTCACTCTGCCTTTGTCTGCTGGATTACAGAGCCCTCTCCCAGACCTGGCTTCCCTCTGCAGGGCTAGTAAGATTAAAAGGCAGACAAAACATCTCTTAGTAATGAAAACAAGGAGCTCTGACTCTACTGTTGGCATGGGGATAGAGCTTAGTGAAGAATTTATTTGACAAATAAGGGAGGTCCATGGAGCTCAGACAGTTCCATTTAGCAAGAGGGGGATATATTGAAGGATGGATGCTCTCAGAGCAAGAGGAGCCATCGACCACCATATGCCAGAAGACAAGCTGGAGGGAGAAAGTAGGAGGGTCTCTGCCTTGCCTGAGATGCTGACCAGATCTCAGAGTCATATGTCTGCACTAGAAGGGTTGCGGCCACTCAGGTCTCCCGATACAGCTGTGCCACTGCAGCGCGTGTGGTGAAGACGCTCTGTGCTGAAGGGAGAAAGCTCTCCTGTTGGCATAAAAAGTGGTGGTACCTATGTTGACGTACCTTATGTCACTCACGGGGTGGAATATTCACACCCCTGAGCAACATAAGTTTTGCCAATATAGGCTGTAGTGTAGCCATAGTGATAGAAGGGGTGAGACTGGATACAGGGTAGGGCGCAGTGTGACATCAGTTTGTTATTTTGTGCAGATTTATAACTCTCTCTGTGCTTTCTTAAATATACAAGTGCCTGTGATTAAGAAATCCCTTTGGTAAGCCTGTGTTCCTGGCTCACCTGACACATTGTCCCTGAAGGGGTCAGTCGAGAACTCAGTGTGCCTTCAGTGAGCTGGAAATCTGCTGGAGCGTGTGTACCCACCTGGGAGCTTGGCAGGGCTGCGGCTTTGGGTTTGGGGTTTCAGACAGCTGGGGTACAGAGGACCACATCCCAGAGAAGGGGGGCAGACATGTGGTCTGCAGCTGGGAGTGCTTCTGAGAGACCCAGAGCTGAAGTCTTAGAAGCACATGGGATCCTGTGGTTAGGTCCAGTCACAGCAGACTGGTATCTGTCCAGAGAGGGGGTGACACAGGGCCCTGAAGGGATTTAATTAGCCAACAAAAACACCCCTACCTTGGACTCATGGGCAGCCTTTGCCATGGGAATCAGAGCGTGAGAGCGGTGAGCCGGGGATCCTTTGCAATCCTCACAGAGGGCTTTGGAATCCTTCTTACAGAACCACGTGAGCTCTTTGCCATGTTCCTCGCAGACATTTCCTTCCCTTCCCCTTTGTCCTGGCTTTAACCTCAGATGTTTGATGAATTGTACGATGCTTCCCAGTTGCGTGTTGAGCCTGAAGGCTCTTTCCTGGATCGTTTCTCTACACTGAGGACAGGTGGCTGTCTCCACTCCCTCACAGCGCTGGGTGATACAGCCCTGGCAGAAGTTGTGCCCACACTCTATAATCACTGGGTCTGTCAAATAATCCCAACAGATGTGACAAATGGCATCTTCTAGCCCTCTACCTGCTAAAGATGTTGGGGCCGGGGGTTCCTGACCCTCAGCCTTACGTTTCCTCTTCCCTGGTGGAGCAGGTGTCCCCATGGCTGCTGGGCTCAGTCTGTCTCCTTCCCCTGCACTGTGTGTTCTGCTGTCACTGGTGGGAGGTGCCTGCTGGTGGCCTCTGCCCTGCTTCATGGCAGGGGGAGGTGAAGAGAAGGGAGTGGCCTGGAGGGGAAAAGGAGATGGAAAACAGAAAACAGGGGATGAGGAACTGACTGGGAGAGAAGAAGGAACAACAGTTAGAAGGGGTGGGAAAGAAACTCTGCCAGACACCCCCTCACCAGCGAGCAGGAGCAGGGAGGGGTTTTAGCTCCATGTTCGGCACTGGTGAGATGGACACTAGAACACGGCATCCAGTTCTGGTGTCTTCATTTTGGAAACGACGTTCAAAAGAGTGGAGAGGGTGCAAAAAAGGGCCACAGATTTGATTTGAGGGCTGGAGAAAATGTCCTACAGGGACAGAATGAAAGAGCTCGATCTGTTCAGTTCATCAAAAGGAAAAGTGAGAGGTGGCTTGATCATCGTGTTTATGTGCCTTCATGGGGAGAAAATCCTGGGTATTGAAGGACTCTGTAATCTAGTGGAGAAAGGCAGGACAAAAACCAATGGCTGGCAGCTGAAGCCAGACAAATCCAAATGAGAAATAAGGCACAATTTTTTAACAGTGCAGGTGATTAACAAACTCCCAAGGTGGTGGATGCTCCATCCCTTAATATCTCCCAGTCCAGACTGGTGCCTTTCTGGAAAGATGCTTTAGTCAAACACAAGTTATAGAGCTCAGTAGCTAGGTGAAATTCACTGTCCTGTGTTATAAAGATCAGACTAAATTTAATAGTCCCTTCAGGTTTTAAAAATTAGGAATCTATGAATTCCAGCAGGGCTGAGATCATCCAAGGCCTCAATGCTGGAGAAACAGCATGAATAATAATAAATTAAGTAGGCTGTGGGTAAAATGTGCCCATTGCTAGGAGCTTTCTTGGAGGTCCTTAAAAATGCAGAAGGACGATAGGGAAGAAAACCCCTGAGTTTGAGGGTCTGAGACTAGCCTAGTGCTTCCAAGGGAACAATGAATTTTCCACTGTCCTGTTTACACTCACTTTCCATCCAGTTTTGATTCTGTGTTCATACTTAGAATAAAACATTGACCATTACACCATGACCTGAACCCACAAGAAGAACAGGAGTACTTGTGGCACCTTAGAGACTAACAAATTTATTTTAGCATGAGCTTTCGTGAGCTACAGCTCATTTCTTCAGATGCATAGAATGGAACACACAGACAGGAGATATTTATACATACAGAGAATATGAAAAGGTGGAAGTATGCATAACAACAGGAAAAGTCTAATCAATTGAGATGAGCTATCATTAGCAGGAGGAAAACAAACTTTTTGAATTGATAATAAAGACCCATAGAAGGTGTGAGGAGAAGTTAACATAGGGAAATAGATTCAATTAGTGTAATTAATTATGTTAACTTCTCCTCACACCTTCTATGGGTCTTTATTATCACTTCAAAAATTTTTTTTTCCTCCTGCTAATGATAGGTCATCTCAATTGATTAGACTTTTCCTGTTGTTATGCATACTTCCACCTTTTCATATTCTCTGTATGTATAAATATCTCCTGTCTGTGTGTTCCATTCTATGCATCCGAAGAAGTGAGCTGTAGCTCACGAAAGCTCATGCTAAAATAAATATGTTAGTCTCTAAGGTGCCACAAGTACTCCTGTTCTTTTTGCAGATACAGACTAACACGGCTGCTACTCTGAACCCACAAGAACACTCTGTTATTCAGTAGTGCTGGGGGCTGGTTTTCTCTGCTCCAAAGAACAGACAAATAAGGGTGGTCAGCGCTCATAGCCCAGTTTGGTTTATTGTTTCTTTATCCTCACTGCCCACTGCTGTTCTGGGAGTCTCTGTCACGTATGTTACACCTCTCGTATAGATTGTGAGCTCCCTGGGCCAGGGACAAATCTTTGTTACACGTCTGTGACTGGGGTTCCTAGGCACTAGTAGAACATTACTGATACTGATAACCATTAACCAGCAAGTGATGGAATAAACAAATGTGGTGGCCCAGGCTGGCTCCTTCATCACTAACCCCACCTCAGAATAAATACAGCACCACTTGTCCCATCCTGAACTACCCAGAGAGGGGCTCCAGGGAGCCCCAGGCACAAATGTGGACAGGGAAACTGGCTTGGGTGGAAGGAATGTATTAGAGAGAATTACTGAGCTCTTGAGGACAGACATGGTTTCTTTAGCAAAGCTTTAGATATTGTCTCCCACAGTATTCTTGGCAGCAGGTTAAAGAAATATGGATTGGATAAATGGATTATAAGGTAGATAGAAAGCTGGCTAGATCATCAGGCTCTATGGGTAGTGATCAACAGCTCGATGTCTAGTTGGCAGCCGGGGCCGGTTTTGTTCAACAACTTCATTAACGATCTGGATGATGGGATGGATTGTATGCTCAGCAAATTTGCGGATGACACTAAGCTGGGGAGAGAGGTAGATATGCTGGAAGGTAGGGATAGGGTCCAGAGTGACCTAGACAAATTGGAGGATTGGCCAAAAGAAATTTGTTGAGGATCAACAAGGACATTTAGGATGGAAGAATCCCATGCACTGCTAGAGGCTGGGGACCAACTGGCTAAGCAGCAGTTCTGCTGAAAAGGACCTGGGGATTACAGTGGATTAG
Organism: Mauremys mutica; assembly: GCF_020497125.1. Taxonomy (NCBI): domain Eukaryota; kingdom Metazoa; phylum Chordata; order Testudines; family Geoemydidae; genus Mauremys; species Mauremys mutica. The sequence continues at coordinate 39,729,521 of NC_059083.1, forward strand.
AAGCTGGATATGAGTCAGCAGTGTGCCCTTGTTGCCAAGAAGGCTAATGGCATATTGGGTTGCATTAGTAGGAGCACTGCTAGCATATTGAGGGAAGAGATTATTCCCCTCTATTGGTGAGGCCACATCTGGAGTATTGCATCCAGTTTTGCCCCCCCCCCACTACAGAAGGGATGTGGACAAATTGGAGAGAGTCCAGCAGAGGGAAATGAAAATGATTAGGGGGCTGAGGCACATAACTTATGAGGAGAGGCTGAGGGAACTGGGATTGTTTAGTCTGCAGAAGAGAACAGGGAGGGGAGGATTTGATAGCAGCCTTCAACTACCTGAAGGGGGGTTCCAAAGAGGATGGATCTAGACTGTTCTCAGTGGTAGCAGATGACAGAACCAGGAGCAATGGTCTCAAGTTACAGTGGGGGAGGTCTAGATTGGATATTAGGAGAAACTATTTCACTAGAAGTGTGGTGAAGCACTGTAATGGGTTACCTAGGGAATTGGTGGAATCTCCATCCTTAGAGGTTTTTAAGGCCCGTCTTGGCAAAGCCCTGGCTGGGATGATTTAGTTGGTGTTGGTCCTGCTTTGAGCAGGGGGTTGGACTAGATGACCTCCTGAGGTCTCTTCCAACCCTAACAGTCTATGATTCTGTGATGCTACATCCATCACAGTATATCAGGGGGAACAGTAGAGGGCAGGTAGCCATTAGCTCAGCTGTAATAGGATCATAGATGTCTGGCTTTACCCACTGGGCCTGCTGCCTCTGCCTAACCCATTTCTAGTGAGGTTGAACCCCAAATGCACAAATAAAGAATGGGGGTTAATTTTCTTGGCAGCAGCACTGCTGGGAAGGATCTTGGAGTAGTGGTGGATCACAGCCTCAACATGAGTCAACAATGAAATGCTGTTGCAAAAAAGGCAAATGCAATTTTAGATTGCATTAACAGAGGCATAGCATGCAAGTCATGGGAGGTGATAGTACCATGCTACTCGGTGCTGGTTAGGCCTCAGCTGGAGCACTGTGTCCAATTTTGGTCACCAGTGTATAGAAAGGATGTGGAGAAACTGCAAAGGATCCAGAGGTGAGCGACAAAGATGATCAAATAGGCAGCAGGTTTAAAACAAATAAAAGGAAGTATTTCTTCACACAACGCACAGTCAACCTGTGGAACTCCTTGCCAGAGGATGTTATGAAGGCCAGGACCATAACAGGGTTAAAAAAAAGTAGATAAATTCATGGAGGATCGGTCCATCAATGGCTATTAGCCAGGATGGGCAGAAATGGTGTACTGAGCCTCTGTTTGCCAGAAGCTGGGAATGAGCAACAGGGGATGGATCATTTGATGGTTACCTGTTCTGTTCATTCCCTCTGGGCACCTGGCACTGGCCACTGTTGGACCCCAGGTAACTGAGCAGAAAGAAGCAAAGAGAAAGTAATAATGTGATTTTATTGGCTACTTGATTAGATGAACCTTTGGTCTGAACCAGTAGGGCCATTTTTATGTTCCTATGTTCTTATGAAAAGGGATGGAATGCAGCCATCTGAGCAAAGGCTGAAGGAACTGGGTCTGTTTAGTTTAGAAAAGAGGAGATTAAGGAGGGATATGATAATCTTCAAATACTAGAAAAGCTGCCATAAAAAAGATGGAGAAAAGTTGTTCTCTTGCCACAGAGGGCAGGACAAGATGCAATGGGTTCAAAGTACAGCATAGCAGATTTAGATTAAATCTCAGGAAAAACTTCCTAACTGTAAGAACAATAGGGCAATGGAACAGACTGCCATGGGAACTTGTGGAAGCTCTTTTTCTGGAGGTTTTCAAAGGAGGCTGGGTAGCCATCTGTCTCGTACGGTTTAGTCACAACAAATCCTGTATCCCACACCAGCTGCCCCCATCCCAGCTCTTCCCCTGGACTCTGCTCTTCCTTACTCCTATTGAAAGTGGCAGCTGCCTAATAAAGACCCACATGTTACAGCTCAGCAATAGCGCCTGTGCCCCCAGCACCACGTGTCCCTGCTGAGCTCTCTGCTGAGCCCCTCTCCCTTCCCTCCCGTGGTTCTCTGCTTGCCCAGGATCACCTTGTGTTAGCAGCAAAATAAGGTCTGGATGAAGCATGGTCTGAGGATGCTTCTCCCCCACCCCACCCAGAGACCAGGGTGATTGAAACTCGGGCAGTTAGGTTTACTGGGCCCTGCCTCAGCACAGGGGGCTGGACTTGGTGACTTCTTGAGGGTCCTTCCAGCCCCACATTTCTCTCAGTTAGCTGTGGCTTGTCGGAGACTCTCTGGGCCTTGGAACCTGACCTGGTGCCCCTTGCAGTCAATGGTCAGATTCCCATTGGCCCTTGGATCTGGCCCTAGCTCACATCTCATCACCTGTGTATTGCACTGTGCGTTGTTAGGGGCCTAGTGACCCCTGGGTTATTGTTACAGGGAGACACTGAGCTGAGCTCACAGAGTTCTGTCTTGTCTGTTAAATCTCCTCTGGGTTTTTGCCATCCTGCCCCTGAAAATGAAAATGTCAGAAAGTAACAACAGCCCCAGGGCTGATCTGAGTGACTCTGCAGAGACACTGTGAGTTCTATTGCTCCAGGGGTTGAAGTGCAACCCCAGCCCAAGCCAGATGCCAGATAAGACTTAGGCTGCAGGTTTCAGTTTGAATGTGGCAAACCCCAGGTAACTGAACAGAAAGAAGCAAAGAGAAACTAACAATGTGATTTTCTCGGCTGTTCTTTTATGTAGCCACATTATTTTTTCCAAGAAAATAGGCTCAGCCTGGTGAGAGAGAAAAATAGCATTTAAAAATGAAGAGGAAAAGTTAGCAAGACACTCTAGTTAATGTCTAGCTCTACCCATCATTCCCAGGGCATGCTCCCCTCCCCCATTGTTTATGATCCTGCTGAGATGACGACCTTGGGTAACAGCAGCAGGAAGGTGCAGGTGGTGAGCGTGGGGTACAAAGGGTAACAATAAGCAGCAGTTTATTGAGCTGCAGAGGGGAGCCTCTGGGGTCAGAGTCTCCGTTTTTATTGCACATCATCAAACTATTGTCTGATAGACAGGCCCTGAGTCAGGGTAACAGCAAGGCTGAGTCTGTGTGCCCCAGAACACACTGATAGGTAATGATAATTAAACACTTTGCTGCTTGGGCTGACAGAGCTCAGGGGATCTGAGATGCTTCAGGTGCGGCTCTGAAGGGAGTTCCAGGGTAAGGTGCATAATTCCCTGCTCTGCTACAGACTCCCTTTGTGGCCTTAGGCAAGTCACTTAGGCCCAGAGTTTCCAAGATGTTCTGATGTCTAAAGATGCAGACAGGTGCAAAGTGGAATTTTCAAAGGTGCCTGGACACCTAGCTTCCAATGGGAGTTATGCACCTAAGTGCTTTTGAAAATCTTTAAGCGCCTAAATACCTTCCAAAATCTGCCCCTTAGTCTCTGTGTCAGATTTGCAAAGCTATTTAGGCTCCTAAAGATGCAGATAGTAGCCTAGGGGGACTTTCAAAAGTGCCTGAGTGAGTTAGGTGCCTGAATCCCATGAATTCCCTTTGGATCCTGACCCTTCTGCATTCATCCCATGCATATTCCATCAAAGGTGCTCACTGGCAGGAATGTCCATGTGAACAAGGGATTTCTACTGAATGTTATAAAATATTCATGGGAAGCAATGTCTGAACATTTAGGTCCTGATCCAACAAGGTATGTGCCTAACTTTCAGCATGCAAGCAACCCCACCAAAGCATTCATCACAAATATTTGCACCAAACACCTGTTTCTAAGAGTTAAATTCATCCAATGAAGAAACAGAAACAATCCCATGTGACCTGTGCATCCAATCATAACTAACCCCCACAGATCAATGTATTTGACAAATTTATTTAGTAAATATTTTTGAACGACAAACAAATCTGAGAAAATTGTAATCAGTTTGTGGGCAGCTGACAAACCAGAACAGAAGCTGATCTTGCTGGACACATCACATGCTGCACATTATTCCCCCAGCTCTGCTCTTAGCCCTTCTGTCTGACCCCCAACCCCTGGGTCTTGGTCTCTTGCCTTTTATTTATGCCTTTGCTCTCCCTGAAGAATTACTGGTGTTACTATTATTCCTAGCTGGCTCCTGACCAAAAGGACCAATAAGGGGACAAGATACTTTCAAATATGGGGGCGGGGAGGCTTTGTTTTGTCTGTTCTTTGTCTGTCTGTTCTGTGTGCTTGCTGGAGACAGATCAAGAAAGTATGCAATCCAGCTCCATTAGGATTAGTAAATACTAGCAAGGGAATGCGTTAGCTTACTTTTATTTTGGCTTGTGATTTTCTCTGTGCTGAGAGGGAGGTGTATTCCTGGTTTTCTTTTTGTAACTTTAAAGTTTTGCCCAGAGGGAAATGCTCTGTGTTTGGAATCTGACTGCCCTGTGAGATTATCTTCCTTTCTAATTTCACAGAGGTGCTTCTTTTAACTTTTTTCTTTCTAATAAAGTTCTGGTTTTTTTTTACCTGATTGGGTTTTTTTTTAGTGGTCTAAAAAACCCCCAAGATTGGTTTGTGCTCATCTTGTTTATTCTCAAGCCTCCCCAGGAAGGGGGGTTTAGGGCTTTGGGGAATATTAGGGGAAAGTAGGAACTCCAAGGGGTCCTCTCCCTGAGTTTTGTCTAATCACATGGTGGTGGCAGCATTACCTAATCCAAGGTACAAGGGAGAATTTGTGCCTTGGGGAGTTTTTAACCTAAGCTGGTAGAAATAAGCTTAGGGGGTCTTTCATGCGGGTTCTCACGTCTGTACCCCAGAGTTCAGAGTGGGGAGGGAACCCTGACACATGGGGAGGGGGATGAAGAGCTTCCTGGGCTCCCAGGTCCCATTCACCCATCCTGGTCCACTCACTCACACAACCCTGGTGATGGGCTCTTCCTCCCCTTCCCCTCGCCCCCCTACTGACTGCCCTTCCCCAGCTTTCCCCACTCCCTATCCCCACCCCTCCCTCCATCGCACTGGGACCAGTTTCCCTGACACAGCTGAGTTGGCAGCACAAACCAGCCTGTACAGCAGGTCCTGGCACTCTCACTCTTAATCCCTGTGGCTGTTTCACTCCTTGTTATAGGTAAAGAGTCCCTAGGGCAGTAAATGCCTGGAAATCCCTTGTTGCTCACTAGCTCCATCGCACTCACTGGGGTCCTGGGCTCGGCTTTTCTTTTGGAGTCAGACCCTGCAGTTTTTGGCCCTGAGGAGACCTGGGAATCCCCCCAAGCCAGGACTGGAGCTGACCCCACTGGGGTTCTCTGGGAGACTGTGGGGGAGGCACTAAAATGAGAGGACGTAGGTCTCCTCCCCTAGAACATTCTGAAATCCCGCTGCAATTTTCTGAATTTGATAGAATTTTTGGCCTCAACTTTTTTTTAAATTGTAAGTAGCCATGCAGGACCCTGTGTGGGGGAAGCAGCCTGTGGTGAGTTGGCCTAGTCATTCTTGTTCTCCTACTGAAATGGTCCCACTACCATACTGAGTCCCTCACAATCACTAATGGATTTTTGTTCTCACACAGCCCTGTGAGGTGGGCAGTACTTGTATCCGTGTCATTACTGTGGAGGCCCAGAGAGACAGTTAAATGTAGTGTTGGCCTAGCTACATCATTTAGGAGTGTGAAAAAACCCACCCCCAGCCCACATAGCTCTGCCAGCAAAAGCTGCCATGTAGCCCTTTTGTTGGTACTACTTTTTCCCTTCAGGGAACTGGTGTCATCTACACTGGGAAAAGCATTGGCTGTCAATATCAGCTGCACCTCCTCTTGGCAGGAGGGGCAATTGAACATCTAGCTACATAGACAAGGCCTAAACACCTTACCCACAGGGCACAAGTAGCTTATGGGACCGAGCTCGAGGTTCTCATCAGCCCACAGCTCAGCAGCCTACCCACTGCACCAGCTGTCCTCCTTAGGAGCTCCCTTGCACACAGTACAAACGGCTCCTTGCCCAGCTCCCATTAACAGCCAGGCAGTGTCAACAACTAGCACACAATGTTCTCGCAGTGACATGATTCTGGCTGGGCTGGAACCAGTCTCGCGATGACACAAGAAGCTCCATGCCTCCACCCAATCAGGGCTACAGCAGGAAGAGTTGTCCCTCCCCACCCCTCAGCATCAAAGCTGTTCTCATGAGAGGGGAGTTGCTACCTCTGACATTACAAGAGAGAGTCCCGGTGCTGCTGATCTGGGCCCAGGGATACTGACCAGTGTCTGTTCTAGGTGGCCCAGAGCCAGAGACACAGGGGTAACATATAGGAAAGGGGTCAGCCCTATGACATCAATATAACCTTTGTGCCCCACCCCCCAACACACACACTGCATCTGAGGCCAGCAAACACAAACACACTTGAAAGAGAAGCAAGAGGCAGTAGGATTTCCGGGAGGGAAGAGGGATAATTCTCTGTGCACCAGCCACCCCATCCCCTGCCTGCAGCCCCCACTCTTCCTCACCCAGAGCCAGGGCTGTGGGCACCCAGGGCTGGCAGCTTCCCCAAAGCAGCAAACCCCAACCTTGCTGGCCAACTTTGGCACTGTAGACACTCCTGGCACATGGCTCTGCTGGCCTTTTCCACCTCCACCCCATGTGTAAGGGGACTGTTGCCCCCTTACTAACATTCAGTGGGGGTGTTTTGGTTGCTAGTTCTCAGCACTAAAAGGGGTGGGGGGGGTCAATGGGAAATCAGGACCCTGCAACTGACAGTCTCCAGGAACAATGGCGAGAGGCCAATGCTCCAGGTCAGCCTGATTGACAGGGTGGGCAGACTAATCAGGGAGACAGAAGGCCAGTGTGGGTCCCGTCCTCCGTGTGAGCTGGAATTGCCTGGGTCAGACAGAGTGGGGCCGAGCTAAGGAGAATCTGGGGCCCAAGCTAAGCTGGAGAGCAGAGCCGTGCCAGATCCAGAGGGAACAGAGCTGCAGCCACAGAGCCAGAGACACAGCCCAGGGAGAGCACATCCTGTGCTGGGAGCAGAGCTGCAGCCATAGAGCCAGGCGTGGTGAGCAACTGGGGCCAGCCAAGCAGGGGCGGCTCTAGCGATTTCGCCGCCCCAAGCACGGCGGCACGCCGCGGGGGGCGCTCTGCCGGTCGCCGGTCCCGCGGCTCCGGTGGACCTCCCGCAGATGTGCCTGCAGATGCTCCACCCCAGCCGCAGGACCAGCAGACCCTCCGCAGGCATGCCTGCGGGAGGTCCACCGGAGCCGCCTACCGCCCTCCCGGCGATTGGCAGAGCGCCCCCAGCGGCATGCCGCCCCAAGCACGCGCTTGGCGTGCTGGGGCCTGGAGCCGCCCCTGCAGCCAAGACCTTGGGCAAAGGGCCCAGTGCAGAAAGACACCCCCAGCCAAGGGTCCTTGCAGGCCAGGTTGGGAGGGGGATCTTAACCTGATGGGGGGCTGGGAAGAAGGGTCCCACCACCCAAAGCCTGGAGGTGTGTGGCCACCACCATTGCAAGTGTCCAACCCGCAGCATCCCTGCTGCACAGCCAGGGCTTGAGACAGAGGCCTGGGACCTATGAGGAACAGACTGTGAACTGCCTTGATGTCCAGAGGCACTCTTTGTAATGTTCCCTGCCACAGAGCAGCATGGTGTGTTTTCCTGTAACCTTTCCCATTTTTCCTTATTCTTTTTTTAAATTAATTGTTAATTAAACAACTTGTATTTGCTTTAAACTGTATGGAATAATCAGTGGGTCAGGGAGGTGCCCAGTGCAGAGAGGTACCCCAGAGTGGGGACACCCTAGCCCCTCTCCTAGGTGACCACAGCAGGTTTGGGGGTCGAGCCCCCCAGGAATTCTGGGCCCAGCCTTGTTGGGGTTACAAGGACTCTGCCAGACAGGAGAGTGGAAGGGGAGTCCTCAAGGGCAGGGAGGCCTCTGGGTAAAGGAAGTGGGAGCCAGGACTCAGATCCTTTTGCTAGCCCACTTCACCGGAGTAGTGCGGAAGCCAGGAAAGTTCCCCGCAATAGCAGGACCATTCTCCCGCTTATACATGCAATATTCCCAACAGCAGAGGATCCCTCCCAGGTTGCCACATGCTGCCAGGTGCAGACACCCTGTGCTCAGTGATACCGACCAGCCTGACAGCCCAGGAGAGAGAGGGAACTGCGCTCTATGGGGCTCCGTAGCTGAGGGTTACCCCTAGCCCCTCCCCAACGGAGGCAAGGAAGTCCTGACCTATTGGCCCTGCCAGCCACAGCTCAACTCTTTCCCCCAGGATCTGAGTGGACCCCACTCCTTCATCCTGCCACCCCAGATGCCAGGTCCCAGCCTCAGTCTGCCCATGGCCTCCAGTTGAATCTAGTGCTGCCGCCTGCCTGCCAGTGACTGCATGTCTCTGTGCCTGGCTCTTAGCCTTCCCGTCTCATGCCCTGGCCTGTCACCCTCTGCCAGTGACTGGGTGTCTCTGTGCCTGGCTCTTATCTTAGCCTTCCTACCCCAGGCCCTGGCCTGCCGCCCTCTGCCAGTGACTGGGTGTGTCTCTGCCTGGACCTCAGCCTTCCTGCCCCAGCTCCTGGCCTGCTGCTGCCTGCTATGCACAGGCAGCCTCCGGAGAGCCCTCCTGAGACCATTTTCCCCAAAATGCTGTGTATTTGGTTGTCATGGTAATAGAATCTTGTTGTTGCTATGGCAACTGAGTTAGATTATTAGGGGATAGCCCAGCCAGTTTTGACTGGTTTTTGGTTTGTTCAGTGTGTGGCAATAAATGGCTGCTTTTAAGCTTTACAGCTCTCTGTGTCTCCAGTGATTTCTTCCTAAAATGGTTGCCCCCAAGGATATAACATGTAGAGATGAGGGTGGGATTCCTGTGCTGCCCCAGTAATGGAAGTAGAAGGTACAAAAAAACCAAAAAACCTTTTTGCTGTTGGCAGGGGGTGAGAACTGGCTTGTTTGCACTGACTGTGCAAACTGAAACTAAAACCATGGCTACACTTAGGGGGCCACTGGAACCCTTTGAGGAGACTGTAGTGCAGTGGCCTGTATATACTGAGCATTTTGAGCTTTTTGTTATTGCAAATGACATTACAGAAGAGAAGAAGGTGCCAATATTCTTAAGTGTTGTAGGGGCTAAGACCTACTCCCTGCTACACAGCTTACTACACCCTGTTAAGCCTGAGACCAGATCTTACAGTGGCATTGTGGAAATCCTGGGGTCCCATTTTTCTCCAGCTTTAAGGCAACAAAAACTGTTCTGAAGATGTATATGGGAGAAGCTGTGCCCATGTTTGGCACTACTGATGTTAAGGTGGACCTCAGTGGACAGGCTGCTAAATTGCCACTGTTTGTGGTGAGAGGTAATTACTCAGCCTTAATGGGTAGGTCTTGGCTTAAGAAGATTCAACTGAACTGGGCAGAAGTGCACAAAATTACTAAAGAAGACAACGATCTGACCCCTATACTAAGGAAACATGCTGCTGGTTTTGGACAGGATCTGGGAAGTATGAAGGGAATCACTGTGACATTGAACATTAAACCTGACAGTCAGCCAAAATATCTGAAAGCCAGAACTGTGCCATATGCCATCAGGCCAAAAGTTGAAGTGCACCTGGAGTGCCTGGTCACAAATGGAGTCCTAATAATACCAGTTACCCACAGCTCATGGGCAACTCCTATTGTTCCAATAGCGAAGAAAGATGGTTCCTGTTGTGTATTTGGTTGTTGTGGTGGTTGTTCCTATGGCAACTGAGTTAGATTATTAGGGGATAGCCCCAATGATTTCCCCAGGAATTGAAATGGGGGGGGGGGGGGTTCGAATTTACAGGGGGGGTGTCAGGACTGATGAGATATATAAAAGAGAGATGAATAAAGTAAATGTTTTGTTAGGATAATGCAAATTTAACATAAGGATAATGCAAGTTACACCAAAACGTATAACAGATCTAGATTTCTAAAAACATATATATTTTTTTAAAATGTATTTAAATTAAATTGACTTTTGAAAAGTAAGCCATCATGGGGTAAGAGGGAAGTCCTCTCATGGATCAGTAACTGGTTAAAAGATGGGAAGCAAATGGTAGGAATAAATTATCAGTTTTCAGAATGGAGAGAGATAAATAGTGGTATCCCTGAGGGGTACCCGGTACTGGGACCAGTACTGTTCAACATACTCATAAATGATCTGGAAAAAGGGGTAAACAGTGAGGTGGCAAAATTTGCAGATGATACAAAACTATTCAAGATAGTTAAGTCCTAGGCAGACTGCGAAATGTTACAAAGGGATCACAAAACTGGGTGACTGGGCAACAAAAATGGCAGATGAAATTCAGCGTTGATAAATGCAAAGTAATGCACATTGGAAAACAATCTCAACTATACATATAAAATGATGGGGTCTAAATTAGCTGTTACCACTCAAGAAAGAGATCTTGGAGTCATTGTGGATAGTTCTCTGAAAACTTCCACTCAATGTGCAGCGGCAGTCAATGTTTCCAACATTCTGTTTGCTTTTTTAAAAAGAACAGGAGTACTTGTGGCACTTTAGAGACTAACGAATTTATTTGAGCATAAGCTTTGGGGGCTCCAGCCCACTTAATCGGATGTAGCCCACGAAAGCTTATGCTCAAATAAATTTGTTAGTCTCTAAGGTTCCACAAGTACTCCTGTTCTTTTTGTGAATACAGACTAACATGTCTGCTACTCTGAAACCTTTGCTTTTTAAAGAAAGGGATAGATAATAAGACAGAAAATATCATATTGCCTCTATATAAATCCATGGTATGTGTACACCTTGAATACTGGTGCAGATCTGGTCACCCCATCCCAAAAAAGATATATTGGAAATGGAAAAGGTACAGAGATGGGCAACTAAAATGATTAGGGGTATGAAACAGGAGGAGAAATTAAAATGACTGGGAATTTTCAGCTTAGAAAAGAGACAACTAAGGGGGGATATGATAAAGGTCTATAAAATCTTGACTGGTGTGAAGAAAGTGAATAAGGAAATGTTGTCTAATCCTTCACATAACACAAGAACTAGCAGTCACCCAATGAAATTAATAGGCAGCAGGTTTTAAAAAAACAAAAGGAAGTACTTCTTCACACAACATAAAGTCAACCCGTGGAACTCTTTGCCAGGGGATGCTGTGAAGACCAAAACTATAACAGGATTAAAAAAAGAACTAGCTAAATTCCTGGAGAATAGGTCCATCAGTGGCTATTAGCCAGGATGGGGACGGATGCAACACCATGCTCTGAGTGTCCCTAGCCTGTTTGCCAGAAGCTGGGAATGGGAAACAGGGGATGGATCACTTGATGATTACCTGTTCTATTCATTCCCTCTGAAGCACCTGGCCTTGACCACTGTCAGAAGACAGGATACGGGGCTATATGGACCATTGGTCTGACCCAGTATGACCATTCTTATGTAAAAATTAATTATAATAATAAAAATGTTTAGTACAAAAACTCCCCAACACGACCTCTCAAGATAGCAACAATGTGCGATAACAACCTTGGCAAATACTGCATTTTAAAAATCTTGGCCTACTAGGAAACATATTTATGTAAGTTTCCATTCCAAGTCACAAATCCAGCATTCTGGAGCAAAGTCACTAAAATATAGTCCAACAAACCAATGTTTATTTAATGTGCCCCTTATTTAAGTCGTTGGAGGTGCTTTCAAGTGAGTACACCTCCCAGGTGGGGGGCAAGAAGGCACGTTGCTCGATCCTCCAGCTGCTCACTGTTCACTCTGGCCACAGCTATTCGTTGTGCCACCGTTCACTCCACCGCTCTGTTGTCACCTTCTGCTGCCACCTGCCACTGTGATCTCTGCAAGTTGGTATCTTGTGGTTCCACCAGCTCTCAGTGATTTCAGCTGAACTCTCAGTGGGGGAACCTCGCTGCTAGTGCAGTCTGGGCTGTCTTTTACACAAAAACATTGTCCCCACAGGAACCCTGTCCCCACAGCAAGACTAAGCAATTGGGACCTGATTATCAGTGATTTCAGCTGCAGTGGTCACTTAACAGAACAAAAGACTATCTATGGAGCCTAATCAGCTCTGTCTTTAAACAGTGGAGAGAGACAGGTCCCCACCCTCTCTTTTGATGCCCTGAATCAGCACAGGCTAAGTACAGTTCTACTGCCCTTTCCTCATACAATAAGAACAACATTTCATTCCCCCACCCCCACCCCCGCATTCACGTGATTTGTAACCCAACCCCAGCCAAAATCTATCACTTGGGCAACACAGCTCTGTTTGTTGGATACCTAGGTAGATTAGGTGTGAACGTAAATACAGTCTGGTCCTGAAGCCTTTCCCCCCAGCCCCCAGCTCATCATTAGCTGTCAGGGAGAGCTCATTTAGACTTTGGTTACAAATCATCATTTGAAATTATTAGGTTGGCCAACATCACCGAAATGAATGCACTGACATTGTCATAAAAAACAACAGCTGTATAATGAAGCTAGTCTATGTTCATACTTTTCAAATCTATTATACTTTCAGATACATGTATTTTATCATACACTGTAAATGCTTTTAAAGTGTGTATTAAAGTTTCAATTTCAATTCAAATTTCCAAACAGTCACTAAATTGGCATGTTTCGGAGTAGCAGCCATGTTAGTCTGTATCCGCAAAAAGAACAGGAGTACTTGTGGCACCTTAGAGAATAATAAATGTATTTGAGCATAAGCTTTTGTGGGCCCACTTCATCGGATGCATAGAATGGAACTTATAGAGAGGAGATATATATACATACAGAGAACATGAAAAGGTGGGAGTTGACCAACCAACTCTAAGATGCGCTATTGTCAGCAGGAGAAAAAAAAACGTTTGTAGTGATAATCAAGATAGCCCATTTAAGACAGTTTAACAAGAAGGTGTGAGGATACTTAACATGGGGAAATAAAGTCAATGTGTGTAATGGGTCAGCCATTCCCAGTCTCCATTTAAGCCTAAATTGATTGTATCTCGTTTGTATATTAATTCAAGTTCAGCAGTTTCTCCTTGGAGTCTGTTTTTGAAGATTTTCTGTTGCAAAATTGCCATCTTTAAATCTGTTACTGAATGGCCAGAGAGGTTGAAGTGATCTCCTAGTGGTTTTTGAATGTTATGATTCCTGATGTCAGGTTTGTGTCCATTTATTTTTTTGCATAGAGACTGACTGGTTCGGCCAATGTATATGGCAGAGGGGCATTGCTGGCACATGATGGCATATATAACATTGGTAGATGTGAAGGTGAACAAGCCCCTGATGGCGTGGCTGATGTGATTAGGTCCTATCCTGGTGTCACTTGAATAGATATGTGGACAGAGCTGGCATCGGGCTTTGTTGCAAGGATAGGTTCCTGGGTTAGTGTTTTTGTTCTGTGGTGTGTGGTTGCTGGTTACTATTTGCTTTAGGTTGGGAGGCTGTCTGTAAGCAAGGACAGGCCTGTCTCCCAAGATCTGGGAGAGTGAGGGATCATCTTTCAGGATAGGTTGTAGATAAGAACATAAGAAAGGCCGTACCGGGTCAGACCAAAGGTCCATCTAGCCCAGTATTTGTCTACCGACAGTGGCCAATGCCAGGTGCCCCTGAGGGAGTGAACCTAACAGGCAATGATCAAGTGATCTCTCTCCTGCCATCCATCTCCATCCTCTGACGAACAGAGGCTAGGGACACCATTCTTACCCATCCTGGCTAATAGCCATTTATGGACTTAGCCACCATGAATTTATCCAGTCCCCTTTTAAACATTGTTATAGTCCTAGCCTTCACAACCTCCTCAGGTAAGGAGTTCCACAAGTTGACTGTGCGCTGCGTGAAGAAGAACTTCCTTTTATTTGTTTTAAACCTGCTGCCTATTAATTTCATTTGGTGACCCCTAGTTCTTGTATTATGGGAATAAGTAAATAACTTTTCCTTATCCACTTTCTCAACATCACTCATGATTTTATATACCTCTATCATGTCCCCCCTATATATATATCTAGGTATATATATATACCTAGATCTTTCAGGATGCGCTGGAGAGGTTTTAGTTGGGGGATGAAGGTAATGGTTAGTGGTGTTCTGATATTTTCTATGTTGGGCCTGTCTTGTAGTAGGTGACTTCTGGGTACTCTTCTGGCTCTGTCAATCTGTTTTTTCATTTCAGCTGGTGGGTATTGTAGTTGTAAGAATGCTTGATAGAGATCTTGTAGGTGTTTGTCTCTGTCTGAGGGATTGGAGCAAATGCGGTTGTATCTTAGAACTTGGCGGTAGACAATGGATCGTGTGGTGTATCCTGGAGGGAAGCTGTAGGCATGTAGGTAAGTATAGCGGTCAGTAGGTTTCCGATATAGGTTAGTGTTTATGTGACCATCGTTTATTTAGCACAGTAGTGTCCAGGAAATGGACCACTTGTGTGGATTGGTCTAGGCTGAGGTTGATGGTGAGATGGAAATTGTTAAAATCATGGTGGAATTCCTCAAGGGCTTCTTTTCCATGGGTCCATATGATGAAGATGTCATCAATGTAACGCAAATAGAGTAGGGGTGTTGGGGATGAGAGCTAAGGAAGCGTTGTTCTAAGTCAGCCATAAAGATGTTGGCATACTATGGGGCTATGCAGGTACCCATAGAAGTGCCACTGACTTGAAGGTATATATTGTCCCCAAATGTGAAATAGTTGTGGGTGAGGACAAAGTCACAAAGTTCAGCCACCAGGTTTGGCATGTAACTAGTTCACAAAACTGGGGGGGGGGAGTTGTTGGGGAAATTCAGGGGGGTGTACACCCCCCTTAGGGGTGTGTGTGTAGGAAAATTACTGGATAGCCCAGCCAGTTTTGGCTGGTTTGGTTAGTTCAGTGTGTGAAAATAAATGGTTGCTTTTTAAGGCTTACAGCTCACTGGTCTCAAGTGATTTCTTCCTAAACCTGCTGCCTCCAAGGATACAACAAAGTGGCGATGAGGGTGGAATCCCTGTGCTGCCCCAGCAACAGAAGGAACTAAAAGTCAAGGTAAAGAAAAAGAAAAAATACCCTACCAAACTCTTTTAGCTGTTGCTTGTTTGCACTGACTGTGAAACTGAAACTAAAACCATGGCTACACTTACAGGGCTACTGGAACCTTTTGACGAGAATATAGTGCACTGGCATGTGTATACTGAACGTTTTGAGCTTTTTCTTATTGCAAATAACATTACAGAAGCAAAGAAGGTGCCAATATTCTTAAGTGTTGTAGGAGCTAAAACCTGCTCCCTGCTACGCAGCTTACTATACCTTGTTACGCCTGAGACCAAATCTTACAGTGACATTGTGGAAATCCTGGGGTCCCATTTTTCCCCAAAACCACTCGTAATTGCTGAAAGATATAGATTCCACAAAAGAGACCAAAAAGAAGATGAAACAGTTGTACAATTTGTAGCAACTTTGAGAGAGCTCGCAGAACACTGTGAATTTAAGGGGATGTTAAATGATGCCCTGCGTGACAGGTTAAGTGTGTGGCCTGTACAGTGAAGCTATACGGAAGCGCCTATTGACAGAGGCCCAACTTACTTTACAGAAGGCTGTTGATATTGCAGTCTCCATGGAACTGGCTACAAAGGAGGCGCAATACACCGGTGCATCCCCGAAGGTGCATAAAGTGTCACACGAACTTACCCACAAAACTGTGCAGAGTCAGGAATGTTACCGCTGTGGTAAGCCGGGTCACCAGGCATCAGAATGCTGGTGTAAGGACCTGGTTTGTCGACACTGTGACAAAAAGGGACACATTGAGAGTGCCTGTAAACAAAAGGAAAAGAGGCCTGTGGTCTGGCCGACAAAAAGAGGAATCCTGCATACCCTAGAGCAGACCCAGGATGATCAAGGTGACACCTCATCGCAAGAGGAAGTGCCAGTGCATGTTTTGTCTTTGGCAGTGGGCTCACATGAATACTGGGTAACCCCGTTGTTGGATGGCAAACATATACGCATGGAACTGGACACCGGTGCAGCCGTCTCGCTGGTCTCCAAGACTGTGTATAAAGAAAAGCTACAGTATCTTCCGCTTAAGGCAACAAAAACTGTTCTGAAGACGTATACGGGAGAAGCTGTGCCCATGTTGGGCACTATTGATGTTAAGGTGGAGCACAATGGACAGGCTGTAAATTACCAGTGTTTGTGGTGAGAGGTAACTACCCAGCCTTAATGGGTAGGTCTTGGCTTGGGAAGATTCAACTGAACTGGGCAGAAGTGCACCGAATGACGAAAGAAGAAACCGGTCTGACCCCTATACTAAGGAAACATGCTGCTGTTTTTGGAGAGGATCTGGGAAGTATGAAGGGAATCACTGTGACATTGAACATTAAACCTGACAGTCCACCAAAATATCTGAAAGTTCGAACTGTGACATATGCCATCAGGCCAAAAGTTGAAGCGAACCTGGAGCGCCTGGTCACCAATGGAGTCCTAATACTAGTTACCCATAGCCCATAGGCCACTCCTATCGTTCCAATAGTGAAGAAAGATGTCTCTCTCCGGATTTGCGGTGATTTTAAAGTCACTGTCAACCCAGTGTTGTGTGTAGAGCAATACCCGCTTCCCCGCATCAATGACCTCTGGCTGGGGGACAAAAGTTCAGTAAGATTGATCTGAGTCAAGCGTATTTACAGATGCACGTCAATGAAAAGTCCCAAGAGCTGTTGACTATTGTGACTCGTAAGGGGCTTTACCGATACTGTCACCTACCCTTCGGAATAATGTCTGCTCCCGCCCTGTTCCAGAGGGTTATGGACCACATCTTGTGTAACTTGTCAGGAGTTCAGTGCTGTCTGGATGACATCCTGGTCACTGGAAGGAATGAGGAGGATCACTTAAAGAATTTAGAGGCTACCCTACAAAGGCTGGAAGAGTATGGCCTATGAGTCCGCAAAGACAAGTGTGAATTCTTCCAGCCCTCTGTTGAATATTTGGGACACATCATTGATGCTGTGGGTATTCATAAGGCCTCTGCAAAAATTAAGGCTATTGTGGAGGCTCCCCCACCTCGAAATGTAGCCAGCTGCGCTCCTTTCTAGGACTATTGAACTAATATGGAAAGTTCGTCTCACAGTTAGCCACACTGCTAAAACCACTTCACGAACTCCTTGGGCAGAACAAGACCTGAAAGTGGACTGAAGCTTGTAATGTTGCATTTAACAAAGCTAAGGATGCATTGCTAAATTCTGAAGTTCTAATGCACTTTGATCCATCCTTATCCCTACAATTGGCCTGCGATGCCTCCCTGTATGGAGTGGGAGCAGTGTTTCACACAGTATGCCTTCAGGAGAAGAGAGGCCTCTTGCTTTTGCTTCACGCACTCTAAGAAAAGCAGAAACTACCCGGTAACTATGCCCAAATCGAAAGTGAGGCATTGGGAATCGTTTTTGGAATTTGGAAGTTTCATCAGTACCTGTATGGGCAGAAGTTTACTCTTCTCACAGACCATCGACCTCTGACGTCAATTTTTGGACCCTACACAGGCATTTCCCCATTAGCTGCTAGTCGTATGCAACGTTGGGCATTGTTACTTTCAGCGCACACATATGAAATCAAATATCGGAAATCCACTCTGCATGGCAGTGCAAATGGCCTCTCAACGTTGACTTTGCCAGTCAAACATCAAGATAGTGCCCAAAAGGAAATCTTCTACTTTGAACAGGTTGAAAATACACCCATCACTGCTACTCAGATTAAGAAGGCAACCTGCATTGACCCAGTATTGTCCCAAATTATGGACCTGGTGATGCAGGGAAAATCTTGACAAACCTCTCTGGTCTCACCCGACCTTGTTACCTACATGTCCAGGAGGATGGAGTTATCGATCCAATCTGGTTGTTTGTTGTGGGGGAGACATGTCATTATCCGACCACCGCTGAGATCACAGATGTTAGAACAGCTACATTCTGGTCACTGTGGAATAGTGCGCATGAAGGAAATTGCATGAAGCTATTTTTGGTGGCCTGGATTGTACAGTGCTATTGAAAAGAAGGCAAAAGCTTGTATGTTATGTAAGAGTGTGATGAATGCACCCCACTGGGCACCCCTACACCCATGGGACTGGCCTGAAAATCCGTGGCAATGTATTCACGTTGACTTCGCTGGCCCCCTTGAAGGAAGCATGTTCTTGCTGGTGGTAGATGCCCATTCTAAATGGCCAGAAGTCTCTATAATGCAGTCCACTACTGCAGAGAGTACTATCCAAAAACTACGAGGACTCTTTAGTCGTTTTGGTCTGCCAGAACAACTTGTGAGCGACAACTGACTGCAGTTTGTTTCTCAGGAGTTTCAAAATTTTATGAAGGCAAATGGGATACACCACATCACTTCAGCGCCATATCATCCATCCACCAGTGGATTAGCTGAAAGATTTGTGCAGATAATGAAACAAGTTTTGAAATCAGCAAGGGGACAACACTCCATTCAAAAGCATCTGGATACCTTCTTACTTTCCTACAGAAACACACCTCATGCTACGACCAAGGCATCCCCGGCCTTTCTAATGATGGGTCGAAAGCTGCACACTTGCTTTGATCTCCTGAAACTTTCTGAACCCCGACAAATTGTGTAACATCAGCAGCAATATCAAGTCATCAGATGGTCATCCAGAGCAAAAGACTGAACCTTTAGCTTGGGACAGCCAGTTTTGGCTCAGAATTATACTTCTGGAGCTAAATGGGTCCCTGCCATGATCATCGCTCAAACAGGACCTGTTTCCTACACAGTCCGGACTGCAGACAATCTCACGTGGCAGCGACATGTAGATCAGCTGTTGCCAGGTCATGCCAGTTCTCAGGACACATCTTCAATTGAGTTGTCTGACTTTACCTTTTCTGGCAAGACACAGAAAAACAATCACCTGTTCCTGACTGCTCTCCTCCATTACTGCTGGTGGCTGAGATGCCCCTTTGCCTGGCACGAGCTGATACCATCTCCTCACCCGTTTGCGCTGCGAACCCGGAGCCCATTGTAAGGCCTGCACCCATGGTACTTTTGGGTGCAACAACACCAGAAGTTCGCCGTAATCCACCTAGAGACAGAAGACTTCCTCAATGGCTGGATCTTTAGCTAGGGTGAACCCACAGTTATGGGGCAAAATAATCCCAGTGTTTAGCCGGGAATGGAGGCAGTCTACCCTCCTTCTCTAGTCTAGTGTGTGTTTTATTTAGGGGATGTTCTTATTAGGGGGAGAGGAATACGTTGTGTATTTGGTTGTCATGGTTTTTGTTCCTATGACAACTGAGTTAGATTATTAGGGGATAGCTCGGCCAGCTTCAGCTGGCTGGGTGAGCTCTCTGAAGTCTGTAAATAAAATGGTAGTTTTGTTAGCTGTCTGCTCTCTGGCCTCAAGTGATTTCTTCCTAAACCGGCTGCCCCCAACGATATAACAAGTGGCGACGATGGATGGGATCCTGGTGCTGCTCCAGTAACAGAAGGAAGTAGAAGTCAAGGTAAAGAACAAACAAAGAAAAATACTGCTTGTTTGCAATGACTGTGAAAGTGAAACTAAAAATCATGGCTACTCTGACCAGGCCACTGGAACCTTTTGATGAGAATATAGAGCAGTGGCATGTGTATACTGAGCGTTTTGAGCTTTTTGGTATTGCAAATGACATTACAGAAGTGAAGAAGGTGCCAATATTCTTAAGTGTTGTAGGGGCTAAAACCTACTCCCTGCTATGCAGCTTACTACACCCTGTTAAGCGTGAGATTAAATCTTACAGTGACATTGTGGAAATCCTGGGGTCCCATTTTTCCCCAAAACCACTGGTAATTGCTGAAAGATATAGGTTCCACAAAAGAAACCAAAAGGAAGAAGAAACAGTTGTACAATTTGTAGCAATTTTAAAAAAGCTAGCAGAACACTTTGAATTTAAACAGATGTTAAATGATGCCCTGCGTGACAGGTTAGTGTGTGGCCTCTGCAGTGAAGCTATACGGAAGTGCCTACTGACAGAGGCTCAGCTTACCTTACAGAAGGCTGTTGATATTGCTGTCTCCATGGAACTGGCTACAAGTGAGGCGCAATACATCGGTGCATCCCCTAGGGTGCAAAAAGTGTCACAAGAACTGACCCACAAAACCAGGGGTCTCAAACATGCGGCCCGCGGGCCGCATGCGGCCCGCGGAGCTCTTCCCTGCGGCCCGCGGAGCTCCCCAGGGCCGCCCAGAGGGGGGGGCAAAGGGGGCAATTTGCCCCGGGCCCCGGGCTCCGCAGGGGCCCCCAAGAGAAAAGCGGAGGCTCCCGCCTCCGCCCCTCTCCTGGAGCCTCGGCGCATCGAGCGCCGAGTCTCCGGCCGAGCCCCTGAGCCCCGCCCCGATCCGAGCCGCGTGGTGAGGGGGCGGGGCTGGGAGCTCCAACGAGGACTGAGCCCCGCCCCGATCTGAGCCGCGTGGGGAGGGGGCGGGGCTGGGAGCTCCAACGGGGCCTGAGCCCCGCCCCGATCCGCGTGGGGAGGGGGCGGGGCTGGGAGCTCCAACGGGGCCTGAGCCCCGCCCCGATCCGAGCCGCGTGGGGAGGGGGCGGGGCTGGGAGCTCCAACGGGGCCTGAGCCCCGCCCCGATCCGAGCCGCGTGGGGAGGAGGCGGGGCTGGGAGCTCTAACGGGGCCTGAGCCCCGCCCCGATCCGAGCCGCGTGGGGAGGGGGCGGGGCTGGGAGCTCTGGGCTGAGGCTGCGCTTGGCGTGGAGCTCACAGTCTCGCCCCCTCACCACGCGGCTCTGAGCGGGACGAAGCTCAGGCCTCGCCGGAGACGCGCTCGGGTAAGGGGGGGGGGAGCGGGAGCCGCCGGGGCCGGGGCCTGGGTGGGAAGCGGGACCCGCCGGGGCCAGGCCGTGGGGGGGGGGGAGGGAAGCGAGACCCGCCAGGCCGGGCCGGGCCGGGGGATGGGGGAGGGAAGCGGGACCCGCCGGGGCCGGGCCAGGGGAAGGGAAGCGAGACCCGCCGGGGCCGGGCCGGGGGGTGGGGGAGGGAAGCGAGACCCGCCGGGGCCGGGGTGGGAAGCGGGATCGGCCGGGGTGGGGAAAAGAGGGACCCGCCGCCGCCGAAGCGCAGCCCGGTCTTCGGCGGCGGGGGGCCCCTTCCGTTCTGGGACCCGCCGCCTAAGTGCCCCAAAGACCCCCCCCCGCCGCAGGTCTTTGAGGGCCGCATGAGGACTAGTGCATTGGCCCGAGGGCCGCATCACTGACACGCCCCCTTGCTGCCCCTGGCCCCACCCCCAATCCACCCCTTCCATGAGGCCCCGCCCCTGCCCGGGGTCTTCGGCGGCGGGGGGCCCCTTCCGTTCCGGGACCCGCCGCCAAAGTGCCCCGAAGACCTGCGGCGGGGGGGGGTCTTTGGGGCACTTAGGCGGCGGGTCCCGGAACAGAAGGGGCCCCCCGCCGCCGAAGACCCCGGGCAGGGGCGGGGCCTCATGGAAGGGGTGGATTAGGGGTGGGGCCAGGGGCAGCAAGGGGGCGTGTCAGTGATGCGGCCCTCGGGCCAATGCACTAGTCCTCATGCGGCCCTCGGGGTCATTTGAGTTTGAGACCCCTGCACAAAACGGTGCAGAGTCAAGAATGTCACCGCTGCGGTAAGCCGGGTCACCAGGCATCAGAATGCTGGTGTAAGGACCTGGTGTGTTGACACTGTGGCAAAAAGGAACACATTGAGTGTGCCTGTAAACAAAAGAAAAAGAGGCCTGTGGTCTGGCCGACAAAAAGAGGAACCTTGCATACCCTAGAGCAGACCCAGGATGATCAAGGTGACACCTCATCGCAAGAGGAAGTGCCACTGCATGTTTTGTCTTTGGCAGCGGGCTCACATGAATACTGGGTTACCCCATTATTGGAGGGCAAACCTATACGCATGGAACTGGACACCGGTGCAGCTGTCTCGCTGGTCTCTGAGACTGTATATAAAGAAAAACTACACCATCTTCCGCTTAAGGCAACAAAAACTGTTCTGAAGACATATACGGGAGAAGCTGTGCCCATGTTGGGCACTATTGATGTTAAGGTGGAGCTCAATGGACAGGCGGCTAAATTGCCACTGTTTGTGGTGAGAGGTAACTACCCAGCCTTAATGGGTAGGTCTTGGCTTGGGAAGATTCAACTGAACTGGGAAGAAGTGCACCGGATGACTAAAGAAGAAACCAGTCTAACCCCTATACTAAGGAAACATGCTGCTGTTTTTGGAGATGATTTGGGAAGTATGAAGGGAATCACTGTGACATTGAACATTAAACCTGACAGTCCACCAAAATATCTGAAAGCCCGAACTGTGCCATATGCCATCAGGCCAAAAGTTGAAGCAGACCTGGAGAACCTGGTCACCAATGGAGTCCTAATACCAGTTACCCATAGCTCATGGGCCACTCCTATCGTTCCAATAGTGAAGAAAGATGTCTCTCTCCGGATTTGCGGTGATTTTAAAGTCACTGTCAACCCAGTGTTGTGTGCAGAGCAATACCCGCTTCCCCGCATCGATGACCTCTTCGCAGGCCTGGCTGGGGGACAGAAGTTCAGTAAGATTGATCTGAGTCAAGCATATTTACAGATGCACATCGATGAAAAGTCCCAAGAGCTGTTGATTATCGTGACTCATAAGGGGCTTTATCGATACTGTCGCCTACCCTCCGGAATAACGTCGGCTCCTGCCCTGTTCCAGAGGGCTATGGACCAGATCTTGTGTGGCTTGTCAGGAGTTCAGTGCTATCTGGATGATATCCTGGTCACTGGAAGAAATGAAGAGGGTCACTTAAAGAATTTAGAGGCTACCCTACAAAGACTGGAAGAGTATGGCCTACGAGTTCGCAAAGACAAGTGTGAATTCTTCCAGCCCTCTGTTGAATATTTGGGACACATCATTGATTCTGCAGGTCTTCATAAGGCCCCTGCAAAAGTTAAAGCTATTGTGGAGGCTCCCCCACCTCGAAATGTAAGCCAGCTGCGCTCGTTTCTAGGACTACTGAACTATTATGGAAAGTTCATCTCACAGTTAGCCACACTGCTAAAACCACTTCATGAGCTCGTTGGGCAGAACAAGGCCTGGAAGTGAACTGAAGCCTGTGATGTTGCATTTAACAAAGCTAAGGATGCATTGTTAAATTCTGAAGTTCTAACGCACTTTGATCCATCCTTACCCCTGCAATTGGCCTGTGATGCTTCCCCTTATGGAGTGGGAGCAGTCGTGTCACACATTATGCCTTCGGGAGAAGAGAGACCTATTGCTTTTGCTTCACGCACTCTAAGCAAAGCAGAAACTAACTATGCCCTAATCGAACGTGAGGCATTAGGAATTGTTTTTGGAATTCGGAAGTTTACTCTTCTTACAGACCATCGACCTCTGACGTCAATTTTTGGACCCTACACAGGCATTCCCCCATTAGCTGCTAGTCGTATGCAACGTTGGGCATTGTTACTTTCAGCACACACATATGAAATCAAATATCGGAAATCCACTCTACACGGCAATGCAGATGGCCTCTCAAGGTTGCCTTTGCCGCTCAAACATCAAGATAGTGCCCAAAAGCAAATCTACTTTGAACAGGTAGAGAATACACCCATCACTGCTACTCAGATAAAGAAGGCAACCCGCGTTGACCCAGTATTGTCCCAAGTTATGGACCTGGTGATGCATGGAAAATCTCGACAAACCTCTCCGGTCTCATTCGACCTTGTTCCCTACATGTCCAGGCGGATGGAGTTATCGGTCCAATCTGGTTGTTTGTTGTGGGGGAGACGTGTCATTATTCCACCACCACTGAGATCACAGATGTTAGAACAGCTACATTCTGGTCACTGTGGAATAGTGCGCATGAAGGAAATTGCACGAAGCTATTTTTGGTGGCCTGGATTGGACAGTGCTATTGAAGAGAAGGCAAAAGCTTGTATGTCATGTCAGGGTGTGAGGAATGCACCCCAGTGGGCACCCCTACACCCATGGGACTGGCCTGAAAACCCATGGCAACGTATTCACGTTGACTTTGCTGGCCCCCTTGAAGGAAGCATGTTCTTGGTGGCAATAGATGCCCATTCTAAATGGCCAGAAGTCTCTATAATGCAGTCCACTTCTGCAGAGAGTACTATCCAAAAACTACGAGGACTCTTTAGTTGTTTTGGTCTGCCAGAACAACTTGTGAGTGACAACGGACCGCAGTTCGTCTCTGAGGAGTTTCAAAATTTTATGAAGGCAAATGGGATACACCACATCACGTCAGCACCATATCATCTGTCCACCAACGGATTAGCTGAAAGATTTGTGCAGACAATGAAAAACGCTTTGAAATCAGCAAGGGGACAACACTGCATTCAAAAGCGTCTGGATACCTTCTTACTTTCCTACAGAAACACACCTCATGCTACGACCAAGGCATCCCCGGCCTTTCTAATGTTGGGACGACAGCTGCGCACTTGCTTTGATCTGCTGAAACCTTCTGAACCCCGACAAACTGTGCAACATCAGCAGCAATATCAAGTCATCAGACGGGCACCCAGAGCAAAAGACCGAACCTTTAGCCCAGGACAGCCAGTTTTGGCTCGGAATTATACTTCCAGAGCTAAATGGATCCTGGCCACAGTCATCACTCAAACAGGACCTGTTTCTTACACAGTCCGGACTGCAGAGAATCTTACCTGGCGGCGACATGTAGATCAGCTGTTGCCAGGTCATGCCAGTCCTCAGGACCCATCTGCAGTTGAAGGGTCTGACTTCACCTCTTCTGGTGAGACACCGAATCACGAGTCACCTGTTCCTGACTGTTCTCCTCCATTACTGCCGGCGGCTGAGATACCCCTTTGCCCAGCACGAGCTGATACCACCTCCTCACCCGTTTGTGCTGCGGACCCTGAGCCCCTAGTAGTTTCAGGTGCAACACCACCAGAAGTTCGCCGTAATCCACCTAGAGACAGAAGGCCTCCTCATCGGCTGGATCTTTAGCTAGGGTGAACCCACGGTTATGAGGCAAAATAATCCCCAGGGTTTAGCCGGGAATGGAGGCAGTCTACCCTCCTTCTCTAGTCTAGTGTGTGTTTTATTTAGGGGATGTTCTTATTAGGGGGAGAGGAATACGTTGTGTATTTGGTTGTCATGGTTTTTGTTCCTATGACAACTGAGTTAGATTATTAGGGGATAGCTCGGCCAGCTTCAGCTGGTTGGGTGAGCTCTCTGAAGTCTGTAAATAAAATGGTAGTTTTGTTCGCTGTCTGCTCTCTGGCCTCAAGTGATTTCTTCCTAAACCGGCTGCCCCCAAGGATATAACAAAGCCTTCAGTCACTTTTCCATTCTCTCTTCTTCCCCCATTCTGCTCCCCTCTAGCTGGAAGAGTTGGTCATTGGGTTCTCCCTGGGGGTGTTGGCTTTCCTGGAGCTAGATCAGCTCCTGCATGTGGTAAGGGGAGTGAGACCCTAGGTATGTCAGGGAGAGCAGCAGCTCTGGGACTCACAGACAGACAGGGAGCAGAGATGGGGTGTGTTCCAAACTGCACCCCATGTTCACCCCTTTTCATAAAATGATGATAAATCTTGTACAAAGAATGCCTTGTGAGGTGTCATTTGAAAACTCATAATGTGCTGAACATTATCGTCCTGTTGAACACTACATATTTGGTTTGTTAACATCCACAAACCAGTTTTTCAGAGATAAAAGCCCGTAGGCCCCAGTCAGTTCTTAAAGAACCATTGTCCAGCGGGGGAAAGGTCTGGGCAGTAAAAGATGCACATTTCTGGGGAAAGTCTGGGACTCGGGAATTTGCCATTATCGTCTTATATATAATTTATGAGTGGCTGGCCAGACCATTCGTGTATTTTGGCTGGGTGGAATTTACATACTAGCGGCTGTGTGTAAACTGACCAGGAATGGCTGTTTACACAGAAAAGCAGTGCAAAAGGTAACCCATATTGGAGCATTAAGGGAACACAATGGTCCAGCAGTCCAGATGGTACCCTGGGGAATGTCACAGGGTGAGGAGAGGCTGTTTATCCAGTCACTTTCCTGCCTGTCCCCAGCACTTTCCCCCAGGTCTCTCTCATCCCCTGGAGTCTCTCGCTCAGCAGCTGATGATGGCAGAGGCCGGGCTGCCCAGGTGGCTGGTTTCAGCCCTCAGAGGAGCTTTAATGAAGGTCTCTCACTAGCACAGAGTCCAGGGGGAGCAGCAGCTGCTCAGTCCAGGCTCAAAGCTGAAAAGAAAGGGGGAAGCAGCATCTGACCCAAAAGCTCAGCACAGAGAGCAAAAAGTCTCCCTCCATTACAAATAACTGGAGCTCTCTGGTGGCAGCAGCTCACGACACCTTCCCCCTCCTTCCACACTCACCCAACAAGCCAATGTGGCGGAGACATGACACCCCAAGGGTAACAAGAGCAGACTTAGCCCCAGTGATTCCAGTGCGTTACTCCTGATTTACACCAGGATCCTGTGAGTTTTCCTGCCCATCCCCTGTGGTGTGTGACTCTAGCTCTCCATTGGCCATGTGTGCTTTGGGGTTTGCTGTTTCTGCTGCTAGTATCTCAGGCTGGGCCAGGGCCGGCTCCAGCTTTTTTGCTGCTCAAAGCGGTGAAGCCAAAAAAAAAGATAAAGCCATGATTGCCGGCACTTCGGCGGCAGCTCTACCGCCGCCACTTCATTCTTCGGCAGCAATTCGGCGGCGGGTCCTTCCCTCTGAGAGGGAGTGAGGGACCCACTGCCAAATTGCAGCCAAAGACCTGGATGTGCCGCACCTTTCCATTGGCCACCCCAAGCACCTGCTTCCTTCACTGGTGCCTGGAGCCGGCCCTGGGCTGGGGTCTGGTCCTGGCTCCTACCCTACCTTCGTCAGCGCCTGGGGGCCTGGGTACTGCCCCAGGCTTGAGACCTTTATTTAGAGCACTTGCTCTATGAAGATATTGACATTTTCCCTGTGGAGCCAGGAGTAACATTACAAACTGCTCCCCATCACAATTTCCAACCAGTAGCATTTACTGACACCTAGCTAGGATTTTTGCTGCCCCATCAAAATTTGTTGCCCTCACCATTCCCCATCCCCTGGTCCAGGGGCAGCAAGTTGTGCTAGATGGAAGCACTCCCATCACAATGTGCTACAACTGTGAAGTGTGTTTTAAATTGTGGCACAAAGAAAATAAGATGTAATTTGACATAATTTTCTAAATTAGAAAAATCTCATTTTATCTGTGTCCAAACTTAAAATAAGGATTTCACAGGGGTAGCAAATTGTGATAGGAAAGGTCTCAGATGGCTGCACCTGTGCCAAGTGGGGGTTACAAGTTGTAATGAGGGAGATCCCCTTCCATCACAAGTTGCTACCCCTGGACCATGGGATGGGCAACCCAGGATATCCATCAAAATGTGTGTGGTAAAACCTCAACCACTGATGAAAGGATGCACAGTCAGGGGTGAGCTTCCAAATGTGGAGCAGTTTGCCCTGCCTATGGCTCAGATCCCTGTGCAGACACATGAAGGATTGGGGTGGGTGGTAGTGGGAATTCTCCTGGACATCAGCTTGACATCTTCATGAGGAATGACTGTATCACTTTAAGATAAAAGCCAACCCCTCTTCCTGTAACAGCCAAGGGCTTGGACCAAGTGCTGATAGGGAGCCAGAGGGCTGAGACTGGAGGGTTCTCTTATGTGTAAATCGTGTGATTGGCAGGGAGGAGGGTTTCTCTCCCTTGCCTGTAAGGAGAAGTCTGGGAAAGGAAGGGACATCCACATCCCACCCTACCCAGAGAGCTGGGAGGGGGCTCAGATTTGCCCAGAAAGGCAGGGTCTCCCTCCAGGAGCTGGTTCTCATGAGAGGACAAGGATGTGTGGGTCACACCTCTGTAGCTCGGCTAGGGTCCCCAGATCATCACACACATACAGGAGGGGAATGTGAGACTGACAGGTGCCCCTGCCCCTATTCTTCTTCAGTCCTCTTGTCACTGACTCCCATCTTTTCCTTCAGTGTCCCATTCCCCCAACCCATCATCTGAGCCTCCAACCCCTCTCCCTATATTCCCACCTACTCTTCCACACCAAACATCCTCCCTTCCTAGCGACTATTTTCTTGTGTAGTTTATTTTCTGCTCTAAAATAGTGTAAATGCCTTTGGATTATTCTGCTGTACTCTGATTACATTTCCCCCAAATCAAACCCCCTTTGAAGAGGAAGATTGGAGCAACAGGCCTGTTTTTTGTTGTTGACACATCTCCCCCCATTTGGACTTAAACCCATTCAATGGCTGCAACTTTCCCACAGAGCCACCTCAGGGCTGGTGGATGTCCACACACCCTGTTTAGGCAGTCCTTGAGCTTTGGAGACCTTGATGTGACCAACTGAGCTCTAGTCTGATCTCTACCTATGAGCAAAAATTGGTTGCCAAAAATCTGTCA
Organism: Mauremys mutica; assembly: GCF_020497125.1. Taxonomy (NCBI): domain Eukaryota; kingdom Metazoa; phylum Chordata; order Testudines; family Geoemydidae; genus Mauremys; species Mauremys mutica. Next base: position 39,757,791 of record NC_059083.1, read on the forward strand.
AATTTAAGAAAAGCTGGCTTGGGGGTGGGGATGCTGTATCTCTGCAACCCCTTGGTCAAATGGTCCCAAATTTGGACCAGTAATAGAAACCTACACACCCAAGAGCCATACTAAATTTCAGGTCAGTCCAAGTAACCGTGTAGATTTTACAACACTTTGGAAAGACCAGCTTTAAACAGAAACCTGATCTAAACCTTAACTCTAGCAGGGCTGTCACCGTTATATATAATTAATATACCTTGGTGAATACTTATGAAAATAGACTCATAGACTTTAAGGTCAGAAGGGACCATCATGATCATCTAGTCTGACCTCCTGCACAATGCAGGCCACAGAATCTCACCCACCCACTCCTGTAACAAACCCCTAACCTATGTCTGAGTTATTGAAGTCCTCAAATTGTGGTTTGAAGACCTCAAGCTGCAGAGAATCCTCCAGCAAGTGACCTGTGCCCCATGTTGCAGAGGAAGGTGAAAAACCTCCAGGGTCTCTGCCAATCTGCCCTGGAGGAAAATTCCTTCCCGACCTCAAATATGGCGATTAGTTAAACCCTGAGCATGTGGACAAGACTCACCAGCCAGCACCCAGGAAAGAATTCTCTGTAGTAACTCAGATCCCACCCCATCTAACATCCCATCACAGACCACTGGGCATACTTACCTGCTGATAATCAAAGATCAATTGCCAAATTAATTGCCAAAATTAGGCTATCCCATCATACCATCCCCTCCATAAACTTATCAAGCTTAGTCTTGAAGCCAGATATGTCTTTTGCCCCCACTACTCCCCTTGGAAGGCTGTTCCAGAACTTCACTCCTCTAACGGTTAAAAACCTTCGTCTCATTTCAAGTCTAAACTTCCTAGTGTCCAGTTTATATCCATTTGTTCTTGTGTCCACATTGGTACTAAGCTTAAATAATTCCTCTCCCTCCCTGACATTAATCCCTCTGATATATTTATAAAGAGCAATCATATCCCCCCTCAACCTTCTTTTGGTTAGGCTAAACAAGCCAAGCTCATTGAGTCTCCTTTCCATTCCTCGGATCATCCTAGTAGCCCGTCTCTGTACCTGTTCCAGTTTGAATTCATCCTTCTTAAACATGGGAGACCAGAACTGCACACAGTATTCCAGATGAGGTCTCACCAGTTCCATGTATAACGGTACTAACACCTCCTTATCTTTGCTGGAAATACCTTGCCTGATGTATCCTAAAACTGCATTAGCTTTTTTAATGGCCATATCACATTGGCGGCTCATAGTCATCCTGTGATCAACCAATACTCCGAGGTCCTTCTCCTCCTCTGTTACTTCCAACTGATGTGTCTCCAGTTTATAACTAAAATTCTTGTTATTAATCCCTAAATGCATGACCTTGCACTTTTCACTATTAAATTTCAACCTATTACAATTACTCCAGTTTACATGGTCATCCAGATCTTCCTGTATGATATCCCGGTCCTTCTCTGTATTGGCAATACCTCCCAGTTTTGTGTCATCTGCAAACTTTATTAGCACATTCCCACTTTTTGTGCCAAGGTCAGTAATAAAAAGATTAGATAAGATTGGTCCCAAAACTGATCCCTGAGGAACTCCACTAGTAATCTCCTTCCAGCCTGACAGTTCACCTTTCAGTACGACCCGTTGTAGTCTTCCCTTTAACTAGTTCCTTATCCATCTTTCAATTTTCATATTGATCCCCATCTTTTCCAATTTAACTAATAATACCCCATGTGGAACCATATCAAATGCCTTACTGAAATCGAGGTAAATTAGATCCACTGTGTTTCCTTTGTCTAAAAAATTTGTTACCTTCTCAAAGAAGGAGATCAGGTTGGTTTGGCATGATCTACCTTTTGTAAAACCATGTTGTATTTTGTCCCGATTACCATTGACCTCAATGTCCTTAACTACTTTCTCCTTCACATTTTTTTCCAAGACCTTGCATACTACAGATGTCAAACTAACAGGCCTGTAGTTGCTCAGATCACATTTTTTCCCTTTCTTAAAAATAGGAACTATGTTATCAATTTTCCAGTCGTAGGGTACAACCCCTGAGTTTACTGATTCATTCAAAAGTCTTGCTAATGGGCTTGCGATTTCATGTTCCAGTTCCTTTAATATTCTTGGATGAAGATTATCTGGGCCCTCCGATTTTGTCCCATTAAGCTGTTCGAGTTTGGCTTCTACCTCGGATGTGGTAATATCTACCTCCATACTTATATACCTTAATACTGATTGGTCCAGAAAGCAAGTGTGAATCACTCTGTAGGTTGGGAATTAGGGGGGGAGGGGTGAGCACCTGGGTCCCAATCTCTCTGTCTATGACTATATAATTATTGATACCACCTAGAACTGTTTTGACAGAGGGTTTGAGAGGGACCCATGTAGGAATATGACAGAGCAATTCATTTATGAGTGACCAAGACAAGGTAATCTGAGGTGTAGGCACATCTTGATGAATAGTACTGACAAAGTGATGCCACTTGGGTGGGCACAAGTGAAATTACAGGGAATCAACTGAAAGTCCAGAAGCCTACTGCTGATGACTAAAGTTAAGATTCTGTCAGGAGTATTTTTAGTAAAAGCCAGGGACTGGTCACAGGCAATAAACCAAAATTCATGCAAGGCAGCAACTAAATTTTTTAACTAAAAAAAGCCTGAGGGCGCGGTGGACTAACACTGTGAGTGCTGCCAGGGGCTGACAGCTGGCAGGGGCCGTGGCTCCGTGTCTCTGTGACAGAATAGTATCCTTACTTTTGATATTTGCTGCAGGTGAGCACTCTATAGTGTTTAGAGCAGGACACAAAAATTTAGTCATGGAAAAAAGAACAACTTTCTCAGTGCCCCACTGTATCTGCAGTTATATTTCATTTCAGAAGCATTTAGAAAGGATGTAATTCTCCTCTTCACAGGGGACCAGCACAAGGCCACTTACATCTCATTTAGAGCCTCAAAATGGGACTTCAGCAGGACTTCATTTGGGTCTAGGTCTCATGCTGGCCTTCCAAATGGATGTACATTTCCCACAGAGATCCTCCAGTCTACTTTGGGTTTATCTAGTTCATCACAGAACATGTGGACATGTACCTGTCAGTTCTATAGCTCCCTGTTTAGAATCAGTGCTAAAACCAGCATAGCTAATTATCATTATTATACACAGACCATTTATCTCAGTGTCAGAGAAGGCTGGGCAGAGGTGCCAGACATTTTTTCAAAAGAGCATTAAAATCAATTTTAGATTTTAAGAAATCAAACTTTTAAATCATGGAAATTAAAAGTTAAGATCCAGTTTTAACTAAAACTATCCAGAAGTTAAACTATTACAAACCACCATTGCAAACCACACTTAGGGGCACCCAAACACATGTAACTTGGTCACAACAGTATTGAAAATGTTGCCCACATCTCTTTAGGATCAAACATACATCTCTGGTACTAAGCTGAACACTCTGACAGGAGACTGAACTCTTCTGGTGTCGGTGCCATAATCTGTTTTGGTACCTATCTGGCCCTCATTACCATAGTGTCTGGGCTCCTCACAATCTTTAGGGTATTTATCCTCACAACCCCACTATGAGGTAGAGCCCTACTATTATCCCCATTGTACAGATGGGGACCTAAGTGATAGAGGGACAGGTTTTCTAAAAGCATTGAGGCACCCAAATATTCAGATAGGTGCCTAGTAGGATTTTCAAAAGCAACTAGCCAACTAACTCCTATTGAAATCTGTGACATAGCCACCAAGGGGACCAGCCATCAAGAGAACCAGGTCAACATGATGCAGCCATACTGTAACAGGGAGAGGCTGGTACTAGCCGTGTGTGGCCACAGGGAGAAGGGGAAAGAACCCCTGGTGGGTCTCTTCCCTGAGACAAGAGCTGGCCCCTCGCTGGAATCAGTTCCCCTCTCTGACCAGCTAACCTCTGCCCACCAGACAGAGATCAGAGAGCTGCTGCATTTGTACCAACAGCTGTTTTCCAACAGGCCTGGGCTCACTAACCTGGCTGTTCACTGGGTGGAGACAGGAGACAGCCCTCCCATCAGGTGTTCCCCATTCAGAGTAACTGGGAATAGTAACTGGCCCAGGCCCTGGAGGGAGAGCTCAGAGACATGCTGGTTTTAGGGGTGATCCAGCCATCCACCAGCCCTGGGGGCCTCTCCCATGGTGCTGGTCCCCAGGAAAGATGGGTCAATCCGATTCTGTGTGGCCTATCAGAAGCTCAGTGCCATTACCATGTCTAGTGCCTGGCCACACCTAGGCCTGATGAGATCCTAGACAAGTTGGGGGGGAATCGGTACCCCATGACCAGGGATCTCACCAAAGGCTACTGGCAGGTGCCTTTGGATCCAGATACCAGGTTGAAACCTGCTTTTGTCACCCCTTTGGTGCTGTACAAGTCCCTTTCGGGCTCATGGAGGTGCCGGTCACCTACCAGCACTAGGTGGATCAGTTACTGAGGGGGATGGAGAATTTTACCCTAGCGTACATTGATGATATTTGTGCCATTATACCGACCTTGGAGGACCATGTGTCCCAGGTGAAGAGGGGGCTGAGTTGCCTCCAGGATACAGGGCTGACTGTAAAAGCTGGGACGTGCAAGGTGGGGATGGCAGAGGTGTCATACCTGGGCTGCAAGGTGGGGAGCGGCTGCTTAAAGCCAGAGCTAGCCAAAATGGAGGCGATCAGAGACTGGCCTGCTCCCAGACTAAGAAACAGGGCCAGGCCTTTATTGGGATGGCGGGGCACTACCGGAGGTTTGTGCCCCACTTTAGCTCTGTGTCAGCTCCCATCACTCAGCTATGTAACAAGGGTAAGCCAGACAAGCTGGTCTGGACTAGGCAGTGCCAGAGGGCTCTGCACACTGAAGGAGGATATGGTCAAGGGCCTGCTGCTCAGAAACCCAAACTTTGACAAGCCCTTTATGGTGTTCATCGATGCCCCAGACACAGGGCTGGGCACGGTGCTGAGGCAGGCCAATGCAAAGGGTGAGAAACACCTCATCATATTCCTGAGCAGGAAGCTGGTGCCCTGGGAGCAGGGCTATGCAGCCATAGAGAAGGAATGCCTGGTCATGGAGTGAGCTCTTAAAAGGCTGCGGCTGGATCTATTTGGGTGGCACTTCACTATGTACCCAGACCACTCACCCTGCCGTGGCTGCACCAGATGAGAGGAGCCAAAGCCAAGCTCCTGAGCTGGAACCTGTCCTTCCAGGATTATGAGATGGAGGTGGTCGATGTTAAGAGTAGTGCAAATGTTATAGCCGATGCTTTGTCCCAGAGAAGGAGGCCTGAACTTCCCTAGGTCACTGACTAAAGTGACCCCGCTCAGTTCAGTCTCAAAGGGGGGACAGATGTGACATAGGGGGGGATTTCCCTTGTTATGTTCTATGTGAGTTTTACTGTTTTGCATAAATGCTGTGAGTGCCTCAGTTTCCCTGTATATTGCATTAATGTCTAGATGGTGGGAATAAGGGTGTGTGACTTTTGCTGGGGCTGCTCCAGCTGCCTGCATGGATGCTATGGCTGCTCCTTCGTAATCTGAGACCCAGGAGGGGGATGTGACCAGGTGACTCTTGGCCTGGGAAGCGAGACAAAGGCCGAAGGAGGATCAATGGGCAGGGCAGGGGCCAGGCAGCTGGAAGAGAGTCAGTCTCGTCTGTCTTGGGGCGCAGAATAAAACCGTTAAATGTCCTCATCCGTTTAAACAGGGACATGTTTCTTTCTCTTGTCTCTATGGGGACTTTAATTAATGTTTATTAGTGCCTTAGTGCTCTGGGCTCCCCTCCCCCCAAGATGGACTTGGCTGAAAGTCACTGATTTCTGTGTTCTGTTCTACGCTCTGTTCCTGTCAATTAATAAACCTGTTTTACACTGGCTGAGAGTCACGTCTGACTGCAGAGTTGGGGTGCAGGACCCTCTGGCTTCCCCAGGAGCACCACCTGGGTGGTCTCACTGCAGGAAGTGCACAGTGTGGAAGGGGATGTTGAATGCTCTGAGGTCAGACCCCAGGAAGGTCAAAGTTGTGTAAGCGTCTTGCCCTGGAGAGAGTATGCTCAGAGAGAGGAGGCTCCTCCAGAGTCCTGACTGGCTTCATACAGAGTAATTCCAGAGCATCGCCCTGGTGACTCCATGACAAAATCAATGGGACTTCGGCATGTGGGCATGACCAAAAATCCCACTAGGCACTAATCTGAATCTTTAGGCTCCTACACATTTTTAATAATCTGTCCCTAAGCGACTCATCCAACGTCCCACAGCAGATCTGTGGCAGAGCAGGTTAGTTCTGTAACCACTGTACCATCCTGCCCCTCTAATCTCATTATATCAGCCTGAGTATTTGCACATGAAGGTATGTGATCAACCCCCACCTGTGCAGTCTGAACACAAACCTGGAGAGCCACCACCACCTCCACCATTTGAGCTAATGCCCCAATTCCAGGAGATGGTCACATGTGTACATGTGTTCTTGAGACTGGCTGTGCATCCTGAAAGAGCACCCACAGACTGTGGGGGCAGGGAGTGGGGAATGGGGTGGCTAGAATGTCCTTAAGTGTTCAAAAACAAGGTGGCATAATTGTTTTTGTTCAAAATCTTGTGACATTTTTATCCAGTCTTGTCATGAATTTGGACCTGACTGATGAGTTGTGAACGCTTGGGGTGGGCACTGCTGAATATGAGAGTGGTGTTCATTTACCTCTGAGCTCCTGCTGTTGAGTAGAAATGGCTTCCTGTTGCTGAACGTTCACATTTTCACTCCTAAAGAGAAGACATTCTCTGTCATCTTTCAGCTCAGCTGTTCAGTGCAGTAATTCTTCAGTGCATCAAACAGGAATGTAAGGGGAAATGACAAAGGCAAATGCATGTACAGTACCTGCTTGGTGTGCTTGCCTCCCCCTGAAAGGAAAAATGGGGAAACTGTCAACCAACCAACCAACCAACCAAGCAAAAATACATCCAGGGACCATTCCCCATGAGTGTGCTACATGCTTTCAGGCACAAACCCCTCTTCCCATCAGGACAATCCCATTTCAGAAGGGTAAATTTCCAGCCATCCCTGCTTCCCTAGGTATTTATGAATTTCATTCATCTGAGCAAATCATGTAGCTAACTTATTCTCCCCTCTATGGCTACAGGTTGCTAAACACACTGCCTTGCTAAATTGCACACCAACAGGCTCTGGAAGCAAAGATATGGAAAGTTAGCCCATTCCACAGATTGCACCTGGGATCCTTCTGGCTACCTCAGACCTCAAGCCAGTGGGCTGGGAGGAAGGGAAACTATTGGACACTAGAGGTTGTACCAAGTGGACTCCTCAAAAGTGGGTATGCTTATCCATGCCTGTTGCTCCAAAGCCCTGTAGTAAAGACACCTCACTAGGATCCTGTATGTGGGATAAAATTAATAATTAGGCCAAAGTATTGTATAACGGGCAATGTGTGTGTTAATTCTTGGAAAGAAGTGTTTTAAAAGAATAAAAGTGTTAGCAACCCACCAGTAGACAAATGTACATGTAATGTAAGTACTGTGTTTACCAATAATCACATTTACTATTTGCCACAACCAAAAAGTCTCAGCTTACTGTAAGCACTGATTTAGCTGAGTTCTCTATCAGTCTTGGCATTAAATGGCAAACAGTTACCCATTATCTGTTTAAAAAGGTAACATAGTTCCTAAAAACAAACAAACAAAACAATGTGGGAAACAGAACCATTCATATTATCTGGATGGTCTCCCACAACTACTGGCATACTAATGTTACTACCCCTAATTGTTTTTGGTTTTAAATTGTATGTGTTTAATTAAAATGTTTAAAATATCCTGGTAAATAAAACAAATGTATGCAAAGCTAAAGCCACAGGCCCAAATCACCTCCCAGTATTTTACTACATAAGAAGTGACACTGGCGATTGATAATCTTAGTGTCAAAAGGGGGATATGTAGGAGCTGGACTTTATAATGTATTATTTGATTTCATCCTACCAGCCACCCTTTTTGAATAGCAGAAAGAAATGACCCTCTGGGACTATAAGATTCTGTTTTCCCATATGCATTACAAATTGGGCCCTCTCTAACTCTTTGTTTTAAGATTTAGGTAGTAAGAGACAGGATTCTCTATTGTGTCTATGTTAAGTAAATTAGAGAAACATTGAAGGCCTGGGTCTCAATGTAAATTGTCTTGGTTATTAATTGTAAAACTTAGCAAGGTTTAATTTGCAATGCCTTTTTGCTCGATATAAAATACTACTGTTTGTATTCTCAATCTGTTTGTGTGAATGAGGAATGAATGCATCAGGAAAAGATAAGGTGTGAAGGCCATTGTTATAGCCAGAGTCAAGAAAAGAAGCAAAAAGACTTAAAGAGTATCAAAGAATCATCAGGCACTGCTTACTACCCAGACAGCTGTTAAACTGTCTGGCATCCGCAGCATGAATACATGCTTTGCCGTGTAAGAATGCACCACCCCAGCGAACCAATCATCACCTCAGGACCATGCAGAGTCAATTTTGACTCCAGAAGATGACGTAGAGGAACAGCCTGCAATACCTTACAATCTACGTTCTCGTAAGGGTTGCCAGAAGCAGACGACTACCTAAAGCAAGGCCCAAGAAAAAGCAGTAGTGAGCCTAGCGCCTGCTGCCTGGTGGACATAAAACTGTGACTACAGTTCCCTCAGTTGAGGTTGTCAGAACCAGAAGGGCCCTGCCTCCAACATGTGGTGCCTGTTCCTCGGCTGTTGGTGTCTGAAGGTCTGGGGAGTCCACAATGACAATTCTTTTATCCAGCAGCAAGTGTGGATAGCTCAGACCCTTAATATTTCTAAATGCTGGGTCTGCAGCCACATCCCAGCCCACTGTCAAACTGATGTTCCTGTCCTGGCTATCCCACTCAATTCCCCAGACCTCACTGGAGGACCTCGTCCGTTTAATACAATATGGAACAGTAATGACACCTGGGAAGAGACTATTGGCAGTTCCTTTAACCCACTTGGGGGAGTAATACACCGGGCAAAAAGGCTCCTGAGGTTAAAAGAAGTAGTTAAAATAATGGCAAATAAAACTGAAGAAAGTTTTAAGAGCCCTGGCCAAAGAAACGGGCGGTCCGACAGGTGGCCCTCCAAAAACGTCAGGCATTGTACATAGTGCTGGCGGCCAAAGGAGGGACCTGTGCTCTCATTAAAAAAAAAAATGTTGTGTGTTTATACCTGACGATACCAATAAGGTAATAGATCACGCTAGCCACTTAGAACAAATCGCATATATTCCCCATAAAAAGCCAAGTTCTTTATGGAAGTGGCTAAGTATTCTGTGGTATAGGAAACTGGTTGTTTCAGGAAGCCCTAACTATCCTGTTTGAAATCCTAATAATTTTTGTATGTTTTCAGTTAGTCTCCTGTTGTACCCAAAATTGTGTAAGGCATGCTACTCAGGTAACTGCCCCAGAACAGAGTGCTAATACAATAATTTTAAATATTGCTAATGAACAAAGAGATAAAAAAACGGTTAATATGTAAAACCCAGTAAAATTTTGGTCATGGCGTAAGCTTGACCAAAAGGAGGGATTGTGAAAGTAGAATAAATTATATTGTAAAAATAAGAATGGATTAAAGAAATGTTGTATGTACCTTTAAGCAGAAATAAGAAATGTTGAAATACAGGTGCCAGGAAAAGAAACATTAGGCATAAACAATGGTGCTAATGGCAAAACATTAACAGAAGATGGGTAGTAGTTAGTAAGGGAATAAAATATGCATGCCTAACCCAGGTAAACTTATCTGATTCTGCTCCCTTTGTTATCTTGTTAAGTTCATCCTTTTATCTGTATAAATAAGATAGTTTGTGTCTTGCATGGGGCTCACATTATCTGGGTGTTATTAGCAGAAGCGCTGTGCTAATAAAACAGAGTGGTCTGACAAACTGTGAGTCCTGAGTCTAACTTTGACAGTGTCTTATCTATAGCCTGAGCTTGCTAGCTATTTTATTTTTCCAGTTAACTCATTCCGTTCTTTTTTTTTTCTCTCTCTTTTTGGCTTCTTTTTAACCTACAAAGGAAACTTCCACTTTTCACTCATACACCTTATTTTTTTTCACCAATGAACACATAAACATTGCCATTATACAAGACATTAGTCTTATTATTTAATGTATGCCATATATGCCCTTTTACTAAAATAACCTTATTACAGAGCTTTGAAACAACAAGCCAGGACAAGCACACCCACTTTGATGAGTTCATTCAATACAACCTTTGGTCCAATAGCTTCCCACCATCCCCAGCCCTCTGGCTAGAAGTCTGAGGTAGCCAGAAGGATCCCATGTACAATATGGGGAGTGGGTTAACTTTTCATGTCCTTGCTTCCAAAGACTGTTGGTATGCAAATTTTAATAACAATTTTCAGTTAAACGATTTGGCCAATGAAGTTTCTTTTTCTTACTTAAGGAAATGTATTAGACTTTAGTATATTACATTTTCCTGATGTATCCAAACACTTTGTATTCCAAGTTGAACAAAACAAGTATCTGCATTTCAATCCAACACTTCCGCTTGATTCCAAACCAGACCATCCCATGAAAACACTAAACACAACAATTCCGGCCACGAGACAAACACCACAAGACAGAACATAGAACACAAAACATAATTCCTATTGTGCCAGTAAATGCATGGTACGTTTAATGCTGTTCCACTGGCATCAGTTTTCTCTGATTATCTGAAAGACAAGAACAGAGGTCTACCCCTTCTGGGCAGTCAATCATCACTTAAAATATACAAATACCCTTGTTGATTTCAGGCAAAACAGGGGAATTACCCCATATTTTCTTGTATGTGTTTTATAGGCAGCCCAGGTTTCAGTGGCGTCTACCTTATCAGTTAGATAATTTGCATTAATACAGATGCTTTCTGGCTTGCTTTTTACTTTTAACTCCTGCTTTTAAACACTGAAAGAAAACATCACCACTTACAGTGCCCTTAGAGCCTAATAAAATTTCAATTACATAGCACTGTATACATTCTTTAGCTAATTCAACTAAATTGTTCATAGCCAAATAATTGCAATCTAATAATTTCTTTGCCTGAATTTATTTACAAACATTTCAAAGACACCAAGAACTTTCCTCTTTAGCATGTTTACAAGGTTCAACTGCTGTTCCCTCCAGCAACTACAGAGTTAACTTCTCACTCTTCCTTAAATCACTTGCTTGTCTCCCAACAGCCACTTTTATCAACTTAAATCACCATTCCAAGTATCCTCCTGGGTATTTGAAATCCCCATGTTTACACTTACTTACTCCTTCCTTCCACTACACCCTCAAAATTTTCCAACCTGTTTTCCAATCTTTCTGTCTGTTGCCTGCCCGCCTGGGCCCGATCCTGCTTTTCTTGCTGAACCATCCCTTCCATGGGCACCAGCTTGTTCCACTACCAGTTTAGCTAAGAGGGTGGGCTTCTTAACTAGTCCCCACCCCTTCTGGTCTTTTCCCTTAAATATTTTTACTCGCAAGACTACCCGAGTCCTCCCTTGTGAGGCTTGCCACCTGGGCAAAAACTCATGACCCATTGGCGTTTAACTATTCAATTTCCTCTTGTAGCAAACACACTGCTGTTACAGCATATGCTGAGCACAAATGGTTAAATTTTAACAAGTCCCTGAAGGACCGGTACTTGCTTAGCCAGGGCTTCCTTTTCTAACTGGAAGTCCTGTCTCAAGGCCTGCAACTTGCCCTGGGCACAGGTTTGAGTTGCTGCCTGGTCAGGGCCGGCTCCAGACCCCAGCGCGCCAAGCGCGTGCGTGGGGCGGCATTTTCCCTGGAGGGCAGCAGGCAGGTCCGGTGGACCTTCCACAGTCATGCCTGCGGGAGGTCCACTGGAGCCCCGGGAGCAGCGGACCTCCCGCAGGCATGTCTGTGGACGGTTCGCTGGTCCCGCCTGCCACCCTCCAGCTGCGGGAGGTCCACTGGAGCCGCGGGACCAGTGGACCCTCCGCAATCATGCTTGCGGGAGGTCTACCCCAAGCCGCGGGACCAGCACCTCCCGCAGGCATGACTACTTGGGGCGGCCAAATTCCTAGAGCCGCCCCTGTGCCTGGTTCATGATCTATACTCTTAATTGCTCAATTCTAAGTTATCAAGTACACATCTCTTCCCTTTTCTTCAACTACTTTATTGCCCAGTCCAGCTACGACTGGGGGTAGATCCACATGCCACCCTTCCCGGTCAACCAGGGTGGAGAGAGGAATGCTAAACGCCTCTCCAGTTCTCAGACTTACTGCGGCTGAGAGTGGGCACGCCTTTAATCATGCAATCCTTAACATATAACATAAACAGTACCAAACAAAGCAAACATAAAATAACAAGGGTAAAACAAATAGATGGTGTAAATTCCGCAGGGCTCCCCCATTCTCAATTGCTCACCAAACTGTGACAAATTTCTGTTACCAATCTATCCCTCATGTCAGGTGATCAGGCTGACACTGCAGGACATTGGGGGAAGATAAAGAAAACACACCATATAACCGAATTTTAAAGCTTCATTAAAAATAATAAAACAACAGTGGAGAGTGTTGGGAACGCTCCCACATCACTCAGGAAAAACATGAATGCCCCAAGCCCTAAGCCACTTTAATACTCACACATGTCCAGACTGGCCATGTCTGTGTATAACGTTCAGAGAAGGGGAATAGGTGGACGGGAGATTATCCTGTATACAGCTTGTCCAGAATTTCCAACATGCTTCTGCCCTTGGGAGGGCTGTTCTTTTACACCCTGGAATCTCCTGCGGTGTCTCTTTCAGAGATTCCAGTCCAGGTCAGCTGCCTGTGGCTTCTCCAGTGTCACCAAGCCACATTGGCTCCGGGGTCACAAAGGCACACTGTTGGATCTCACTGGACAGTTAAGCTTTGCAAATGTAATCTCAGTTCTGTAACTTGTATTGCCTTTGGTTTGCCTCTGTCTATATTTTTTCCACAGCCAGCTGGGGCCAAAAGCAGTTTTTCTTTGTACTTAGCATAGTCTGCGTTGGTTCTTGACCTTGAACGCAGAGCAACTTTCTCTTTATCTCTGAGCCAAGATGAATTTCAAATTAACCTGTTCCTTTCCTCAATAGACAAATTGCTCACACTGTGTCAGAGGCTCTTTTTTTGGGGGGGGGGGGGGAGTGATTAAAAGCTCCTCTGAGATGTATGATCTTATCTAGATTGAAGGTACCTTTTAATGGGCACAGTTTAGATGGATTTTCATGCGTGCAAAGATTCCAATTATCTAAATACCTGCAGGTTTTAGGATCATAATGTACGTACATGTAATATGCTGGGGTACCCTTAAGGGGTGAGGTGGAATATTTAGACTGTCCCTCCCCCATTTTCCACTTACACACACAGGGAAGGTGCCCTGTCCGTGCTAGCGGCTCATAAACTAAGGATCTTTCCCTACAGGGTACTCACACAGGAGACACTAACGAGGATGACCACGACTCTCCTATACCTCCCTTCAGCAAAGAGTGTTGGCTAGTCTCTGGGAGACGGCGCCGCTTACTCTGATTGTGTCCAGTTAGATGATCAGACTGTCAGTAGCCCACACGGAAAGGAAGGGGGAGGGAAGATGGGTTCACACGCTCCTAGACCCAGGTAGCTTCCTCGCCGGACGATGCCAGGCTGAGTCGGATCTCCTAAAGATCCACTAGTTACTGGGCTTGCGTTAGAGTAGTCCTGGTCATGAGTTTCCTCTTCACAGGGTACTCTGGGCGTCTTCCGGTAACAGTCACTCACGCTGGTATACACACACACACACACACACACACACACACCAAGGCCTTTATTTCCCCAATACCACTTGCATCTGATCTTGCTGCATAGTTAATAAGTTCAGATGGCGTGAGCCCAACAGAGACAGATGTCTCCACGGACAGTCCTCCTCCCAGTGTAGCTCTGGGGCATATGATGGGGGATTTTTTTACAAGAGCTCTCCATACAAACCACTTCAGAAGCTACCTGTTCGCTGACAAAACAGGAGTAATTGAAGGATCATGTTGTAATTAAGTGATCCTTCCGGTGGTCACCTTTCCTGGCTCTCTAGCTGATACTGAGGCCAGTCAACTGTACAGAACCTCTTTAGTTTACTCTTAGTCATCGGATCCGAACCAAACACCTTCCAATTTGCTAGAATGCATTCTAAGGATGTACACCTTGCCCTGCCAGCCATACTCTGTCCCTGCCCCATACTCTAGGGATATGGAGACACTGGGCGTCCCAGGTCCTAACAGGCAAAAGTCCACACCACTGGACTGTTCCTACCTTATCCATGGGACCGGTCCTCACCATCGCCCACAACAGCTTCTCCACTACTCAAGCGCGTTGCACCATTGTGTCCTCCGAGGTTGGCCTGACGTGTCTCTGCCAAGGCCCCTGGTAAAGGCACTGGTGCGATCTGGGCGTCAGCTGTGACCGTCGTCCACCAGCTGTCGGAGGAGTCCGGGCAAGGCACAATTTTGCCTCGAGCCCCACGTTGGGTGCCAAAACTGTTGCTGGCCCAGAGGGCCTGAGGGAGCAACAGCGGGGTTCGTTGCCCGGTGTGCGTCGCACTAATTAACACACCAGGGTGGAGAAGCAAACCAAGTTTATTTGAGCTCAAATAAGGTGCAAGGGAGAAATAGCAATCTTAAATCCTGCACACCCGCACGCAGGCGGGGTCCCAGTACTTATACCCTCTTTGTTTTTCTTTATCTGTACTTTCCCACTGTGTGGGCTCTTTTCTCATGCATACAACCTTGATTACAGCATCTGCTTTCCGCCTATTTTATCGAATATTGGCTGCATCTAGTGCTAACCGGCCTTGCAGCTGCTAGCAGTGAGCACATAGCACAGGAGGTTACAAAAGTTTAGTAAGGCTGACAGAAGCACTTAACATGGAAGTACTTTGGTTCACATAGGCCTAGAGCAAGAAGACTTCATCGATACTTGTAGTCTTCCATCCTCCCAAGTTACCTAGATTTATGCCTAGTGACACCAACATTGCAATGGTGGTGTCACACATTATACCTTTGGGAGAAGACAGACCTATTGCTTTTGCTTCACGCACTGTAAGCAAAGCAGAAACTAACTATGCCCAAATCGGAAATTTACTCTTCTCACAGACCATCAACCTCTGACTTCAATTGTTGGACCCCACACAGGCATTCCCCCATTGGCTGCTAGTTGTATGCAGTATTGGGCATTATTACTTTCCACGCACACATATGAAATCAAATATCAGAAATCCACACTGCATAGCAATGCAGATGGTCTTTCAAGGCTGCCTTTGCCAGTCAAACATCAAGATATTGCCCAGAAGGAAATCTTTACTTTAAACAGGTAGAGCAGGGGTCAGCAACCTATGGCACGCATGCCAAAGATGGCACACGAGCCAATTTTTAATGTCATGCTGCTGCCTGCTGGAGTCCCGGCAGGCAGCAGCATGCCATTAAAAATCCTTCCCAGCCCTGTCCAGCCCAGCCTGCTCTTCTCCGCCCTCCGCCCCCTCCCACAAGGGCAGGAGGCAAAGGGCAGAGGGAAGAAGCTTGGTCCTGCTGGCTCCTCTGCCTCTTCCCGCAGTGTGCTAGGTTCCTGCCCCTCCTCCTCCTGCTCTCTGTCAGTCCCTCCCTCCCTGCTGGTCAATCAGCTGATGGTCCTTGTGAGGGAGGGGGGTGGGGAGGAGTGGAGTGAGCATGCTCGCTGCTCCCAGTGGAGGCAGAGAAGAAGCGGGGGCAGGGCCTTAGGGAAGGGGAGAGTGGTATAGGGGCATATCCCCTCCAGCCCCCTGCTGTGAGCACCCCACGACCCCCGCTCACCACCCCAGCCCTCTGCCCTGAGCCCTGCACACACCCCAGGCCCCAGCCCTGAGCCCTGTACCCCCCTCACGCACACCCAGCCCTCTGCTTGACTCCTTCACCCCCCCATGACCCCAGCCCTGACTCTGGCACCCTCACACATACCCAGCCCCCCTCACCCCATGCCCTGACACCTGCACCCCTCTCACATGCCCCCAGCCCTCTGCCCTGACTCTTGCACCCCACACACATATCCAGCCCCCCCAGACCCCATGCACCCCCCACATCTTAACTCTTGCACCCCCCACATCCCCACCCTGTCATAGGTCTCACACCCACTCTGAACTTTAGGGTACAGATGTGGGGATCTGCATGAACACCTCTGAGGCCTGGTTTACACTACGGGGGTGGGGGTCAAACTAAGGTACGCGACTTCAGCTACGCGAATAGCGTAGCTGAAGTCGAACTACCTTAGTTCAAGTTACTTACCCATCCAGACGCCGCGGGATCGATCTCCGCGGCTCACCCATCAACTCCGCCACCGCCGTTCGCAGTGGTGGAGTTCCGGAGTCGACGGGAGCGCTTTCGGAGTTCGAACTATCGCGTCTAGATTAGACGCGATAGTTCGAACTCCGAGAAGTCGAACTCTCCGCGTCGACCCGGCGGGTAAGTGTAGACCTACCCTGAGCTTAACTCCCAGCTTAGATTTGGTCTCGCTGCCACCATCCAGATGTCTGAGTTATCTGGAGAAAACTGTCTTCCCCCCAAAACCTGCCCCTCCCTGGGTAGCCTTGAGAGACTCCTCCACCAATTCCCTGATGAGTCCAGATCCAATTCCCTTGTATCTCAAAAACAAGGAAAAAATCAATCAGGTTCTTAAAAAGAAGGCTTTTAATTAAAGAAAAGAAAGATAAAAGAAAAAAACCTCTGAGAGACAGCATACAAGCTGATCTCACAGGCAATAGATTTAAAACACAGAATATTCCCCTGGGCAAAAACCTTAGTACACACAAGTATACCCAAATTTGATTACTCCCCTAATTGCACAAAGACAAGTAACGAAAGAAAATAAACATAAACCTATTTATTCCTTTCTAAAACTTACTACTCTGATAAGAGGCTGGTTCCTTGATCTTTTCCACTCCGGCTGAAACTGAAACTGACTCTAAACAAAGGAAACTTCCCTCCTTCCTTTTGAAACATCTTGTTCCCCCATTGGTTCCTCTGGTCAGGTGTCAGCTAGGCTAGGTGAACTTCTTAACCCTTTGCAGGTAAAAGAGGCATTAACCCTTAATTATCTGTTTATGACACCCCCCCACTCTGAGCACCAAATAGGAGCTCCTGCCCCCCCCCCCCACACACACACATTGCCACCTGCACCCCTTGCATCAAATGGGAGCTGCCCAGGTAAGCACTCTGCACCCAAACCTCCTGCCCCAACCCTGAGCCTCCTCCCTCATTCTAGCTCCTGTCCAGACCCTACACCCCAACCCCCAGCCTGCTCTTTCTTCCTCAGCCCTGTGCTCAGTGCACTCCCACCCTCAGCTTAGTGCAGAGAGAGAGAGGAAGAGAATGGGCCAGAACCAGGGAGAAGGTAGGTACCCACTGTATATGAGCAGGGCTGGGACCCCAGACCGGTAGCGGGCTGAGCGGGTCCAGCAGCCGGGATCCCGGTTGGCAGGAGCCGGGCAGATGGAACCCCTGAGTGGCAGTGGGCTGAGCTGGGGTTCTGGCTGCTGGACTCTTGCCAGCTGGGGTCCCAGCCGCAGGCCCGGCTCAGCCCGCCGCTGGCCTAGGTGAGCAGAACCCCAGACCAGCAGCAGGCTGAGCGGGCCGGCGGCATAAGATCAACATTTTAATTTAATTTTAAATGAAGCTTCTTAAACATTTTGAAATCCTTTTTTATTTTACAATACAACAATAGTTTAGTTATATAATATATAGACTTATAGAGAGAGACCTTCTAAAAAACATTAAAATGTATTCCCAGCACGTGAATCCTTAAATTAAAGTGAATAAATGAAGACTCGGCACACTGCTTGCCCTGAGGTAGAGAACACACCCATCACCGCTACTCAGGTAAAGAAAGCAACTCGAGTTCACCCAGTGTTGTCCCAAGTTATGGACCTGATGATGCATGGAACATCTCGACGAACCTCTCCGGTCTCATCCGACCTTGTTACCTACATGTCCAGGAGGATGGCGTTATCGGTCCAATCTGGTTGTTTGTTGTGGGGAAGACGTGTCATTATCCCACCACCACTGAGATCACAGATGTTAGAACAGCTACATTCTGGTCACTGTGGAATAGTGCGCATTTAGGAAATTGCATGAAGCTATTTTTGGTGGCCTGGATTGTACAGTGCTATTGAAGAGAAGGCAAGAGCTTGTATGTCATGTCAGGGTGTGAGGAATGCACCCCAGTGAGCACTCCTACACCCATGGGACTGGCCTGAAAGCCTGTGGTAATGTATTCACATTGACTTCACTGGCCCACTTGAAGGAAGCATATTTCTTGGTAGTGGTAGATGCCCATTCTAAATGGCCAGAAGTCTCTATAATTCAGTCCACTATTGCAGAGGGTACTATCCAAAAACTATGGGGACTGCAGTTCGTCTCTCAGGAGTTTCAAAATTTTATGAAGGCAAATGGGATACACCACATCACTTCAGCACCATATCATCCATCCACCAGTGGATTAGCTGAAAGATTTGTGCAGACAATGAAACAAGCTTTGAAATCGGCAAGAGGACAATTATCTATTCAAAAGCGTCTGGACACCTTACTATCCTACAGAAACACACCTCATGCTATGACCAAGGCATTCCCCCGCTTTTCTAACGATAGGACGACAGCTGCGCACTTGCTTTGATCTGCTGAAGCCTTCTAAACCCCAACAAATTGTGCAACATCAGCAGCAAGATCAAGTCATCAGGCGTGCATCCAGAGCAAAAGACCAAACCTTTAGCCCGGGACAGCCGGCTTTGGCTTGGAATTATACTTCAGGAGCTAAATGGGTCTCTGCCACTGTCATTGCTCAAACAGGACCTGTGTCTTACACAGTTTGGACTGCAAAGGATCTCACCTGGTGGCGACATGTAGATCAGCTGTTGCCAGGTCATACTAGTCCTCAGGACACAACTTCAGTTGAGTTGCCTGATCTCACCACTTCCGGCGAGACACCAGATTAAGAGTTACCTGTTCTTGACTTTCCCCCTCCATTACTGCCAGTGGCAGCGATACCCTCCTGCCTGGAACGAGCTGATACCACCTCCTCACCCATTCGTGCTGCGAACCCTGAGCCCATTGTCAGGCCTGCACCCAAGATACTTTCAGGTACAACAACACTAGAAGTCCACCGTAATCCACCTAGAGACAGAAGATGTCTTCAATGGCTGGATATTTAGCTAGGGCAAACCCACGGTTATGGGGCAAAATAACCCCCAGGGTTTAGCCGGGAATGGAGGCAGTCTACCCTCCTTCTCTAATTTAGCATTTGTTTTATTTAGGGGATGTTCTCATTAAGGGGGGAGGAATTTGTTATGTATTTGGTTGTCATGGTAATAGAATCTTGTTGTTGCTATGGCAACTGAGTTAGATTATTAGGGGCTAGCCCAGCCAGTTTTGGCTGGTTTTTGGTTAGTTCCGTGTGAGTCAAAGATGGTAACAGGGTACTATCACTCTACTACACCAAACAGTTATACAAAGTTTGAGGTTTCATAGACAGAGATCTTGGTGCTTAGTCCACTGTCAAATACACCATTAACAACCTTTTTATACTTAGAGATAAAGAAAAACAAGGGAAAACAGTTAAAGTATTTGAAGAAAGCAGTATTAAGTAAGGCTTTCATTTGAACAACATCCCCTATTTCCTTTCCATGTAGTCGTAGAGAGTTTTTATGGGGAAACACCCCTGCCTGATAGTCTTTTCGATGGTGATGTAACCAGGGTCTGAATGAGCTCTCCCCTGACTTCTAGTGATGAACTGGGAGAAAAAAAGACTTCAGGAGCAGATCATACTTACATAGACAGAACTACTCTGTCTATGTGCACAGCAGCAGGAGCTGCTTTGCCAAAGTGATCAATTTTGGCTGGTTTGGGGTTGCAAATCGCTACAGCATTGAGTGCAGGGGTGATGCACTGTTGTTATCCCAATTGGATGAATAAAGGGCAGCAGGACTGTACTTAGCCTGACTGAATGAGGGGTTCAGCCTTGACTGAACTGAACTCGCTAAGCAGGGGTAGGGATGCTAAATGCCTTTTGGGGGTGATGAGTTTGCCTTGATGGCCTGTTTTGCTTAGCAATAACACAGTTTGCCTTGCTGAAGAAAAAATATAGTAGCTGAAACAGGTGCTTGCCTGGTTGCTGACTGTATGACCTTGCTAGATAAGACAGTGCTTGCAGAGGCTGGGAAAGAAAAATGCTTACAGACACTTTTTAAAGTAACGTATTCTTTTTTGTACTAAGCATGAAGTTCTCAAGAAGTAACAGTTGTTCTTTGTTTTGTATGCTGGGAACAAATGCTGGGAAGGTACAGTGATGATGCGACGTAAGTGATGACGCGACGGAATAGCTAATAAAAAGCAGTTTGAATTTGTGAAGGGAGGGCTGGTTCTGTATGGAGTGAGATGGGCAGTTCTCTGTTGTATGGCATGCTACAATAAAGAACTTGATAGTGGGATTCTTGCTGATCGTTGCCTGTCTCTTTGCGGTCGGACAACGAAACCTGAGCCATCTGGGATAAGAGAGATCCCCGACAGAGGGAAGCCAAGTAGATGTTCCTATCTGGTGGTGTGGGCTCTGCATAAAGAATCCTAGATACCATTTGACCCTCTTGTCTGTGTTAAAAGGCAGAGCTACTAACACTCAGTTGAGAGCCTTTAGGTATGTCTACACTACAGGATTATTCTGATCTTACAGAAACCGATTTTTGGAAACAGATTGTATAAAGTCGAGTGCACGCAGCCACACTAAGCACATTAATTCAGCGGGGTGCATCCATGTATCGAGGCTAGGATCGACTTATGGAGTGTTACACTGTGGGTAGCTATCCCATAGCTATCCCATAGTTCCCGCTTCTCCCTCGCCCATTGGAATTCTGGGTTGAGAATCCAATGCCTGATGGGGCAAAAAACATTGTCACAGGTGGTTCTGGGTACAGCCTCACCCCTCCCTCCGTGAAAGCAATGGCAGACAACCGTTTCACGCCTTTTTTCCTGGGTGAACTGTGCAGACGCCATACCACAGCAAGCATGGAGACCGCTCAGCTCAAGACAGCAATCATGAACATTGTAAACAACTCGTGCATTCTCATGCAGTTTATGCTGAATCAGGACCTGAAAAACCAAGTGAGGAGGAGGTGGCTATGGTAGCGCGGCGACGAGAGTGATGAGGACATGGACACAGAATTCTCTCAAACTGCGGGCCCCGGTGCTTAGGAGATCATGCTGTTAATGGGGCAGGTTCTAGCTGTAGAACACCGATTCTGGGCCCGGGAAAAAAGCACAGACTGGTGGGATCTCATAGTGTTGCAGGTGTGGGATGATTCCCAGTGGCTGCGGAACTTTCGCATGCTTAAGGGCACTTTCATGGATCTTTGTGACTTGCTTTCCCCTGCCCTGAAATGCCAGAATACCAAGATGAGAGCAGCCCTCACAGTTGAGAAGCAAGTGGTGATAGCCCTCTGGAAGCTTGCAATGCCAGACAGCTACCAGTCAGTCGGGAATCAATTTGGAGTTGGCAAATCTCCTGTGGGGGATGCAAGTAGCCAAAGCAATCACTAAGCTGCTGCTATCAAAGGTAGTGACTCTGGGAAATGTGCAGGTCATAGTGGATGGCTTTGCTGCAATGGGATTCCCTAACTGTGGTGGGGTGATAGATGGAACCCATATCCCTATCTTGGCACCGGAGCACCAGGGCACCCAGTACATAAAGCGCAAGGGGTACTTTTCAATGGTGCTGCAAGCACTGGTGGATAACAAGGGATGTTTCACCAACATCCACGTGGGATGGCCGGGAAGGGTTCATGACGCTCGCGTCTTCAGGAACATTACTCTGTTTAAAGGGCTGCAGCAAGGGAATTACGTCCCAGACCAGAAAATAACTGTTGGGGATGTTGAAATGCCTATAGTTATCCTGGGGGACCCAGCCTACCCCTGATGCCATGGCTCATGAAGCCATATACAGGCAGCCTGGACAGTAGTCAGGAGCTGTTCAACTACAGGCTGAGCAAGTGCAGAACGGTGGTAGAATGTGCATTTGGCCGTTTAAAGGCGCGCTGGCGCACATTACTGACTCGCTCAGACCTCAGCCAAACCAATGTCCCCTTTGTTATTGCTGCTTGCTGTGTTCTCCACAATCTCTGTGAGAGTAAGGGGGAGACATTAATGGCAGGGTGAGAGGCTGAAGAAAATCACCTGGCCACTGATTATTCACAGCCAGACACCAGGGCGCTTAGAAGAGCACACCAGGAAGCGGTGCGCATCAGAGAAGCTTTGAAAACCAGTTTCATCACTGGCCAGGGTACGGTGTGACTGTTGTGTTTGTTCTCCTTGATGAAAACCCACCCCCCTTGATTGACATGGAAAAAATCTTAAAAGAGAGAGTGGTTCCGGAGCATGAGGCCGATGGCAACTGGGATAGATTACAGCATGGATTTACGAAAGGTAGATCGTGCCAAACCAACCTGATCTCCTTCTTTGAGAAAGTAACAGATTTTTTAGACAAGGGAAATGCGGTGGATCTAATATATCTGGATTTCAGTAAGGCGTTTGATACGGTACCACATGAAGAATTACTGGTTAAATTGGAAAAGATGGGGATCGAAATGAAAATCCAGAGGTGGATAAGGAGCTGGTTAAAGGGGAGACTGCAGAGGGTAGTATTGAAGGGGGAACTGTCCGGTTGGAGGGGGGTTACCAGTGGAGTTCCTCAAGGCTCGGTTTTGGGTCCGATTTTATTCAATCTATTTATTGCTGACCTGGGAACCAAGAGTAGGAGTGGGCTGATAAAGTTTGCGGATGACACCAAGTTGGGAGGTATTGCCAATTCGGAAGAGGATCGGGATATTCTCCAGGGAGATTTGGATGACCTTGTAAACTGGAGTATTAGTAACAGGATGAAATTCAATAGTGAGAAGTGTAAGGTTATGCATTTAGGGATGACTAACAAGAACTTTAGTTATAAGCTGGGGACGCACCAGTTGGAAGTAACGGAGGAGGAGAAGGACCTAGGAGTCCTGGTTGATCGTAGGATGACTATGAGTAGGCAATGTGATGTGGCCGTTAAAAAAGCGAATGCGGTCTTGGGATGCATTAGGCGAGGTATTTCTAGTAGGGATAAGGAGGTGCTAGTCCCGTTATATAAGGCGTTGGTGAGACCTCATTTGGAGTATTGTGTGCAGTTTTGGTCTCCCATGTTTAAGAAGGATGAATTCAAACTGGAACGGGTACAAAGAAGGGCCACTAGAATGATCCGAGGAATGGAAGGCCTGTCGTATGAAAGGAGACTTGAGGAGCTCGGTTTGTTTTCCTTAACCAAAAGAAGGATAAGAGGAGATATGATTACACTCTTTAAATATATCAGAGGGATAAATACCAGGGAAGGAGAGGAATTATTTCAGCTCAGTGCTAATTTGGACACGAGGACAAACGGATATAAATTGTCAGTCAGGAAATTCAGTCTTGAAATTAGACGAAGGTTTCTAACCATCAGGGGGGTGCAATACTGGAACAGCCTACCGAGGGAAACAGTGGGGGCGAAGGACCTCCATGACTTTAAGATTAAGCTAGATAAGTTTATGGAGGAGATGGTATGATAGGATAACGGGCTTAGTCAATAGGTCAATTAAGTGCCACACTGGTAAATAGTACAATGGGTCAATGATATGATATAACCTTTTCCAGAGGGTATGGCTGGAGAGTCTTGCCCGCATGCTCGGGGTTCAGCTGACCGCCATATTTGGGGTCGGGAAAGAATTTTCCTCCAGGGAAGATTGGCAATGGCACTGGTGGTTTTTCGCCTTCCTCCGAAGCATGGGGCAGGGGTCGCTTGCTAAGGAGTGGGTGGATCGGCTTATGTGGCCTGCATCTTGCAGGAGGTCAGACTAGATGATCATAATGGTCCCTTCTGATCTTGAATTCTATGATTCTATGACTCATTTCCTGTAAGCAACCCACCCTCCCCCTTTGATCACAGCTTGCTTTCTAAGGAAATAAAGTCACTATCATTTAAAAATAATGTATTTTTTATTAACTGATTATAAAAAGAGGGAGATAACTGACAAGGTAGCCCAGGTGGGGTTTGGGAGGAGGATAGGAGGGAAGGAAAAGGCCACTTCAGAAGTTCAAAATAATGACAGCCTTTTGGTTGGGCTGTCCACCGGTGTGGAGTGGGCAGGTGCATGAAGCCTCCCCCGCGTTCTTACACGTCTGGGTGAGGAGGATGTGGAACATGGGGAGGGGGGAGGGTTGTTATACAGTGGCTGCAGCAGCGGTCTGTGATCCTGCTGCCATTCCTGAAGCTCCACTAGATGCCAGAGCATGTCAGTTTGATCAAGCAGAAGCCCCAGCGTTGCATCCCACCACCGCTGATCTTCCTGCCAACACCTCTGATCTTCCTGACACCATCTCTCATCTCGAGTATCCCTCCTCTCTTCACGTTGGTCTCTCCTGTCCTCATGTTCACTGGCATCTTTCCTGTACATTGTTACTGCGTCCTTTCACTCATTCAGATGAGCTCTTTTATTGCGGGTCGATTCCAGGATTTTAGAGAACATTTCGTGTCGCGTCCTTTTTTCCCGCCGCCTTATCTGAGATAGCCTTCGGGACAGAGAAGGGAGGCTTGAAAAATTTGCACCTGCGGGAGGGAGGGAAAAAACGGGAGAGAAGTATTTAAAAAGATACATTGTACAGAACAATGCTTATACTCTTTCACGGTGAACAACACTATTCACATTACATAGCACATGTTATTTGAGTACAAGGTCGCATTTCGCATCGTAATATTGAGTGCCTGCGGCTTTGGTGTTAGAGATCACAGATGCAGGTCCAGGCAACAGAATTCGGCTTGCATGTGGCCATGGTAAGCCATTGTCTTTTGGCTTCTGCAGCCTTCATAAAACCAGCGCCCTCCTTTCCCACATACCAAGCAAAGCCTGTTGAGCGCTGTGGCTTTCCTGTTAACGTGCAGCAGCAGAAACCAAACTAACCCCTCCACACACCATCCAATTCTCTGGGATGATTGCTTTATCCCTCCCGCCACTGTGTGGCTGGTATCAGGGAAGATCCCTGCTAGCCAGACACGAAAAATCTCAGCGCCAATCCCCCCCCCCCCCCCGCTTGGCTAACTGCAGGGAAGGATTTCTTTTCAGCCACAGGCAAACAGCCCAGTAGGAAAGGCCACCTCTGTCCCCTTAATTAAATTCCCATATTTCAACGAGGTTGCCATGAACAATTTCACTCTCCTGAGGATAACACAGCGAGATAAAGAACGGATGTTGCTTGAATCCCAGCAAACACTGGGACCATGCACTGCCAGGCTTTGTCATGCAATTATACAAGATTACTTGCTACATGCATGGCATGTTCAAGTGTCCTACCATGGAAGACGGAATAAGGCTGCCCTGCCTAGAAACCTTCTGCAAAGGCATTTGGAGTACCTCCAGGAGAGCTTCATGGAGATGTCCCTGGAGGATTTCCGCTCCATCCCCAGACATGTAAACTTTTCCAGTAGCTGTACTGGCTGCAAATGCATCCCAAGTGCTCAGGGCAAATTAATCATTAAAAAAAGCTTGGTTTTAAACCATGTTTTGTATTTTCAAAGGTACACTCACCAGAGATCCATTCCATGCCTTCATGGTCTGGGATAATGCCTTGGGAGGGTTGGGAGGGTACTTCAGCCAAGCTGAGAAAAAGATCCTATCTGTTGGGGAGAACGGAGTGCTGTGTGCTCTCCACAAGCTCATCGTCCTCCTCCTCCTCCTCCTCCTCCTCTTCCTCGTCTGCAGAATCCTCAGGCAGAAGAGGAAAGAGTACCAGAAACATCCATGTAACAGAAACACAGATGCAGGTGAGCAACCGTTTTCATGTTCTCTCCGCAAGTACTAGTGCAGAGAGTGGAGTGGATGATACATCTGAGGAAACAGAGCAGAAGGAGACTCCACTGATTGGAAGGCATGAGATGCACCATCCTGGGGATGGGGGTTCCACAACCATCACTCCCAAGAGGAGGAGGAGGAGGGTGGTGGTGGTTGGGGACTCTGTCCTCAGGGGGACTGAGTCATCTATCTGCCGCCCTGACTGGGAAAACTGAGAGGTGTGCTGCTTGCCAGGGGCTAGGATTCACGATGTGATGGAGAGACTGCCGAGACTCATCAAGCCCTCAGATTGCTACCCCTTCCTGCTTCTCCACGTGGGCACCAATGATACTGCCAAGAATGACCTTGAGCGTATCACTGCAGACTACCTGGCTCTGGGAAGAAGAATAAAGGAGTTTGAGGCGCAAGTGGTGTTCTCGTCTATCCTCCCTGTGGCAGGAAAAGGCCAGGGTAGAGACCGTCAAATCGTGGAAGTCAACGAATGGCTACGCAGATGGTGTTGGAGAGAAGGGTTTGGATTCTTTGATCATGGGATGGTCTTCCAAGAAGAAGGAGTGCTAGGCAGAGACGGGCTCCACCTCACGAAGAGAGGGAAGAGCATCTTTGCAAGCAGGCTGGCTAACCTAGTGAGGAGGGCTTTAAACTACGTTCACCGGGGGAAGGAGACCAAAGCCCCGAGGTAAGTGGGGAAGTGGGATATCGGGAGAAAGCACAAGTAGGTGAGTGCAAGAGGGGAGGGCTCCTGCCCCATACTGGGACACCAGGACGATCAGTGAGTTATCTTATATGCCTATACACAAATGCAAGAAGCCTGGGGAACAAGCAGGGAGAACTGGAAGTCCTGGCACAGTCAAGGAATTATGATGTAATTGGAATAACAGAGACTTGGTGGAATAACTCACATGATTGGAGTACTGTCATGGATGGATATAAACTGTTCAGGAAGGATAGGCAGGGCAGAAAAGGTGGGGGAGTTGCGTTGTATGTAAGAGAGCAGTATGACTGCTCAGAGATCCAGTATGAAATGGCAGAAAAACCTGAGTGTCTCTGGATTAAATTTAGAAGTATGAACAACAAGGGTAATGTGATGGTGGGAGTCTGCTACCGACCACCAGACCAGGGGGATGAGGTGGACGAAGCTTTCTTCCAGCAACTAACAGAAGTTGCTAGATCACAGGCCCTGGTTCTTATGGGTGACTTTAATCACCCCAATATCTGCTGGGAGAGCAATACAGCAGTGCACAGACAATCCAGGAAGTTTCTGGAATGTGTAGGGGACAATTTCCTGGTGCAAGTGCTGGAGGAACCAACTAGGGGAAAAGCTCTTCTTGACCTGCTGCTCACAAACAGGGAAGAAATAGTAGAGGAAGCAATAGTGGATGGGAACCTGGGAGGCAGTGACCATGAGATGGTCGAGTTCAGGATCCTGACACAAGGAAGAAAGGAGAGCAGTCGAACAGAGACCCTGGACTTCAGAAAAGCAGACTTTGACTCCCTCAGGGAACTGATGGGCAAGGTCCCCTGGGAGAATAACATGACGGGGAAAGGAGTTGAGGAAAGCTGGCTGTATTTTAAAGAATCCTTATTGAGGTTGCAGGAACAAACCATCCCGATATGTAGGAAGAAAAGTAAATATGGCAGGCGACCAGCTTGGCTTAACAGTGAAATCCTTGCTCATCTTAAACACAAAAGAGCAGCTTACAAGAAGTGGAAGATTGGACAAATAACCAGGGAGGAGTATAAAAGTATTGCTCAGGCATGCAGGAGTGAAATTAGGAAGGCCAAATCACACTTGGAGTTGCAGCTAGCCGGAGATGTTAGGAGTAACAAGAAGGGTTTCTTCAGGTATGTTAGCAACAAGAAGAAAGTCAAGGAAAGTGTGGGCCCCTTGCTGAATGAGGGAGGGAACCTGGTGACAGAGGACGTGGAGAAAGCTAGTGTACTCAATGCTTTTTTTGCCTCTGTCTTGACAGACAAGGTGAGCTCCCAGACAGCGGCACTCTGCAGCACGGTATGGGGAAGAGGTGACCAGCTCTCTGTGGAGAAAGAAGTAGTTCGGGACTATTTAGAAAAGCTGGACCAGCACAAGTCCATGGGGCCGGATGCACTGCATCTGAGGGTGCTAAAGGAGTTGGCCGATGAGATTGCAGAGCCATTGGCCATTATCTTTGAAAAATCATGGCGATCGGGGGAGGTCCCAGATGACTGGAAAAAAGCTAATGTAGTGCCCATCTTTAAAAAAAGGGAAGAAGGAAGATCCAGGGAATTACAGGCCAGTCAGTCTCACCTCAGTCCCTGGAAAAATCATGGAACAGGTGCTCAAGGAATCAATTCTGAACCACTTAAAGGAGGGGAAAGTGATCAGGAACAGTCAGCATGGATTCACCAAGGGCAAGTCATGCCTGACTAACCTAATTGCCTTCTATGAGGAGATAACCAGCTCTGTGGATGAGGGGAAAGCAGTGGATGTGCTTTTTCTGGACTTTAGCAAAGCTTTTGATATAGTCTCCCACAGTATTCTTGCCAGCAAGTTAAAGAAGTATGGGATGGATGAATGGACGGTAAGGTGGATAGAAAACTGGCTAGATGGTCGGGATCAACGGGCAGTGATCAATGGTTCCACGTCTAGTTGGCAGCCGGTATCAAGTGGAGTGCCCCAAGGGTCGGTACTGGGGCCGGTTTTGTTCAATATCTTCATTAACGATCTGGAGGATGGTGTGGACTGCACCCTTAGCAAGTTGGCAGATGACACTAAACTGGGAGGAGTGGTTGATACACTGGAGGGTAGGGATAGGATACAGAGGGACCTAGACAAATTAGAGGATTGGGCCAAAAGAAATATGATGAGGTTCAACAAGGACAAGTGCAGAGTCCTGCACTTAGGACGGAAGAATCCCATGCACTGCTACAGACTAGGGACTGAATGGCTGGGCAGCAGTTCTGCAGAAAAGGACTTAGGGGTTATGGTGGACGAAAAGCTGAATATGAGTCAACAGTGTGCCCTTGTTGCCAAGAAGGCTAATGGCATTTTGGGTTGTATAAGTAGGGGCATTTCCATCAGATCGAGGGACGTGATCATTCCTCTCTATTCAGCACTGGTGAGGCCTCATTTGGAGTACTGTGTCCAGTTTTGGGCCCCACACTACAAGAAGGATGTGGATAAATTGGAGAGAGTCCAGCGGAGGGCAACAAAAATGATTAGGGGGCTGGAGCACATGACTTATGAGGAGAGGCTGAGGGAACTGAGATTGTTTAGCCTGCAGAAGAGAAGAATAAGGGGGATTTGATAGCTGCTTTCAACTACTTGAAAGGGGGTTCCAAAGTGGATGGACTTAGACTGTTCTCAGTGGTAGAAGATGACAGAACAAGGAGTAATGGTCTTAAGTTGCAGAGGGGGTGGTTTAGGGTGGACATTAGGAAAAACTTTTTCACTAATAGGGTGGTGAAGAACTGGAATGGGTTACCTAGGGAGGTGGTGGAATCTCCTTCCTTAGAGGTTTTTAAGGTCAGGCTTGACAAAGCCCTGGCTGGGATGATTTAGTTGGGTTTGGTCCTGCTTTGAGCAGGGGGTTGGACTAGATGACCTTCTGAGGTCCCTTCCAACCCTGAGATTCTATGATTCTATGGCTGAGTTTACCCCCTCCTCGGAATCCACGGTCAGGGATGGGGTAGTGGTGGCGGCCCCCACTAGAACTGCATACAGGTCAGCGTAGAAGTAGCATGTCTGTGGCGGACCTTCTGTTTGCTTCTTTGGTTTCTGGTAGGCTTGTCTGAGCTCCTTAACTTTCACGCGGCTCTGTAGTGAGTCCCTACTGTGGCCTCTCTCCATCATGCCCCTGGAGATTTTTTCAAATGTTTTGGCATTTCGTCTTTTGGAATGTAGTTCTGCTAGCATGGAATTCTCTCCCCATATAGTGATCAGATCCAGTACCTCCCGTATAGTCCATGCAGGTGCTCTTTTTCGATTCTCAGACTGCATAGTTACCTGTGCTGATGAGCTCTGCGTGGTCACCTGTGCTCTCCAAGCTGGGCAAACAGGAAATGAAATTCAAAAGTTTATGGGGCTTTTCCTGTCTACCTGCCCAGTGCATCTGAGTTCAGATTGCTGTCCAGAGCAGTCATAATGGTGCACTGTGGGATAGCTCCTGGAGGCCAATACCGTCGAATTGCAGCCACACTAACTCTAATTCAAAATGGCAATACCGATTTCAGTGCCACTCCCCTCGTCAGGGAGGAGTACAGATATCGATATTAAGAGCCCTTTATATCGAAATAAATTGCTTCGTTGTGTGGACGGGTGCAAGGTTAATTTGGTTTAACGCTGCTAAATTTGAGATAAACTCGTAGTGTAGACCAGGCCTTTGTTTCTGTTCTGTGATTATTAGAGCTGCATCGCTGATCCTTAATCCTGGAGTGGGGACAGCACTGCAATGGAAGATCAGTGCAGAGGCTGCAGTAGCTAGCAGTGCGGTTCCTTGCTACTCCTTGAAATACTAAGCTGGGCTAAGGGTGTAACCCCAGCATGTGGCATTGCAGACGTGGCAGAGAAAACAGCAGCAGCAGTGGTGAGCAGTGGCAAATAGCAGGAGAGACTGCAGCAGTAAGCCAGCTGTAGAGGTGCGTGACAGCACAGACATTGTTCAATGCCCCTCCCTGCTTTTTCAGGCGTGGGGGGTGAACCCATGTGAACCGCCTCTGAACTCTGGGTCTTGTCCGACCAAGGACGGCCAACTGTGAGTGGGATGCTACAAAGGAAGAGAAGAGTGATGTGTTCAAGAGACATTAATTCATTGGATTTTCACACTGCAAGGTGGGAAACTGAGGCACAGGACATTGCCTAGTTCACTATGAGGTGGGGGTTTGCTTATGGTTACATGCTTTTGAATCATGACTGTGGTGTTTTCCCCAATCAATGCTGGGTTCCTTTTTCTTTTTAATAAATCATTTATTTCAACGTTTGGCAGTGGGGAAGTATTGCCTCTTAGCAGGGGTGGCTCTAGGCACTAGCTAAACAAGCAGGTGCCTAGGGTGGCAAAATATAGGGGGCAGCATAAGGCTGGGACCCCAGCTCATCCCGCTGCTGCGAGCCAAGGAGCGGCCCGTCCTCTGCAGCCGGGGCAGGGCCACGCTACCGGCTCTCGCTTAGGAGGGTGGAGGAGTGGTCACTGACCGCTGACCGCAGGAGAGCGGTGCGAACAAGCCGAGCAGGAGCAGCCCGTCCTCTGCAGCTGGGTCAGGGCTGCGCTACCATCTCCACTTGGGGGTGAGGGATGGCCCCTGACTGTGGAAGAGTGGCGGGACCCGGTAGCGCGGCCCTGCCTGGCTGCAGAAGATGGGCCGCTCCTCCTCGGCTTGTTCGCACCAGGGCCGCCATCCCCCTGGCGCCTCAGTGCATCCTAAACAGCGCCGCAGCCATGTGGCTCTGGGGGGGGGCCTGAGCTCCGCCCCCCTCAGAGCCGCGTGGAAGGGGGCGGGCCTGCGAGCTCTGAGCCGAGCAGCTCCTCCCCTTACCACACGGCTCTGTGCGGGGAAGAGCTCGGGCCCCCCTCCAGAGCAATGCGGCTGCAGAGCGGTTCAGGGCCGCTTCTCGACGTGCACGGTGAGCTGGGGGTAAGCGGACGGGGCTGGGGGGGCTGGCTAAGGGGCAGGGAGTCTCGGGGACAGTCAGTGGGAGGGGGCAGAGGTTCTGTGGGGGGGGCGGTGAGGGGACAGGGGAGGGGGGATTGGATTGGGGGTGTCTCGGGGAGGTGGTTGTCAGGGGACAAGGAGCAGGATGGGGCAGGGATTCTAAAAAATCTCATCTCATTTCATTTGAAACGTTAAGCAGGGTTTTTATTTGTTTGTTTGTTTTTGTTTTTCTGCTTGGTGAAACAAGAACCAAAAAAGCCTCCAAGGTTTTCAATTTGTTGTTACTCCTCTACCCCTCCTTCTTTTTCTCCCTCTTTACCTTTTTCTCTCCCCGCCCCGAGAGGGAAAAGGAGGCGAGGAGAAGGAAAGGCCAAGAGAGGAAAAGCTCAAAGAAAACCATTTTTAAAGACTTTAATTTAAGTGGAAAACAAAAGTTGAATGAAACAACATTTTTCTGCACATTTTTTCTTAAATGTTGTTTTGACTGAACAAAAAAAAATCACCCAGCTTTAGTTGTAACCACACAGGCTTCTGTATGCTCCTTATGCCTAGCCTGAATGGCCCACTGGCCTGAGTTCAGTCTCATAGGGGGCACCTGCTAAATTTATCTTGCTTACCTTAACCCTCAGCTTCTCACCCAGCCTCTGTCCCAGTGCCTAGATATCTGGCTGAAACTGTTACTTTTGCTGGATGGGATGAGCACATTCCTCCTTCTGACCTATCACTGAGTCACTCCTTGGGCAAAGAAGGAAAATAGTGTATTTCTGCTCTTCAGATTAACCACAAGATATTTCTACATTATTTTAGCCAAGTATGTGCTTGGCCTGCCTTCTACGGCTCAGTCATGTGCAGGTAGGGAAATAGTGGGTGAAAAACTGGTTGAATGAGAGTAATCAAGGAATGGTTATCAATGATACACTTTGAAAGTGGGGAAATGTGTCCAGCAGTCCCACAGGGGTCCAGCACTATTCAATATTTTCATAAATCAATTGGATAATGGAGTTGAAAGTTCACTTAGGCAATTTGCAGATGACACTGGGCTGGGAGGGGTTGAAAGCACTTTGGAGGACAGGATTAGAATTTGAAATGCCCTTGATAAATTGGAGGATTGGTCTGAAACACTGGTCTACAATTTTTGAGACGTCGTCTGCTTCAGAGATAAAATGTGCTATTGATTATGTATTTTGATGTGCTGAATTCAAATATGACAATTAAAACAACTGATTGGCTACTGTTTCTAAGATATTTAAATTTTTACATTTTATGTCTATGTATATTGTGTAGATAGTAGAGTTTTAATCATAAATTGTAAACCTAGGTCTTTTCATGTGTTTATGGTTGTTTTACATGACAACATTTCACCTGTCCTGTTTATGTAACACTTTAAAAATCAGCAAAAGGGTTATCTAACTAAAATTTATTATGAAACAAAAGGCAAAAAACTATTATGTACATAGTTTAGTCCTATTCAGTGTCTACTCGGTGCTTCTTGGCTTGTCTCTTGTATTCATTAAATGGAGCATCTCTTGTCACTGTCCAGCAATAGTCTGCAAGCATTGATGGGCTCCATTTGCCCTGATAGCGTTTCTCCATTGTTGCAATGTCCTGGTGAAATCACTCACCATGCTCGTCGCTCACTGCTCTGCAGTTCGGTGGAAAAAAATCTAGATGAGAGTGCAAAAAATGTATCTTTAGTGACATGTTGCAACCAAGGCTTTTGTATGCCTTGAGGAGGTTTTCCAACAACAATCTGTAGTTGTCTGCCTTGTTGTTTCCAAGAAAATTTATTGCCACTAACTGGAAGGCTTTCCATGCCGTCTTTTCCTTGCCACACAGTGCATGGTCAAATGCATCATCTCAAAGAAGTTCACGAATCTGAGGACCAACAAGGACATCTTCCTTTATCTTAGCTTCACTTAACCTTGGAAATTTTCCACGGAGGTACTTGAAAGCTGCTTGTGTTTTGTCAATGGCCTTGACAAAGTTCTTCATCAGACCCAGCTTGATGTGTAAGGGTGGTAACAAAATCTTCCTTGATTCAACAAGTGGTGGATGCTGAACACTTTTCCTCCCAGGCTCCAATGATTGTCGGAGTGGCCAATCTTTCTTGATGTAGTGGGCATCTCTTGCATGACTATCCCATTCGCAGAGAAAACAGCAGTACTTTTGTGTATCCAGCCTGCAGACCAAGCAAGAGAGCAACAACCTTCAAATCGCCACAAAGCTGCCACTGATGTTGGTCATAGTTTATGCACCTCAAAAGTTGTTTCATGTTGTCATAGGTTTCCTTCATATGGACTGCATGACCACCTGCGCTTTTGTGATGCAAAAGTCACTTCACCACAAACATAGCAGAAGTTATCTGCACTGTTCACACAAGTACGAGGCATCTCTGCTCACTTTGGCTAAACAGAAATGTGTCCCTTTGCAAAATCAAACACTGACAAATAAGAGAGCACGACACTGTATGATTTCTAGAGCTGATATAGGGCAATTTGTTCAGCAGAGTGATGTAAGCTTCGTTATGATTGCATCATCCATGACTTCTAGGAATAACATGATGCAATTAATATCATGTATGACGCAATACCAGCTTCAGATTGCATCATTCATTGTTTTGCCTAAAAAGCAAGTACTGTCCAAACCCAGTCATAGATTTATTCATAGATACAGTCAAAGATGTATTTTAGTCATTTCTGGTTTAAATTGAGATCCCTTCCCTTTATAACTCACTTATCCTCCGCCATTCCCAAGTCAAGGGTCGTATATACTGACCCAATAGCATATCTTGAAAACTAGAGCCAATCAACAATTTTAAGCATCATTTTCGTTCTCAGTGACCTAGAATTAGTAAAGTTTGATTACATTTATTTCAGAAGCATTTTGGCTGCAGAGCAGTGAAATCAGCAGATGAAATTCAGTTAAAACAAGTGCAAAGTACTATACTTAGGAATGAAAAATCAGATGCATAACTACAAAATAGGGAATAACTAGCTAGGCAGTAGTACCGCTGGAAAGGATCTGGGGATTATAGTGTATCACAAAGTGAATGTGTCAACGATATGATGCAGCTACAAAAGAAACTAATATCATACTAGGTTGTTATGACATATGATGCAACCTCGTGCGGTATCTCTGGGAGTACATACTGTATTAAGCTTATGAATGGTGTATGTATCACTGTGGGCCAGGGACTGTATGCAACTTGGGGCAGTGGAGGAGAGTGAGGGGGAATGATACCACAGCTCCTCCAGGAACTAAAAGCAGTGGATGGTGATTTAAGGTGAATCACTCAGGTTGTAAAGACCTCCAGAGAGGTACCATGCCTGGGGATGCTTGCATAAACCGGTTCAAACTAGGTTTTCCAGAGACCAACTGACTAAGAAAGGATGTTTGGCATAAAAAGTCCACATTTAAACTGACTCAGGGCCTTCTTTTGATTCAGCAAGCAGACAAGACCTTCTGACCAAAGACAAAACCCTTCCAGAAGGGCTGGAAGAACTTTGGCTTACCAGGGCCCCCGTCAGATTGAGCAGTGACATCTGATAAGCTTTTAGAGTGTCATAACATACAGTTAAGGGTGAATTCCTTTTTTGCCTGTAAAGGGTTAAGAAGATCACATAACCTAGCTGACACCTGACCAACAGGATCAATAAGGAAACAAGATACTTTCAAATCTGGGAGGGAGGAAAGTCTTTGTCTGTGTGTTGTTGTGTGTGCTTTTGCCAGAGAAGATCAAGGAGGCAAGCCATCTAACTCCATTAAAATTCAAAAGTTTTGGATTTTTTTTAAGCAGATTTTTTTTTATTGTTCCTTTAAACAATCAAACACAGCAAGCAGCAAATATTTGGCCACACACTTCTGAAACCCCAAATCATGTTCAGATTTTGGCAGATTTATTTCAGCTTTTTCAATTAGAAAAACCACAACAAATTTTGAAGGAAAGCAGACATTGTCTGTGATTTTTTTCTGCTTTTTAAAAATCCCTAGTTTTCGATCCAAAAAAAGTTTTGACGGAAAATATTTGTACAACCTTTTAAATGAGCTTTAGTGCCTTTTAGCACTAGCTGATGCTGAGAACCAGTGATACCTTGTAAAGGTGACTTGAAAAGAAATTATCAAAACTGGGTTTGTGCTGAGATGCAGAAGGTTTTTAAATGTTTATTTTTCCCAGGGCCACCGGGGAGGGGCAAGTGTGGCAATTTTCCCGAGGCCCCACAGGGGCCCCCATGAGAATACAGTATTCTATAGTATTGCAACTTTTTTTTATGGAAGGGGCCCCCAAAATTGCTTTGTCCCAGGCCCCCTGAATCATCTGGGTGTCCCTGGCTCACACTGCTGCAAGCTGAGGAGTGGCCCATCCTCTGCAGCCGGCTCAGGGCTGCGCTACCGGCTTCGCCTTGGGAGTGGTGGCCGCTGACTGCGGAAGAGCGGCTGGAACCAGTAGCGCAGATCTTCCCCTACTGCAGAGGATGGGCCGCTCCTCCTCGGCTTGTCCCCGCCGCTCTCCCACAGGCAGCAGCCACCCCCCAGGTGGGAGCCGGTAGCGCGTCGCTGCTCCGGCTGCAGAGGACGGGAGTGAAATGATGCCCGCGTGGGCCGCTCCTCCTTGGCTTGTCCCCACCTCCTCCTCACCTCTGTGCCACCTCCTGCCAGGGGATGGGAGAGGGGAGCAGAGCGGCAGCCCAGGCTGAGCCCAGCTCGTGCCTGGGCCAAGGCGAAGACCAAGGATGAGCGGGGCTGGGATCCAGCAGCAGCCCCAACCCCTGGCCCTGGGAGTGGTGGTGACTGGAGCTGAATCCATCTCGGGCCAGATCTGCAGCAAGGTAAGAGTTGGGCCAGGCAGGAGGGTTTTGTTAAAATTAAATGTTAAAATTACATTAGTAGGAAATGGTTTTGTTTCACTAACTACAAATTCTCTGTTTTCATTTTTTTTATTTTAAACAGTCAAAACAAAACTGCAAAGTGCAAACATGTGTAAAAGCAAAAAAAAATTCGGGGGGCTGGGCAGCCAAAAATTTTTTTGCTTGGGGCAGCAAAAAACCTAGAGCTGGCCCTGCCTCTTAGAGGCGCCCAGGGGTGGTGGTAAGTTTTCCCAGTTTTCTTGGGGCGGGCTCAATCTGGTCCTGTTTTGTATTGTTAAGAGGAACCCTGAGATATTGAACCCAGCCCTGGTTGTTGCCATCACCATCTGGCAGAGGGGTTACAGTAGTAAAGATGGTAATAACTGCCCCCAGTAGCTGAGGCTGGTTCCCCGCTGGGTGGTGAATTACACAGTCCTGGCAGTGGTGCTGGAAAGAAGGCGTGAAGTCAAAGGAGTGAGAAGGAGATGAAGGGAACAGCTGAGAGATAAGTAGGGCAAGGCACTGATGGCAGAAATGCACCATAGCTGACATTGTGAGGGCCTTGACAACTAGGACGTGGGAGCTGAAGGAAGCCAGCCTAGAGCCAGTGGTTGGAAGCTGACTCTGGGCACATTCAGACCAGAAATAAGGTGCAAGCTGAACATTTTTAGTGAAATCCAAGAGTATTCAGGGGCTTTTGACAGGTGCCATACAAGTGGCACTCACAGAAACTAAGTTACCACGGGGGAGAATCAAAGTGTTGCCATGAATCAGAAACTGGCTAGCAGAGAACAGACGAAGAATGGGAATAAACAATCAGTTTTCATCATGGCCAAAGATTAACAGCCGGGCCTCAGGGAGCTGTCCTAGGTCCAGGCTTGGTCAGTATATTCATTAATGACCTGGAAGGGGGCAAGAGGGCAATCTCTGCAGAGGTTAGTTAGCTAGTACGTACCCATTACGCCTCTGCTGTTTAGGGCAGCAATGAAGCTCCTCCCCTCCTGTCTGTTTCTGGCAAGTCTTTCAGTGGTTCCCCAGCTGTGCCCCAGGTTTTTCAGCTCAGCTTCCATAGCTCTTCACCATGCTGTTTTTGGGCAGCCTCATTTTCGCTTGCTTTCAGGTGTCCATTTTATTGCTACTCTGGTGATGGAATCAGTTTCCATCCAAAGCACATGGCGAACCCATCTCCCATGCCTCCTGGTATTGATGGTGCTCAGATCCTCTTGGCTACACTGTGTGAATAGGCCTTGGTTTGAGATTGTTCTGGGCCAAAAGATATGGAGGATATGTCTGAGGCAGGTTGTATGGAATTAAGTTTCGGCATGTCATACTTGTCCCCAGCACTTGTATTTGCATTTGCATCTGCAGAGGACACAAAGTTATTTAGGTTAGTCAGAACTGGAGAGGGATTTGGCAGACTTCAGAGACCTGATTCAGTCGGGTGCATGGGCAAAACAATGGCAAATGAAATCAAGTGATGATAAGTACACACATCGGGGCAGAAAATTTAAACTACTCATACACCTTGTGGTGATACATATTAATGGTATCAACCCAAGAAAGGGACCTGGGGTGTCACTGTAAACAGCTCACTGGAGACTTCTGTTCAGTGTGGTTCTTCTCAAACAATCTAACAAAGTGTTTGCTGGACAAGGAATGGACAGGAGAATGATACAAAGACTATTATAATGCCTTTATATAAACCAGTGGTGTAGCCACACCTGGATGCTGTGTGCAGCAGTGGGCACACATCTAACACAGGACAGTGAAGGATCAGAGGGGGCTCAGAGAAGGGTTGTATAAATGATCAAGGGTTTGCAAAACTCTCTCTGAAGAGAGATTGAACAGACTGGTGTTGTTCAGTGCTGTGGACTGTTGTTACTGCCAGCAGGTTGTTATGGCTGATCAATGCTGCTGTTCTTGGAGCTCCGATTTTAGCTGCATGAGCAGAGGATGCAGATTGCAGATTCACCAGACCTCGATGTAATTCATGAGAAAGACCACAGGCTCCATTCGGTGGTGAAGATGCTCGGCCAGGTTTATTGTCGACAAAGCACGATACTGGCGCCCCATAGGCGCTACAGGTACACTAACACATGTATGCCTGTGTCATGCTGCCTAGTATGGGTAACATCTAATAGTGCCAATCTCAGGTCAGACTGTCAGAAAACAGGGCAGGCACCCCAAACTCATGGTGTTCTCTATCATAAGATTTCACCAAGCCAGTAACAAATGAGTGCTCCTGACTCACTATACTAGTTTATAATGGAGCAGCAGACAGTCCCCTTCAGGCTCTGTAGCCCCTTATGTACCATTCAGACAAACCAGACTTTATGATGAAAGGTTATTAAAACCAGAATTCACCACACATTAGGTTCTTCCATCCCCAAAGAACTAGTCACTTACTTTAGGTCAAAATATATTCCAGATCTCACCAAAGACAATGATGATAGCCAATTTCTTTAGTAATTAAAACTAGAAATGTATTAGTTAAGAAAAGAAGTGAGAGTTAATAAATGGTTAAAGCAGACAGAATATAGTTGAATCAGAGGATATAGTTTAAAATGATAGCAGGGATGTTAAATCTGCTAGTTCCTATAAGTCTCAGAGACTTACAGAAACTGGATTGCCAAATAAAAGGACTATGCTCCCCAACACTGTTTAAAATTTCCCATTGTTAGAATTCATCAGCCCATAGATGGGGTAGGAAAGAGGTGGCCAAGGACCTTTGTTATCCCCTTTCATATCTTGACCTCTTTTGCTGGAAAAATACTTTCTGTGTCCTGGGGTCATGCAGTCCCATAATATATATGTTTTGCCATCAATCATAAGTAAGGCTACAATTTTGTCATGGAGGTCGTGGAAGTCATTGCATCATGGACTTCCAGTGACCTCCGTGACTTCAGCTTGGTGGCGGGGCTGGAGCTGTCAGCTGATACCCCAGAGCTCCAATGCACCATGAGCAGTGGGGGGATTCCCAGATCTCCCAGCCACGGAGCTCCCAGCTGCCATGGGCGGCCAGGGCCCCCTGGAGCTCTGAACCACTGTAGGCGATGGGGGAACCCCAGGGCTCCGAGATGCCGCAGGCAGCGGGGGCAACTGCAGGGCTCCAAACCACCACTGGCAGCAGGGGATCCCTGGAGGTCGAAGCAGGGCCCCACAGCTGCCT
This sequence comes from Mauremys mutica, assembly GCF_020497125.1. NCBI lineage: Eukaryota > Metazoa > Chordata > Testudines > Geoemydidae > Mauremys > Mauremys mutica. The sequence continues at coordinate 39,797,328 of NC_059083.1, forward strand.
AGCCACTTTGGGCGGTATAGGAACCCCATAGCTGTGAGGGTTGGGGGGAGCCCAGAGCCCCAGCAGCCATGGGCTCTAGAGCCTTCTCCCTCCCCATTTTGTCATGGATATTTTTAGTAAAAGTCATGTCCAGGTCATGGGCTTTAGTGAATTTTTCTTTATTGCCCATGACCTGTCCGAGACTTTTATTAAAAATACCAGTGAAAAAATCTTAACCTTTTTCATAAGAACATAAGAACGGCCATACTGGGTTAGACCAATGGTCCATCTAGCCCAATATTCTGTCTTATGACAGTGGCCAATGCTGGTGCCCCAGAGGGAATGAACAGAACAGGTAATCATCAAGTGATCCATCCCCTGTCACCCATTCCCAACTTCTGACAAATAGAGAGTAGGGACATTTCAGAGCATGGTTTTGCTTCCCTGCCCATCCTGGATAATAGCCATTGATGGATCTATCCTCCATCAGCTTATCTAGTACTTCTTTTGAACCCTGTTATAATCTTGGCCTTCACAACATCTTCTGGCAAAAAGTTCCACAAGGTTGACTGTGCGTTGTGTGAAGAAGTACTGCCTTTTGTTTGTTTGTTTTAAACCTGCTGCCTATTAATTTCATTCGATGACCCCTAGTTCTTGTGTCATGACAAGGAGTAACCAGCACTTTCTTATTTACTTTCTCCACATCAATCACAATTTTATAGACTTCTATCATATCCCCCCCCTTAGCGGTCTCTTTTTCAAGCTGAAAAGTACCAATCTTATTAATCTCTCCTCATATGGAAGCTGCTCCATACCTCTACTCATTTTTGTTGCCCTTTTCTGAACCTTTTCCAATTCCAATATATCTTTTTTGAGATGGGGTGACCACATCTGCACACAGTATTCAAGATGTGGGCATACCATGGATTTCTATAGAGGCAATATGATATTTTCTGTCTTATTATCTACGCGTTTCCTAACGATTACCAACATTTTGTTTGCTTTTTTGACTGCCACTGCATGTTGAGTGGATGTTTTCAGACTCCAAGATCTCTTTCTAGAGTGCTAACAGTTCATTTAGACCCCATTTTTATATGTGTAGTTGGGATTATGATTTCCAGTGTGCATTACTTTGCATTTATCAACACTGTGAGATCCCTTTGTAAATCTTCGCAGTCTGCTTTGGACTTGACTATCTTGAGTACTTTTGTATCATCTGCAAATTTTGCCACCTCAGTTTACTCCTGTTTCCGGGTCATTTATGAATGTGATTAAAAGAACTGGTCCCAGTACAAACCTTGCACAACACCACTATTTACCTCTCTCCATTCTGAAAACTGACCATTTGTTCCTACCTTTTGTTTCCTATCTTTTAACCAGTTACTAATCCATGAGAATGTGACGAGTTGGCAGGGCCAGATTGACTCTCCTGTGGTCCTGGGGCTATTAGATTTTGTGGGGCCCCTGTATACAAGTCTTTTCCCTGGGAGGGAATTTGGTGCAGGAGGGGGCGGGGCAGGGGATTGGGGTGAAGGAGGTGGTGCAGGGTCTGGGAGGGAGTTTGGGTGCAGGAGGGGGATTCTGATCTGGGGCAGAGGGTTGGGATGAAGGAGGTGGTGCAAGGTGCAGGCTCTGCCCGGGAGGCATTTACCACAGGCAGCTCCCAACCAGCATGGCAGCAGCGCTCAGGCTGCCTGCCTGCCTGCCATAACCCCCGGCCGCTCCCGGAAGCGGCTGGCTGCTAACATGTCTCTGCAGCCCCTGGGGGGAGGCGGGTAGCAGGTTTCCGTGTGCTGCCCTCATCCACAAGCACCGAGCCCATAGCTCCCATTGGCCAGTTAACCCCAATCCCCTGACCCAGCCCCTTCCTGCAGCCCCTTCCTGCACCAAACTCCCTCCCAGGAAAAAGACTTGTATAAACAAGAAATATAGTTATTAACTATAAAAAGTAATTTTTCAGTGATAATAAAGGATAGCAAACAGACCAAAGCAGATTACTAAATAAATAAAACAAAACATGCATCCTAAGCTTAAGGTCTTAAAGAGACTAGTTTCAAGAAGTCCAATCTCTCAAAGGTGATGACGTATTTGGCAATATGACTGGATTCATCATCCTGTGGGTATAATCATTCCCGTTTGTGGATTTTTGAGGAAATAGAGCCAGCCGCTGCAGGGTTTTGTCTCTTCCACTCCATTACAGCCAGTTCATTCTTCTGGCTCTCAATTTGGGTCTGTATTTCTCTGTCTTTTAATTCCAGGGCTTTAATTATCTGTCTTTTAATTCTTGAGCAGCTTGTTGGGCTAACCTCTGGGCTTTCATGACTCTTTTGTGAGAAGCCTCCTCCCTGGCTGCCTCTACTTCTTGGAGCCTCATTTGAAACTCATGGTCCTTTGCCTTTTCTTCCTCTTCCAGTCTGTCCAGCTCTAGTTTTGTAGCTGCCTCACTGGTATTCATTTCCCCCCTTTCTTGTGCTTATTTCTCTCACCTGAAATAAACAAACAGAAAACAACAAACCAGTAACCACTTTGTCTGTTCTCCAGCCACCACACTCAAAACTCACTTAAAATCAATACCAGTGTCTCAAAGCTGTGCACAGATCCTGCTCAACTACACCACTGTGATGGGTTCGGTCACAGAGACCCCCTTGGGACTGTCACCTGATGTGCTGAAACTACTTCTGATCCCATCTTCCCTACCAGCTTGGGACTCCAGAACCCTGCCTTGTTGTTACAGACACACTAGTCTGCTGCAAGACAGACCCAGGGTCTGAACCATGCCCCCAAAGCTGCAGACTTTAACCAAAAACTGCTCAGCAAGTCACCTATCTCCAGTACCCAGCCACCCAGTTCCCAATGGGATCCAAACCCCAAATAAATCCATTTACCCTCTGTAAGCATTATATAGAGTAAAACTCATAAATTGTCTGCCCTCTATAACTGATAGAGAGATATGCACAGCTGTTTTCTCCCCCAGGTATTAATCACTTACTCTGGGTTAATTAATAAACAAAAGTGATTTTATTAAGTATAAAAAGTAGGATTTAAGTGATTTAAAGTAATAACAGACAGAACAAGCAAAAATAAAGCAATAACACACAAGTCTAAGCCTAATACATTAAGAAACTTAATACAAGTAAATCTCACCCTCAGAGATGTTTCAATAAGCTTCTGTCACAGACTAGACTCCTTCTTAGTCTGGGCCCAATCCTTTCCCCTTGTACAGTTCTTGTTAGTTCCAGCTCAGGTGGTAACTAGGGGATTTCTCATGACTGGCAGCCCCCTTTGTTCTGTTCCACCCCCTTTTATAGCTTTGGCACAAGGCAGAAATCCTTTGTCTCTCTTTGGGTTCCTACCCTTCCTTCTAAATGGAAAAGCACCAGGTTTAAGATGGATTCCAGTTCAGGTGACATGATCATATGTCCTGTGAGACTTCATTACTCACTGGCTGGCACCCACGTATACAGGAATGCTTACAAGTAAATAGAGCCATTTACAACTAATTGTCCTAGTTAATTGGAGGCATCAAGATTCCAAGCCACCATTAATGGCCCACACTTTGCATAGTTACAATTGGACTTCAGAGTAATACTTCATATTTCTAGCTTCAGATACAAGAATGATACATACATACAAATAGGATTAACACACTCAGTAGATTATAAGCTTTGTAATGATACCTAACAAGAGACCCTTTTCCTAAAGCATATTCCAGTTACATTATCTTTGCACTCATGTAACCCTTCTGCCCGTCTGAGTTGTCAGCAACAAGGGCCGGGTTCAGGATCTAGGGGTTCCGTTTCAATAACACAATGCAAAATCAGCTCGAGTCCCCACCCACTGACATGGGACAACTACATGCCCCCCTACCCCTGGGCACCTCTAAGAGGCAATACTTCCCCTCTTGCAAGCACGGAGTCTGAGTGTAGCAAAATCTTTTTAATAAAGGAGGGAAACAATGCGGCATTATGTTGAGGAAACACCACAAACAGGATTCATAACACAAACCATGAGCAAAAGACCCACCCCCAAGTAAGTTTGGCCATGTCCTTTTCCCCTCAGAGTCTTAAGTCCAACAACCCAAAAGATCACCCAGAAGTTCAACACCCCAAAAGTCTCTTGAGTCCAGCAACCCAAAAATCACCCAAAAGTCCAACAACCCAATGTCTCTGTCCCTGGTCAGTGCAGCCCCAGAATTCAAAAGTTGATCTGCAGAGTTTTACTTTCCAGCCTGGGTGGAAATGCCTCCCCCCCACAGGGCGTTAAGGGACACTTTATGTGGTCTAAGGCTGACTGCCCAGCCTCTCCATGGGGTTCTGCTGCAGCCTTCACCATGAGCTGCTCCGCTCCACCAGCCGTCCCATGAGCTGCTCCAGCTGTCCCACCAACTGCGCTGCTTGGCTCCACCAGTCCCATAAGCCGCTCCAGCCATCCTGTTAACTGCACCTTGCTCTATCAGCCATCCCATGATCCACTCCACCAGCTACTCAGCCATATATCTTCAGGCCCCCCCACTACTTAACACAGCACTCAGTGACTGCAGCTCTTTAGTGAATTCAACTTGTAGTAGGCAGAGCCCCACTGCTAGTACACTAATGGCCCAAGATGAATTCAGCTCAGCTGCTTATAACTAGATTCCTAATAGAATCAAGATTAGCTCTGCTATTTTACAGGAGAAGGCAGAGTAGCAGCAATTAGTATCTCATGACACAAACACCTATTCCCAACCTTTCTCCATTCACTGGGCGTTGGAACCCATGTCCCTTGTATAGCGAGTACTACTTAGCTGATGGTGAGATCCTCTGTCATAACATGCCAAGTACAGTTCTACTGCCCTTGATTCACATAATCAGGGTAACAACACTTTATTCTTCCTGCCCCAGTAACAGAGAAACTGGGGATCCCACAGCTGTCAAAGTGACCATTTGGGCTGCCATGGGCTCAGGTTAGACAGGGTGGGTGTGCCTATGCAAACAAGATCAGCCCCTGAAATTCTTTTCCACAACTCACCACCAGATGTCAGGGTAGAGCTCATCCTGACTGCTTATATAAGCATATTCCATAAACATATGGAGTGCACAGTCACACAGTGAGGATGTGACTTCCTGCTTCTCAGCTAATGGCTGCTGCGTGGCTGCTCTTTCAATCTGCCTGCAAACGAAGGCCTTAGGCTATAGGCCTTACAATATGGCTGCAGACAAAGGCCTTATCCTTACAGCTCAGGCTCTGAAGCCCAGGCTGGAGCCAAGTCTGCTCCTCCGAGTGCATGTAAAGACATGGTCTGTGTCCACGTCCCCTTCACCCCACTCCTGGGACAGAGAACAGAAGCCCCACCACCCCTCCCTTCATTCCTCAGGGGAGAGGAGCGAGAGCCCTCCGCCTCCTGGGCAGTGGGGTCTCCCAGCACTGATTCCTGGGTCAGCGTGAAAGTGTCTCCACTTGGAGAGCTCTGCACATCTGACAAATATACAGATGTTCCCATGGCATAGGCACTGACTCTGTGGGTGCTCTGGGGCTGGAGCACCTATGGGGAAAAAATGGTGGGTGCTGAGCACCCACGCCAATCAGCTCCTCCCACTCCCCCCAGCACCTCTGCCCGCCAGTGGCCCCGATGATCAGTGCCTCCCACTCCCTCCCTGCGCCTCTCGTGTGCCGTGATCAGATGTTCAGCATAGACCTGTCAATGGGGGAGGGCTTCTTCCAACACAGCTACCAGCTCTCAGGGAAGTGGAGATGCCCCCCATTGGTGTAGGAAGCATCTTCACTGAAGTGCTATAGCAGCACAACTGTGCCACTGCCATATTTTAACTGTAGACTGGCCCTAAGAAAGCTCCCAATACACATGGTAGATTCCCAACCAGCCACAGCAACAACAGAGGAATTAAGGTATTTTTGGGAGAAAACTCAAGTACAATTCATTTTTTCAGGTGGAAAAAACCCTGCCAGGAACCTGTTAGGCCTCCCCTATGTGACCTAAAGAATCACAAAAGAAAGCAGCTCCCAGTTGTTCTTTCTCCTTCAGGTCACCTTTAAGGAAAGGCCATTTTTCAATACTAGACACTCATCTCCAACTGCAGATTTTGCCATTTTCTCTCTAATTCTTCCACTTGGAAATAAAATCCCCACTGATATTGCCCCTCTTCCTCTGGTTATTAAATACTGATGTAAGATCCTCTACAGTGAGAAGAACCTTGTCCCCCATATCCCTCCTAGGGGGCAGGGATAGCTCAGTGGTTTGAACATTGGTCTGCTAAACCGAGGGTTGTGAGTTTAATCCTTGAGGGAGCCACTTAGGAATTTAGGCAGGGACAGCTCCAGGTACCAGAACACTAAGTGCATGCCTGAGGCAGCAAGCCACAGGGAACACTGCTTTGGTCACCCCGAGGGTGGCAGGCAGGTTGCCTTCAGTGGCATGCCTGCGGAGGGTTTGCTGGTCCTGCAGCTTCAGCAGACCTCCCACAGGCATGCCACCAAATCTGTGGGTCTGGGGATCTCCCACAGGCAAACTGCCAAAGGCAGCCTGCCTGCCATTCTGGGGGCAGCAGAATACCTAGAGCCACCCCTGGATCTAGGGCAAAATCAGTACTTGGTCCTGCTAGTGAAGGCAGGGGGCTGGACTTAATGACCTTTCAAGGTGCCTTCCAGTTCTAGGAGATGGAGATATTCTATTTATTTATAGAGACTGCCCGGCCCTAGATGCTGCCTCCCGCAGCCAAACCCAGCTCCCCCAATGTATTCTGTGTTGTAATTGAAATAAATATATTTAAAAATGTAGAAAAACACCCAAAAATATTTAATACATTTCAATTGGTATTCTACTGTTTAACAGTGCAATTAAAACTGTGATTAATCATGATTAAGTTTTGTAAATTTTCTTTATTAATTTCATTTTTGAGTTAATCAAGTGAGTTAACTGCAATTAATCAAGAGACCTAGTTCATAACAGTGACCACACCAGTAGAGAGCATTGTGGGATCTATCCTTTCCAACTGCTCTCACGTGGAAGTTTGTGTGGAAGGTTGGTTTTGTATTACAGTCTCCAGTTTTAAGAGCTCATTCTTGATCTTCTCCTGTCTGCTGTACAGGATGCTTATCAGGTGGTTCCTCAGTTTCTTTGAGAGTGTGTGGCACAATCACTCACCATAGTCAGTGTAGTAGGTCAATTGCAATGGATTTTTTACCTTCAGTCCATGTCCATCCATTTGCACTTGGAGAGGAAGATGATGTCTGTCTGTATCTGTGTGAGTTTTTTGATGAGGTTGATGGATTTCCACTTCATATGGCTAAATTCAGTGCCTTGCATGGTGTCAAGTATCAGGGGGTAGCTGTGTTAGTCTGTATCCACAAAAACAACAAGGAGTCCAGTGGCACCTTAAGACTAACAGATTTATTTGGGCATAAGCTTTTGTGGGTAAAAACCCACTTCTTCAGATGCATGGAGTGAAAATTACAGATGCAGGAATAAATATACTGACACATGAAGAGAAGGGAGTTACATTACAAGTGGAGAACCAGTGTTGACAGGGCCAATTCAATCAAGGTGGATGTGGTCTACTCCCAATAACTGATGAGGAGGTGTCAATACCAATAGAGGGAAAATCACTTTTGTAGTGAGCCAGCCACTCCCAGTCCCTATTCAAGTCCAAATTAATGGTGTTAAATTTGCAAATGAATTGTAGCTCTGCAGTTTCTATTTGAAGTGTGTTTTTGAAGTTTTTTTTGTTGCAGGATGGCTACTTTTAAATCTGTTATAGAATGTCCAGGGAAATTTAAGTGTTCTCCTACTGGCTTTTGTATGTTACAATTCCTGATGTCTGATTTGTGTCCATTTATTCTTTTACATAGAGACTGTCCAGTTTGGCCAATGTACATGACAGAGCAAGACAGGTACCCAGAAGTCACCTACTATAAGACAAGGAAAATAACAGAACACCATTGGCCATCACATACAGCCCCCAGCTTAAACTTCTCCAGCACATCAGTGATCTACAATCTAGCCTGGAAAACGATCCCTCACACTCTCAGACCTTGGGAGGCCGGCAAGTCCTCGCTTACAGACAGCCCCCCAACCTGAAGCAAATACTCACCAGAAACCACACACAGCACCACAGAAACACTAATCCAGGAACCAAATCCTTTAACAAAGCCTGTTGCCTACTCTGTCCCCATATCTACTCTAGTGATACCATCAGAGAATCCAACCACATGAGCCACACAAGGGCTCTATCACCTGCACGTCTACTAATGTGATATATGCCATCCTGTGCCAGCAATGCCCTCTGGCTGGAAGAGGGACAGGGAGAGGAAATTCAGTCTCATTCATTCATTTCACAACAATCGGCCTCACTTCATGAAACTAGCTACAGGCAGAACAGCCAAAAGCCTTGATCATTTTAGGGCCTGTGCACGATTTATTCTGCTTTCCCCAGGATCTCTCCTTAGACTCTCTCCTGCTGCACTGTGTGTTCCAGTGCGACTCACTAGGGGCTCTTGTTAGGGCCCCGGCCCTGCAGAGACCTGTCACCAGCAGGGGCAGCTCCTTCTTGCGGGGAATGGAGTGAAGTCCCAGCAGGAATGTAACTGCTGTGCAGTGCAGCTGACATACTGTGGGGGGCAGCACCACCTGCTGCCAACTGGGGAATCCTGGAGGCTGCAATACACCAGGCTGCTACCGATGCCTGTACCTCACTTAGCCTGCAAGCAGCACAGGGAGGAGGCCCAGAGCACAGAGGAGGCTGTGGGGCTGTTTCAGTTCATATGCACTGTGAGGTCTCAGGGGCTTGGTGATGCAGGGTTCCCAGAGGCAACATGGAATAATGGGGTGCCCAGCGCTGGCCCAGGGGGATGGTTCCCAAACCCCAGAGATCTCACTGCCAGGATGTTTCCCCTGAGACTCAGCCTCACTTTCCCCTTTGTTAATTTCTCCCCATCCCCCCTGCTGCTTTTGCCCCTAAATTCTTTATGTTCAAAAACAGAACCAGAAACAACAGAACTCTCCAGATGGTGGCCACAGAAAATACTGACCCTGGGACCAGTTCTCCATCCACATCTCACACTGCCCATGAGACCTCCTGTTCTCAGACATACCTCTGACCACAGTCCTGCAAAAGTGGTGTGCAGCAGGATTGTGTGCACACAAAGAATAGACAGTGTGATAAAATTCCTCCTCTGCCTTGGTGGGTTCTGCACTTTCTAGCAGATTTGCTCGCCTCAGAGGTTCATGGCAGTCCTCAGTTTGGCTCCTTTTGTTAGGGGCACAAACCTGCCATTCACTTGGCTGGCTAGTGATGAAGTTATCATTGGGAAAAGAAGGAGCACAATCCCCGTGGTCTCTGCTGGCTCACCTAATGGGTCAGGGGACAGGCCAGAGACCTTCCCCTCTGGTGGGACCCACAATCCAGATCAACTCCTCTTATATCAAATAGGGAGTTAAGGGGGATGGGGGAACCCAGGCCCACCCTCTACTCCAGGTTCCAGCCCAGGCCCTGGGGACTGCAGCTGTCTATAGTGTCTCCTGTAACAGCTGCATGACAGCTACAACTCCCTGGGCTACTTCCGCATGGCCTCCTCCCAACACCTTCTTTGTCGTCACCACAGGACCTTCCTCCTGGTGTCTGATAACGCTTGTACTCCTCAGTCCTCCAGCAGCACACCCTCTCACTCTCAGCTTCTCACACCCACCCTGGTTAACTGAAGTGAGGTCCTTTTAAAACCAGGTGTCCTGATTGGCCTGCCTGTCCTAATTGATCCCTGCTTGTTGTCTGGCTGATGACCCCCCCCCCCAGTTGCTGCTGTTGCTCCAGCTACAGCCCCTTGGGGGGGGGGCGCTGGCCCTCTCCCCAGAAGAGGGGAATGAGGGACCCCAGTCCCAGCCATTGCTACTGCTGTGGACACCATCACCACCATCACCACCACCACCACCTGAGAGCGTCCTTCCTGCTGGCCACCGGACTGTTTCCTGGAGCTGCTGGAGCTGCTGCTGTGTTTGCCGCTGGGAAGCTGCTGGAGCCCCGAGGAGGAGAAGAGGAGGACCCTCTACCAGTGGGGGAGCGTGTAGTAGCTCTACAGACCACCATGGAGGGGGCCTTCAAGGACTGAGTAACTTTTGAACTGTGCTCTTAAAATCAATACATTGTAAACACCCCCCCACACACACATACACCCCCCAAAAAAGTGTCCTTATCGTTGCTCAAGTCAGCCTAGTGGCCAGCCAGACCAAACAGGAGTGGGAGCTGGGCCTCCATCGGATGCGTCTGATGTTCCATTGTTGATGCAGAACAAACCCAAAGTCTCCTGGCTTCTGCCCATCTTTATAGCAGTTGTTTCTCATATAAGTCTATGGATGTTGTTGTGTCAGCTGGGATTCATTAATTACAAATTTGCCATTCTCACAGTCACCTTCCATCAGTGATGTTTGGATCCCATGTCTCTACACTGGCAAAGTTACAGAGCTGGCAGTTACAGCTGAGCAGTTACAGAGAGCGCTGAAGGGAAACTGTTGCCTGCACGATAGCGTGTTCACACTTGCGGCACTTGCAGTGCTATTCAGAGCGGTGCACTCTGGACAGCTATCCTACAGAGCACCTCTTTCTCTTTTGCCGCTAAGAGTTGTGGGAAGGCAGAGTGGGTTGCGGGGCATCCTGATCCAGTGCCAATGCCCTGCGATGCATTGCTTTGCATCCCAGAAATCCCTGTGATTCCGTCCACATTTGGCACCATCTTTCAATGGTTTTTGTGCCCTGTCTCTTCAGGCTGCAGGAATGAATCTCAAACTGTTGACCAGTATACTGCTCGCTCTTACTAACACATCATGAGTGGCAGTGGAGTTATTCCTTAAAGTACAAAGGCAAGCGGAGTGCAACATTGATTTTGCCACACATAGTAGCTATGACACGAGAGTGCTTGTGGCATTCACGGAGGTGATGACCACAGTGTAGCGCTGCTTCTGGGCTCGGGAAACAAGCATTGAGTGGTGGGATCACATCGTCATGCACATCTCAGATGATGAGCAGTGGCTGCAGAACTTTGGGATGAAGAAAGCCACATTCATGGGACTGTGTGATGAGCTCACTCCAGCCCTACAGCGCAAGGACATGAGAATGAGAGCTGCCCTGTGGAATCTGTGGATGCTGGCTACTCCAGACAGCTACTGATCGGTCGCTAACCAGTTCGGAGTGGAAAAGTCGACCGTTGGAACTGTGTTGATGCAAGTGTGTAGAGCCATTAATCGCATCCTGCTCAGAAGAACCATGACTCTGGGTAACGTGCATGACATTGTGGCTGGCTTTGCACAAATGGGTTTCCCTAACTGCGGAGGCGTGATAGATGGGACGCATATTCCTATTCTGGCACCAGTCCACCTGGCCTCTGAGTATGTTAATCAGAAGGGGTATTTCTCTATGGTTCTCCAGGTGCTTGTGGATCACTGTGGGCATTTCATTGACATTAATGCAGGCTGGCCCAGAGCTGCTGCTATGTTTGCTGCTGGGAAGCTGCTGGAGCCCCGAGGAGGAGGACCCTCTACCAGTGGGGGAGCGTGTAGTAGCTCTACAGACCACCATGGAGGGGGCCTTCAAGGACTGAGTAACTTTTGAACTGTGCTCTTAAAATCAATACATTGTAAACACCCCCCCCCACACACACATACACCCCCCCCAAAAAGTGTCCTGCACATTTTGATTTTCATTAAGGGACTGCTGCATGACTTCATGCAGAATGTCCTCTTTGCTACTACATGGCCTCTTCCTGATTCTTTTTTGATATCAGAAGATCACTATAGGGGACGTCAAAATGCCCTTTGTATCCTTTGTTGCTTTTTATAGTGATCCTTGGAGACCCCACTTACCCTTTAATGCCGTGGCTCATGAAACCCTACACAGGGAGTCTTGACAGCAGCAAGGAGAGGTTCAACATCAGGCTGAGTCAGTGCAGAATGACTGTGGAGTGTGCTTTTGGCTGTTTAAAGGCCCGATAGTAATCTCTATATGGGAAGCTAGACATAGCTGATGACAGCATTCCCACAGTTATATCCGCATGCTCTACCCTCCATAACATTTGTGAAGGGAAAGGTGAAAGATTCACTCAGGCATGGAACTCGAAGGTTCAACACCTGGAGGCTGAATTTGAACAGCCAGAGAGCAGGGCTTTTAGAGGGGCCCAGCGTGGGGCTGCAAGGATTAGAGATGCCTTGAGGGAGCAATTTGAGGCTGAAAGCCACCAGTAATGTCTGGTGCCCTGCACGGGAGTGAAGTGCAGTGGTTCCAGTGTTAGTAGGAATCTGTGTTTGCTAGGCTGACTTGCAGTGCCTGTTGCTTTCCCTGGCTAAGGTATCTTTATTATTGCATAAAGTAAAAAAGAATTTTCTTTTTAATAAATGTGGGGTTTTTTGGCTTTGAAAACATTCATTTATTGAAAAGAAACACAACTGCTTGGGAAACAGAAAGGGCAAAGGGATGGGGTGGGGAACGGTACAATCACAGATTTGCGTATGTTCTGTTTTCATACTCAGCATTCCTGTCTGGAGGGCTCTGCAATGAGTGCTGCACTTCAGGCTGGCTATACTGCATGGTGATGGGGACTGAGTGCAGTGGGTAAGGGTTGTAGTTTTCAAGGTTGGGTGGTGAAGCTACAGGTTTTGGAGGCAGCTGGTGGCATAAGAACCTGGATGTTGGGGAAAGTGGGTTAAAGGTGACATGGGGGCACAAGGGAAAGAGTTTTGGGACAAGGGCTGCAGAGGGTGGCGGGGGTGGCAGTGCTCTGCTTGCATGGCTACGAGTGCCTGGATCGAGTCCGTTTGGCGCTCCATGATACTTATCAGCCGCTCTGCTGGTGGAGCTTCCTTTCACTCTCCCACCACTCCTGCACGTTTTGATTTTCATTAAGGGACTGCTGCACGACTTCATCCAGCATGTCCTCTTTGCTTCTACGTGGTCTCTTCCTGATTCTTTGCAGTCTCAGCCGGTGATAACACGGACGGCTGAGATCTCAAGATTGCATCTGTAAAGGCAAAATGCAACACTTAACAGAGGCAGCATTGTTCACACAAGACAGAGCAATGATTCCCCTGTACTTAAGGAGGGGAAGCACAGTCTACACAATAGCATAATTTCCCCATCCCAAAGCGAGTGCACATAACCTAAAATGGTGAGTAAGCACAGGGTCAAGGGGGACTGATTGTTTCATGGCTATACTGTCCTCTGGGGTCCTGTGCCTTGGGGAGAGCTAACAGCTGCAGGGGGCCCCTGTACTGAACACTGTCCCCACATTTTCCACAGGAGTTCGTCCTGAAAGATATTTTGCCACTGAGGGTGACATGGGAAGCCAGGGAGGGTCTTCTCCTACAATGCAGCTTCCGCCCAAGCCCATATGCAGCTTGCCTGTGTGCAGCAATGGTCCCCATGCCCCTCATGGCACAGTGGCGCGCAAATGTTAGCCTTACTGGGACAAGGACCACAGTGGCTCTCCCAAGGAATCTGCGCAAGTGCATTGCCCAAGTTCTGGCACAGACCTCTGAAGAGATCACTGAGGCCGATTACCGCGATGTGAGAGAGGACATCAACGCCCTATTCCACATCTAGGCATGCATGCAGCTCTAACCTTCCTCGCCCCAAGAGCCCACACAGAATAACTTCCTTCCCAAAATAAAAGCCACTTACCAGGAACCAACTTTGATATTTGTCCTTCCCCAAGCACCGGCTGCTGTGACTGGCTACCTTCCTCCTGGTTTGAGAACAGCTCCTGGCTGCATGCACCTAGGGATTCCGGGGTTTCTTCCTCCTCCTCAGCACCCTTGCTCCCCCTTTCCCCCTCCTCCTCCTGCCTTGTTGAACTGGGCGCTGAAGTGTCCATGGTGGTACTCAGAGTGGAGATGGGGTCACCTCCAAGTATTGTAGTCCAGCTCTTTGTAGAAATGGCAGGTTGCAGGGGCAGCACCAGAGCGGTGGTTTGCCTCGCGGGCTTTGCAGTAGGCATTCTGCAGCTTCTTCACTTTAACCCTGCACTGCAGTGTGTCCTGGTTATGGCTCCTTTCATCATGCCCCTTGATATCTGCATAAAGGTATCGTAATTCCTATGGCTGGAGCGCAGCTGGGACTGGACAGCTTCCTCCCCCAAACACTGATGAGGTCCAGCACCTCGCCATTGCTCCATACTAGGGATCACCTGGCGCGTGGAGGAATGGTCACCTGGAAAGATTCGCCAAGAGCACTCCACACCTAGATGAGCAAACAAGAAGGTATTTTTCTAAATTCCCAGATAATTTAAAGGGTGGGTCTGATGGTTGGTCACCTGAGGTCAGGGCAGTAGAGTTCAAAGTGAGGATCAGAGTTGCTAGAACATTTGGTGTTATTTTCACTACATGGTCACCTACACAATTATGGCCGTGTGACAGGGGGCTGTTAGCAGCTACAAACTGAGCCCTTTGGAAGCCAGCACCCTGGTCACTGAGCACATCCAGGGCACCGGGTGCAGTTAGAGTAGGAGGGACTGAGAAGTTTGGGTTTGGAAGGACAGAGGGGATCATTTGCACCTGTAGGGAGCCTGATGAGGTCACTAGCTCAGTGCTGAGAAGAAAGCAGCAGTATAAAAGGCTGAACCAGGGAGCAGGAAGGGGCCTCCACGTAACTGCTGCTATCTTGTGATGCACAATAAATGGTAATAAAGACACTTGGTGGAGGTTCCCCAGCAGACTGCCTGCTACTTATTTCACACAGAGGTCTGTCAGCCAAGGGTTGCAGAAACTGATGCGGGAGCCCATTCATAGCTAAAAATGTGTTGTCACAATTTACAGTATGAAGTGGCATGAAGAGACTGGAGGCAACGTCCTGGAGAAGGTGTCAGTGAAAGTGAAGAGATGGGACCTGTCAGTCACATTGTAAAACGAGACCTCACCCACCTCATAGTCCAGGAAAATCCCCACCCGGCTGGGCTGGACGCTCACGGAGATGGGGGGAGAGGTGGAGGTGTCGGCCTTATATTCCCCACCCCTCAGCCACATGACCCAGCATCCATTCCCAGGTGTGGGCGTGACCTTCCTGCTCATAGAGTCCCTACAAACCCCCAGAGTCCATCTAGTCTTGTCTCCTACCTCCACCTCCCAGTAATGCCTCCCGCCCGTGAACCGCTCAGCGCCCAGGACACAGGGAAAAGGATCAAATCTTCCAGGGTTGTCAGGCAGATCCTGTTGTGTGTCTCCGTATCTCCAGCAGGAGAAGGGGGAGGCACTGGGGCACAGAGAGAAGGGGCAGGCACTGGGGCACAGAGTGGGGCAGAGGGAAGGGGGTTGCACCATCAGACAGAAGGGGTGAATGGAGGGGCAGGCACTAGGGAGGCAGAGGGGGTGAAAAAGGAGGGGTTGGCACCGGGGGCTAGAGGGGAGCGAGGGAAGGGACATGAGGTGGGCAAAGGAGGGGATGGGGGAAGGTGCAGGTGAACAGGGAACAAAGGCGGTGAGGGGTGGGGCAGGCACCAGAGGGGAATGGGGGGAGTGAGGGGAGGGAAGGGCACCAGGAGGAAGATGGTGGGAAGGGGCAGATCCCAGGAGGGTTTCAGGGGGTCGAGCAGAGGGGCAGATGCCAGGAGGGCAGGGGGGCAGATTGGGGGGTGAGGGAACAGGTGCACACAAGGGGGAGAGAGAGGAGTGTGGAAAAGGGCAGGCCCTGCAAGGACAGAGGGTGTGAAGGGAGGTGCAGGCACTGGGGGGCGGTGAGAGAACACGAGGGGAGGAGCAGGACCCAGAGGGTAGAAGGAGTGAGGGAAGGAGCAGGCACTGGAGCACAGGGGGTGAGGGAAGGAGCTTGTGCTGGGGGCGAGGGGAGGGGGTCAGTGTGGGAGAAGGAAGAGGCAGACAGTGGGGGGCAAAGCGGGGGAGAGGTGGACATTGGGAGGACAGTGGTGGTCGGGGATGGGGCAGGGACCAGGGCCAACAAGGGGCAAGGGGAGGGGAAGGCATGAGGGGGTAGAGGGGACAAGGGAAGGGGTGGGTGCCCAAGGGGGTGGGGCAGGTGCCAGGGAACAAAAGGGGAGGGAAAGGAAGGATCAGGCAAAAGGAGGGTGGGCAGAAGTGGGTGCTGGGGCATGGGGAGGGAAGCCAGTGGGGCATAGGGGGCTGGGCAGCAGGCAGGAAGGGGGCAAAGGGAGGGGCAGGTCCCAGGGAGATTGAGGGGGGTTGAGCAGGGGGCAGACAAAAGGAGGGCAGGGGGAAGGGGCTGGCACCAGTGGGGCAGAGGGAGGGGTGAGTAGATGGGAGGACTACAGAGGGGATCAGAATGAGGCTAGAAGAAGGGTGGGCACAGGTGGGCGAGGGTTGGGATGGGGGTGAGGGGAAGAGTGGGAGCCAGGAGATCAGAGGAGGATGAGGGGTGGGGTGAGAATCTGGGGTGAGGGCAGTAGCAGGCACAGGGGTGACGGGAGGGTGGGAGACATGGGATCAGAGGAGGAAAAAGGGAGAGGTGGATGCCAGGTGGTCAGGCCAGTTGCAGGGGGGGGCAAAGGGGGCAATTGCATGGGGGCCGGGCAATGTAAAAGGGTGCCCAGACAGCAGTGCAGTGTGGCTAAGGCAGGCTTCCTGCCCGCCCTCACTGCACTCCAGCCCCAGAAGTGACCGGTGGCCCCTGGGGGGGCTCTCCATGGGCTGCCCCTGCCCCGAGAGCTGACTCCACAGCTCCCATTGGCTTGCGTTGCATTCCATATAAGCATATTTTCATAAACATGAGTGTGAATATAATGTAACTGTAATATGCGCTATGCAAAAGGTCTCTTGTAAGGTATCATTACAAAGCGTATAATCTACTGAGTATGTTCATCCTATTTGTATGTATGTATTATTCTTATATCTGAAACTAGAAATATGAAGTATTACTCTGCATAGTTACAATAGGACTTCAAAGTGTGGGCCATTAATGGTGGCTTAGAAGCTTGATGGCTCCCATTGACTGGAACAATTGGTTGTAAATGGTTTATTTACTTGGAAGCCTTCCTGTATATGTGGGTGCCAGCCAGTGAGTAATGAAGTCTCAAAGGACATGTGACCATGTCACCTGATACTGGAATCCATCTTAAACCTAGTGCTTTTCCATTTAGAAGGGGGGAGGGGAACCCAGAGAGAGGCAAAGGATTCCCACCTTGTGCCAACGCTAATGCACCACCCTAATGTCAAGCAGACTGTGCCCACACGGGTGCAGCTTGTGTGTGCCTGGGGGCACATTGACTGCTGTGTCCAGGGGCCCAGAATTGCTGTCTGGAGACCTGCAGGAAGTAGAAGGGGGTGAAGTGATGGGTGGGTACCAGGGTTCAGAGGGTGTTTGGTGGAGAGGGGCAGGTGTCAGGAGGGCAGGGGGACAAAGGGGGAGAGTTCTAGAGGGGCAGAGATGGGTGGAGGGCAGGGGCATGTGCCAAGGAGACACAGTGGGGAGACAAGGGCAGGGGCCAAGGGGAGCAGAAAGGGGTTGAAAGGAGGGAGTGGAGGATAGAGGCAGGGGCCAGGTGAGCACAGGGGTGAGTGAAGGGTAAGGGAGGTGCAGGTGCCATGGGTGTAGAGAGATGATGGGGGGGAAGGTCCCAGGGAAGCGCTCTGGTCTGGGGCCATGTGTGGTTGGTTTTTTACTAAGAGCAGGTCGGTGCCTTCCCCACACACAGGACAAAGACACAATAATCAGATAATCAAATCTCTCAGGATTATCAGGCAGATCTTGACATGTGTGTTTGCGGATGTTTCTGATCCTCAGGATTCTGTCCCCTGCATCTGGGAGAAGCTGCACCAGGGGCCAGTCCCAGCTCACACCCACGCAGCGCGTCTGCACTAGGGGTTTGCACTGGAGCACTGTCATGGCTGAGACACTGCTATGCCAGGGGCCATAACCCCTCCCCTCACTGGGGTTATGGATCAATAATTACAGGGTCACTGGGATAGGGGAGCTGGACTCGGGGCTCCCAGGTGGAGCCCCACCCACCAGGCTGCAGAGTCATTCTCACTCCCACACTCTGGCCCATGGCTGTGTTTAGACACAGGGGGCATCTTCAGCAGGAGAGATTGAGGGAGCCCCACATCAGACACCTGGAGCCTAGTGGTTCCAGCCCTCACGTGAGGTGGGGAGACCCACGTTCCAATTCCTGCCCCACATCACATGGGGAGATTGAACCTGGGGCTCCCAGCTGAGGGCCCAGCCACTGGGCTAAAGGCTAGAAGGGAAGTGGCGGCACCTTTTTCTGTCCATTCAAACTATTCAGAAAACTCAACATGGATTTGCAAATAGTTTGTTTGCTGAAAATTTTTATTTCAGGTCGACTAAAACTATTTGCACCCAAATTTCACCCAGCTCCACTGCAAACCTGTCTGAGCAACTTAGGAGCCCAAACCCCAGTGACTTGCAGTGAGTGACTGTCAACACCCCTGGAAATGCACTTATGTGCAGGCCAGACTCAGGACATCAGCTATGAAACACTCCACAGCTGCTATTTAATTTGCCCTGGGTAGAAAAATTCCTCTGGGCCTCTGATCTCACCCCCACAAATCAGGCTGAATATGGAGTCTCGGCTCTAGCCTGAACTCTCTGCCCAGAGCGATTTGTCCCCTGGACTCTGCCAGCAGCACAGACCCTCCGCAGCTGCACCTGGGCATCTCCCAGAGCAGATAATGGTCACAGAGACTGTCTCAGAGCCCCAGGGGCTCAGGTGTCTCCATCTAATGACTGCACCAGCCACCCTCCTCACTCTCATTAACCAGCCCTGGGTCAGACACGCTGGGAACTTTCACACCCAGACTCTGGAGACGCTTTGGAGAAAAGTGGTGGGTGCTGAGCACCCACCGGTAGCCCTGCCAATCAGCTCCTCCCTCTCCCCCCAGCACCTCCGCCCACCGGCGGCCCTGATGATCACTGCCTCCCCCTCCCTCCTGCCATGATCAGCTGTTCAGTGGCCTGCAGGAGGCACTGGGATGAGTGGGAGGAGCAATGGCAGGGTGCGTTCGGGGGAGGGGGCGGTACAGGGCAGGAAGAGGTGGGGTGGGGTGGGGATGGAGCAGGGTGGAAAGGGGCAGGGTGCGGGTGGGGCCTTGAAGGAAGGGGTGGAGTGGGAGTGGGGCCTGGGGCAGTGTGTGAGTCAAGCACCTCCTGGCACATAAGAAAGTTGGCACCTCTGGCCCCTGGGATCAGGATCTGGGAGGTACTCTCCCCAGGAGTCACAGAAGCTCCCTAAAAGTAGAGGGGCCACTGGTGCCTGAACCCTGGCCCTGCCCACCCGTGCCACCCCTTCTCCCCAAGGCCCCTCTCCCATGCCAACCTTTCTCCTCAAGCTCCTGCCCCCGCACCGCCCCTTCTCCCTGAACCTCTGCCCTCACACTGCCCCTTCTCCTCGTGCTGCCTCTTCCCCCCTCTCTTATCCTAACCCTTCTGACCGGTAAAAAGGGGGAGGCCTACCCTCCCACTTTTAAAAGTGATGGGGCCATGGCCCCCTGGCACCCCCTCTTCTGGTGTGGAGAGAGGGGGCCTTGTGGCAGTGCCAGTGAGCTCAGTGCTGAGGGTACGAGTGGGGTTTACACTCCGGCTACTGAAGCTCTGTGTATCAAGTGTACAAGGACATCACAGCGGCTGTGTGAGCCTCCCACTGCCCTGGCAACATGGCTCAGCCCTGACATCTGCTGGACCCTCTCCCTGGGGAGGAATCGTCCCTGCGGTGTTCAGTTCTTGGCCTCCCTGCGGAGGTGGCCAGGGGCTGCCGTTAATGTAAACTACGATGTGCGCGCCTGTCCTCTGGGAACTGGATTCTGAGTCTAGGCTGGGATCAGGGACTGAGGAGTGAAAGGCCCCAGCTCCCCTCACTCCCCCCTGAGCCAGCTGGTTCCCCCCCCCGCAGTGTGATAACAGTGATGCTCACACTTGGTGATACCCCCAGTGCCCCCAGCGGGCAGGGTGAGGGCCTGTCCAAGGAGCAATGGGCGCAATCTGCAGCAAGGGAGACTGAGGCTGGAGATGAGGAAACACTTCCTAACTCTCAGGGCAGTGAAGCTCTGGACCCAGGTCCGAGGGAGGCTGTGGGATCCCCATCACTGGGGGTTTGTAAGAACAGGACAAACCCCTGTCAGGGATGGTCTAGGCCCTGCCCCAGGATGGGGGGCTGAACTAGGTGAAATCTTGAGGTCCCTTCCTGCCCTGCAGTGCTATGAGTCTACGTTACAGCTGTTCTGGGGCTGGGTCCTGGGGGCTCTAAGCCTGGTGTGGGGCACGTTGGGGAGTTAACACAACGTCCTGCCAGTGACCTGGCCTGGCACGTGTCTGGCTGCCTGTAGCTGGCTCGGCTGGGTATTACTGTGCTGTGTGGACAGGACCTAGGGCTGGCACCTGTCCAGGTTTTCCCAGGATCGTCCCTTTGTTCAGGTCGCTGTCCTGGGAAATCTGTGAGTCTGTCCAGGATATGACAAGTCCTGGGTGTGTCAGTGACTGTAGCAGAGGAGCTGCGGGGTGGTGGTGCCTACACAGAGGGACCTCTGGGTGCAGAGTGTCTGGGAGCCCTGGGGATGGGGCAGCTTGGGTGCAGTGAGTGAGATGGGGAGGGGAGCTCGGGGCCATGCAGGTACCGGATGTGAGGGTCACCGCCTGGATGCGGGGGGAGTGGAGTAGATCTGGTACCATGTCCTGCTAGGTGAGGTTGGGTCCCAGCTCAGCCCCAGGAACAGGAGCCCACGGGGGCTAGTGCCCTCTCCCAGGGGTGGGATAGGGACACAGTGCACAGGGGTGCGATGGGGAGACAGTGTCTGGGGTGAGGGGACAGATGGTGTATGTGGAGCAGGCAGATGCCCTGGGTTTTTTTGCACCTCCGAGGTGGCAACTCTAACAGGACCCCCAGCAGTGCTTGTGTAACTGCCCTGGGTGTCCCTCCCACCAGCTCTGTGCAGTAGGATACCCCGGAGTGCATGTTCCTCCTGGCCAGTGGTGCTGCAATGTGTGTGCATGGCCCCTGGGCTCTCTGATCTCTGCTGGAACTGCCCAGACTCTCCCAGCATGCACCAGGGCACACACAGTTAGACAGCATGCTGGGTACAAACACACACACGCAGCTCAGCCATGGCTGTGAGGCAGAAAAGCTGCCGCATGGGCTGGGCACAGTTTGTTGTAAGTGGTTCAGGGGAGTGTCACAAGCCAGTTATAAAAAGCTGTCTGCCCTTGTAGTGGGGACAGGGCCTTCCTCCCCCCAGATCCATGGAGATAATGAACAACTCTTGTCTGGTCCTGTTACGCTAGAAGGAAATTGTGGTTAAAGCTTGTTCCGAGCATGGTGATGCTGCTGCTCTCCTCCCAACAGCCGCATCACCATGCTCAGACCAAGCTTTAACCACAATTTCCTTCTATTTAATTATGGACAGCTAAGAATGTGCATCCTGCAGAGCCCAGGTACTACCCTGCGAAGGTGACACTAGGGGGCAGCATTTCTTCACCAATCAGCCCTTTCCCAAAGGGGCCATGTCCCTGCTCTGCAATAAACCTGGGGTGTGGCCTGCCCCTTTCCACCCACCCCCAGTGACATTGCTGTTTCCAGCCTATTGCTTTTGCTATGGAAGTGCTGGTGCACTGGGGAAGTGAGGAGAGCGCTCTAAGGAGCAGGTGGGATGCTGACGTGAATAAAGTGTCAGTTTTATGTACAGTACCTGCATATAGCTGGGCTCTTCTCAATCCTGAAAGCAAACACAGAGAGAGATGAGAACTCCCCAGAGCACAGACACGCTGAACAGGACACACTGTATAACACGGATTATATTAATGGTGTGTATATGGGGGGCAGGAAATGGAACTTACCAAGCCCCAATTCAGTGAAGAGTTTCCCTAGAAAACAATAAATAAATAGGTCTGAATGAAACCATGCTTATAAAAAGGGTTGGGATTCAAAAACCTAAAAGGAGTCTAGCTCTTTAGACAAAAGATGCACCTAGGCATTCACAACAGTTCCAGGCACTTGCACAGCCCATAACAAGCAGTCCTGAAGGAGTGTTAAGAATGAAAGTGCTGAGCTGCTAGCAAAAATATGCATCTAATTAGAATCAGCTACTGACCCAGAGGAAAAGAGGGTAGGAAATGTGGCACCTATATTTTTAAAAAAGCGCAAGAGTGATAAGGAGAATTACAGCCCAGTTAACTTAAATTCAGATCCCGGTAAATTGGCTGAAATTATAATTAAAAATAGAATCCAAAAGCATTTAGATGAACACATAGCACCAACTCCATGGGTGCTCCAGGGCTGGGAAAAAAATAATGGGTGCTGAGCACCCATTGGCAGTCAACCCCCCTGCACCCCAGCGCCTCCCGCCCACCAGCTGATCAGTGCCTCCTCCTCCCTCCCAGTGCCTCCTGCCTGCCGCAGATCAGCTGTTCTGTGGTGTGCAGGAGGCACTGATGGGGGAGCTGGAGGAGCAAGGGCCAGGTGCACTCAGCGGAGAGGGTGGAATGGGGTGGAAAGAGGCGGGGTGGGGCCTTGGGGGGAAGGGGTGGAGTGTGTGTGTGTGGGGGGGGGGTGCTGGGGCAGAACCAGGGGATTGAGCATCCGCCTGCACATTAGAAAGTCGGTGCCTCTGCTAGTCACTCTCTCCAACAGGATAGAGCAGAAATTGAGGGGAGGGGTTCAGAGAAGGAAAGATTTCAGTGTGGGGAGAGATGTTATTATTAGGACTGTTCAGAGAGGACATAGCAGAGGACATGGCAGAAGTGCACATACTAATGAATAGCACGGAGATGGTAAATCGATTATCGGATGGTCCTATTCACCCTCTCTCAACATTTCCCCACCAGTTTTTTAAGTTGCTGCCTTTCAATTTCACTGAAATACTTCTCCAAGAAATACACAGTGACTCTTCACCATCAGGTATCACTCAGACCAAGAGCTGAGTAGCCTTACACATATCTAGGGAGAGTGAGGACAGTCACAGTATGTTAGAACTGCAAACTTATTGAGGATGTAAAACTTCCTGTTTCAGGGCATAAGCTGAGCCTGAACTGCCTAGAGCTAGGAAGAAAGGTCCCATCTGGGTAGGGTGTTCCATGATTGTCTTATTGGGGTTTCTGGAACCTTTCCCTGAAGCAACTGGTGCTGTGGGAGACAGAATCTTTGCCAGATTTGCCATAGCAGATCAGACTAGGGAAGAAGCTACTGCGTGATTCTGTTTACTGAATGTACAGATCAAGAGTTACTATACAAAATCACATTACAGTACCTAGGTAACTATCCCAAATGTCAACTCTAAGTTAATGCATTTGTGAAAATCTGCCATGAAATGTTATAAAAATAAATCACAACTTAAATGTCTGAAAGTTTAGAAATTCACAATTATACGTCTAACCCCAGCCCCCACCTTTGTGCAGCCAATTTCTTCCTGGCTACCACCTTCCTGATGGGGAATGTCTCTGATGGAGAAGTTAGTGATGGGGGAATGTTAAGTCATAATAATATTTCTAACTATATAGTGAATGACAAAATAATACATTCATCTGATCCCTTCTGCCAATGACAAGGAAGCAAATCCCCAGGGTATTTCAGTGGCTGGGGCACTGGTAAATATAGTTAGTATGTGTAGACCGGAGTGGGTTATGGTGGAGCTCTACTTTGCATGCAGTATAAAGCAGACTGTGTTCCATTTGATAAGTGCCCTCAATAGCTGCTTAAGAAGTACAAGTTATATTCCCTCCTTGCTAACATTAACAAAGAAACCTTACCTATTTCTTCACGATGTTCTTCTACAAATAAATCATAAAGAAGAGGATTTGATTTAACACATTGCACATTTACAGGAGTATTTTCTACAATTATCTATACATACACAGGCTTACAGATGTTCCCATTGACTGCATTATTATCAGGCCCTTGTGTAATGTGATTATGCAGTCATTTGCTTAACATTATTTCCACTTTTTGAAAATTGCCACATATTGTGCTCCATAACTGGCACTTCTGATTTTTGGCTTTAACCGATAAACACTAATTAAAAAAATCCCCAATAAAAAGAAATACTTCCAAAGAGAACCAGCTGTAACAAAACAGCAATGTCTGCCTGAGTATGCAGAGAGCCTGAAACCTGTGATCTGAGAGATATGAACTGCCCCCTTTATCTCAGGTTGTAGACTCTAAAGCCTTATAGTGACAGCATTCAGAGCTATTTCATGGCTGATAATTTGATCAGAACCACTCAGTAGTGTGCTCCCCTCACTGTTTGATGTAGTGACAGAAATTGGGGTAGAGTGCACTGAGGCAGTTACTTGCCCTAAAGGCTGCTGGGTTTAGAATAATGAAATCAAGGCCTTTCCCTCCCAAATTTAAGTCACCTCTGCCTGTGGCCAAAGGGGGCAGATGTATCCCCTCCTCACTCTGAAATGCCACCTAGAGTAGATCTTCACTGCAGAGTTAGCCCAGGTGATCAGCACCCAGGTCTGAGCCCCTGGGTTAACCTAACCTGGGTGAAAGCAGCCCCACTGCAAAGCCCTACCCCAGTTACTGTATCCACACTAGTGCTGTGCACCCTGTGTGAATCCCTAGGACTGCTGGAAACATATCCCATGGTTCTCCGTGCTGAGTCAGCTGAGCCACACTGATTCTTTCCCTGTGAATTATGAGAGAACTTCTCTGTGCTTCTGGCACACCCAGGGGAATCATGGGATGGCACTGGAAGAATGTCAGCAGCAGCAGCAGCTCCGGGCACCAGCGCTCGAAGTGCGTGCCTAGGTGGCAAGCTGTGGGAGGTGCTCTGCTAGTCCCTGCGAGGGCAGCAGTCAGGCTGCCTTCGGCGGCATGCCTTTGAAGGTCCGCCAGTCCCCTGGCTTCGGCAGCGGGTACGCCAAAGCTGTGGGATCGGGGACCTCCCGCAGGCGCGCCGCAGAAGCCGCGGGACCAGGGACCTCCTGCAGGCAAGCTGTGGGAAGGCAGCCTGCCTGCAGTGCTTGGGGCGGCAAAATAGCTAGAGCTGCCCCTGGTCAGCATTGAGTGTTTTAACCTGTGTCCTCAGTGCAGAATGGGCAGGTTACCAACCCAAGTGAAAGTGTTACCCAGGCTCTAACCCTCAGCCCCAGAGGGGCCAGTTCCCCTGGTCTGAAAGCCCCACTAAACTCAGACTAGAGGGTTTGTGTGTGCATTGGGGGCGGGGGGGTTGGAGGCATCACTTAAGTAAGAGTCTGGCTAACTGCAATAAAGACACAAAACCAACTGCCCAGGGATAGCTCAGTGGTTTGCGCATTGGCCTGCTAAACCCAGGGTTGTGAGTTCAATCATAAAGGGAGCTGTGGTAAAAATCTGTCTGGGGATTGAACTCATTGATTCACAAAGCCCTGCCTTGCTTGCACCAATTTTACTCAAGGTGCTTTTCAACAGATTCAGTTAAACTGGAGAAAGTTTGTGTGTAGACACAGCCCAAGGGAGTTTAATGGGGAATCCCCAGTGAGATTTCAGAGTCCCCTCTACTGAAAGAGGGAGCCAATCATACATTGGTCTCAACCCAGAGTCGAGCAGTGACCCTGGCACAGCAGTGAAAGCGTTACATGGGACACTGGGCTTGTGGTTTATATTCTAAACATTACTTCTGCACTGGCCCTGCTGCAGCACTCACAGCTACACTGCAGCAGCCTTAGCTGAAATTACCCATTCAACTCTCAATCAAGCCAGCCACAGAGCAGACCCCGTAGGTCATCACAGCAGTGATGGGGTTAATTCAGTGTCTCTCAGCCATTTCAGGTTGTTCACTCCTCAATGAAAGTCAAAAATTTTCACAACCTCCTTTTATTTACTATAAAAGTCGGAGTAAAAATATATATCAATAACTAAAATAAGTCTGGATAATCCATCACAACCACTAGAATTACTGTATGTGACCTCCCAAACTTGGAAGGTTTTAGCAGCTCCAAAGTTATTCTGGACATTATATTTTCTTTGCTTTATAACTGTTATAAAATTTTCAACACCTAATAACCCCCCAACCCCCCACACAATAGCCATCTGTGACCCCACTCCAGAGGGTCATGACCCACCAGTTGATAAACACTGGGTTAATTAGTACAGCAGGGATGCCTGAGGGAATCACGTTTCTGTGATAATCTCAAGATGTCAGTCATAACCTCCCTTTGGCGTAACTGCAAATGACCCATCTACAGAGAATCTTGGTACTTGCTCATCAGTTCATTGTTTGCAAATAGCTACATAAAATGTTTAACATGCCCCATTGGCCCAGACACTGACCTTTCTGTCTCGCCAGGTCAGATCGCAGCATCTCTAGGTGGAGAAAAGGGCGAGAAGTGAGATTTCACCATCATGTTTATGAGCACATCACTATTGTTAACTACAGCACAATCACATAACGGCAGGGGTTCTCAAACTGGGGGTCAGGACACCTCAGGGGGTCATGAGGTTATTACCTGGGGGTCACGAGCTGTCAGCCTCCACCCCAAACCCCACTTTGCCTCCAGCATTTATAATGGTGTTAAATAGATAAAAAAAGTGTTTTTAATTTATTGGGGGGGTCGCACTCAGAGGCTTGCTATTTGAAAAGGGTCTCCAGTACAAAAGTTTGAGAACCACTGCATTAGGGTGAGAGGGGCAGACAGCCAACAAATGGACACGCAGACAGATCTGTTCAGGGGCCTTTGCACTCAGCGTCCCCTCTGCCTGGGACTGAGTCACGGTAGCAGATAATAGTGGGGACAGGGTGACGTATCCCCTCCAGTGGCCACTTAAAGGTCTGCCCTGCTGCTTGGGCCCCAGTCACACTCCTCTCAGATCTGGCTGGTGTGAGAGGGGTTGAGAGAAGGTCTGTCTTCGGCCAGGTGTACACACAAGGTTTCACTGGTTTAACTCTGAAGTGTGTGCAATAGCAGGATACCTCTCCCCAGCATGGAGGTGCTGCCATGCCTCAGTTTCCCCAGTGGGCCTGCAGGTTGCAACTGCTGGAGGGATAACCTGTGGTCAAGTAATTCTGGGTTTAGTTCTCTGGCCAAAGCTCTATCAGGGCCCTTCCCCTTTCCTGAATCAACAAAACTCCAATGAGCAAAACAGCTGAACAATCTGCTTCTCCCCACTGCTACTGGGTCACAGCCCTTCCCTGGGCTCAATAATCCTTCCAGACTCCAGACAGCTCATCCCTCACCCTCTCCCATCTCTCCAACTCTGCAGTCCCTAGTCCAGGGCTCAGTCAGTCCTCCTCCCTTCACCATTGGGGTTTATGTCCATCTCCTTCAGGTGGAGCAGTGGAAAGTCCTGGGTTCCCCTTCTGCTCTGGGTTCCAGCCCAGGGACCCCCCAGATATGCAGGGGCTGTTCACTGTGCTCAGTAACCTTGAGTTGCTTTTCTCTGGGCCACTTCCTACACGGCCTGTGGCTTTCTGGGCTTCTCTGAAGCGTCTCCCAGGCTGGCTGCTTCTCTGCTCTCCCCAGGGCCTCTTCTGGCTAAGCCCCTCTCTGGCTATGTGACAAGCCTCCTGCCAGGTTGCTGTGGAGAGACCCAGACCAGGTCTTTCCCTGCACCTGGTCACCAGCCTATATTCCAGCCTGGTCACATGATCTGCCAGGGATACCAGCTGGAGGCTCCTCCATGGAGCCGTGGGCATGGGAAATATAGCTGGCACAGGTCACAGAGTCACCTGACACTTGTCCATTCTGAAGTGAGGTCTTGTGGTCTGTCTGCTCGATGGAGAGGGAGAGCCTCTAGTTGTGGGAGGGCCTAAGTCCACCCCATCCCAGAAGTCAGCTGATCCTAGTCAAACGTCCCTCCTCACAGGGATTTAGGTGCCTAAGTCTGGAGATTAGACACCTAAATACCTTTGTAATCCAGGCCTCAGTGGCTAAGAGAGAGCAATCAAGGGAGCTGTTTCTTGGTACCAGGGTGATGGTGTCTGAGCTGAGGTTTCTGCACAAAGAGCCTATGTGCAGCTTTGGCCATATCTGTTCCAGGTAAAGAGGACCCTTGATTGTGGCATCAGTGTTGCCACCCTCCTGATTTTATCACAAGTCTCCTATAGTTGGTTTTTCCTTAGCACTCCAGCTTCTGGAGTCATGTGATTGTGTGAGAATCTCTGCTTTCATTTACCAGAAAAAACAAAACTAAGTTTTAGCTTTTGTGGTTAGGGAGAAAGGACTGAAAACGTGGCCGCTAAAAGCTCCAAAACCAGAAGGCAAATAAAATGAATCCCAAATTATTATTTTTAAGTCAATCTCATGATTTCAGGGGCCTGACTCATGGTTTTTGAGTAGTTGAGGTTGGCCATACTGAGGGCTGCACCTGAGGGCTCCGCAGTCCCCTGCTTCAAAGAAACCACAGATACAGGTGCAGACGAGCCCCAGCTGCCTTAAAGGGCCAGCTCTCCCTGTGTCAGTGGCAGAGATGTTGTTGCAATGCAGGAGATTGGATCTTCGGTTCTCCCAAGCAGAATGCTCTGGGGACTGGGCAGAAGGGAAACAATATGTGTAAAGCATTTAGAGACAGATCCATAGAGGTATTTCAGACCCTAACTGGCAGGGGCTAGTTCACGAGCGACTCTAGGAGTGGTGACACTGGGCTTCACAGAGCCTGTGTTATAGTCACTCAGGCTCCCTATACCTATACAATGAATGGGGAGAGAATCGAGAGATGCCTTAGAATGGGATTCACAAAAGCCAGCATGTTGGGCAGGGAGCCACCTAAGTTGGCCAATGGGAGATGCTGACCAGAGGGGTGTGTCTTAAGCTCCATCCCCTTTCAGAGTTCAGCACCTAAGTCCGGGCTGCAGGGAGGTGCCTAACCCTGCTGGCAATTCTCAGCTGGAAAACGGGTTCCAAGTCAGGTGCCTAGACTGCTTCCTGTGAGAACAAGTTAAGTGCCTGCCTAACTCCATACAAAATGGCCAAAGGACACACTGCCACCTGACTTCTAGCCCAGTGGTTCAGGCCCTAATTTGGGATGTGGAAGACCCTGGTTCAATTTCCCCTCTGCCTGCAGGGAACAAAGGATTTGACGGGGGGGTCTCTCCCTCTCAGGAGAGTGCTGTAACCAGCCACTGAGCCCTGGGATATTCTGATGTGGGGCTCCTTCAGTCTCTTCTGAGGAAACTGTGCCACTGCATATAAACAATTAAAGAATCTCCAGAGCTGGGGACTGGCTCCCTGGAATATGGAATATCAGGGCTGGAAGGGACCTCAAGAGGTCATTTAGTTCAATCCCCTGCTCAAAGCAGGACCAATCCCCAACTAAATCATCCCAGCCAGGGCTTTGTCAAGCCTGATGTTACAAACCTCTAAGGAAGGAGATTCCATCACCTCCCTTGGTAACCCATTCAAGTGCTTCACCATTCTCCTAGTGAAAAAGTTTTTCCTAACATCCAACCTAAACCTTCCCCACTGCAACTTGAGACCATTACTCCTTGTTCTGTCATCTGCTACCACTGAGAACAGTCTAGATCCATCCTCTTTCAAACCCGCTTACAGGTAGTTGAAATCAGCTATCAAATCCCCCCTCATTCTTCTCTTCTGAAGACTAAATAATCCCAGTTCCCTCAGTCTCTCCTCATAAGTCACGTGCTCCAGCCCCTTCATCATTTTTGTTGCCCTACGCTGGACTCGTTCCAATTTTTCCACATCCTTCTTGTAGTGTGGGGCCCAAAACTGGACACAGTACTCCAGGTGAGGCCTCGCCAATGTCGAATAGAGGGAAATGATCATGTCCCTCGATCTGCTGGCAATGTCCCTACTTATACAGCCCAAAATGCTGTTAGCCTTCTTGGCAACAAGGGCACACTGTTGACTCATATCCAGCTTCTCGTCCACTGTAACCCCTAGGTCCTTTTCTGCAGAACTGCTGCCTAGCCATTTGGTCCCTAATCTGTAGCAGTGCATGGGATTCTTCATTCCTAAATGCAGGACTCTGTTGAACCTCATCAGATTTCTTTTGGCCCAATCTTCTAATTTGTCTTCGTCCCTCTTTATCCTATCCCTACCCTCCAGCGTATTTACCACTCCTCCCAGTTTAGTGTCATCTGAAAACTTGCTGAGGGTGCAATCCATGCCATCCTCCAGATCATTAATGAAGATATTGAACAAAGCCGGCCCGAGGACCGACCCTTGGGGCACTCTGCTTGATACCGGCTGCCAACTAGACATGGAGCCATTGATCACTACCCGTCTCTCACATCCCAGGTCTCTCACATCCCAGGTGGTGGCCCTCACCACTAGGCTTGGAGTCTCTCTCTCTCAGTCCCAATGATGAGGTGGTTATACATAGTGGAACAACCTCATCAAGAGAGATGGAGATGGGAGCTCACAGCTCAGTGGTTAGGGCACTCTTCTGAGAGGTGGGAGACTCATATCCAAAATCTGTCACCATTAGGTGTAGGGGGGAATTAAATCCGAGTCTCCCAGGTGAGCTCTCGAACCACTGGGCTGAAGGTTATAAGGGATATGGCACCACCAGGTCTTCCTTTGGCCAGATTTTGTATGGGTCCTGACCTGGTAGGAGTGATCTGAGAACAGGGTCCGTGGGTAAGACAGGCTACCGTATTTCAGGTTCCACAAAAGAGGACACTACTGAAGGGCGGGGGGGGGGAGGGGAGACGAAGCTAGCGAGTGTAATGGGGAGTGCTGGAGGAGCGTGTGTACTGGGAGGAGATTTTTGACATGCTGGAGGGGTGTGCGTACTGGGGTCTCACACTCAAGGTTGGGGGTGGTGTTGCTTTCTGTCATGATGGTTGGCGCAGGCCTGGGACGCAACACCAGCCGATCAGTCAGCACCTCTGAGCAGGCCTCTCCCCATCCCCAGGGCTGGGTGCTGGGGCCTGGGTGGGTGGGATCCGGCAGCTGTGGCTGCAGGGAAGGGACCAATTGGGGCACGGAGATGGCTTTTTCTGAGCTGCAATGTCTGCACTGCAAAAAATCTCAGACATTGCCTCTTATTTGAAAAATCTGCCCGGACGGAGGATGGAAGATCAAAAAAGAGGCAATGTCTGGGAAAACCCAGACATAACCCTAGATAGGCATCTGGGTGCGTAGACTGAAGCAGCAGTGCACATGCCCAGAGGCAGAAACACAGGTGCCCAGGGAACTTTTACTGCAAAAAGGGTTTTGTGGATTGCAGCAGTGCCTAAAACTGAGACTTGGTGCCTAAATCAGGAGTTTAGGTAACTGTCCCTTTGTGGAGCTGGGCTTTACTGACTAGGCGGGAGTGCTCAAGGGAGCTGCTCCTCGGTAGCAGGGCAGTGCCCAAGCTGAGGTTTCTGTGCAAAGGGCAATTGCCTGCTGGCAGTTTTGGCCACATCTGTTCCAGACAAAGAGGACCTGTGCACATTCTGATAATAAATGATATGAGGAGATACCCTCCCTCCTTGTCACTGAATTTTCTACCAATAGGGAATGACTTGCTGCAAGGCCCCCAGATCTGCTGCCATTGAGTGAAAGTTCCAGGTGCCGTTCATTTAACGTCACATTTGTGTTTCCAGGTGAGACAGGATGGATCCCTGCTGACTAGTGAACAACAATGCCAGGGTTGGATTGTTTAGTGAGAGCTACAGGGGTGAATGCACTTGATATTTTCTTTAGGTTGAATGATTTGTTCTCCCTCAGCCTCACTCCATCTCTCAGTGTCCAAATCTCTCTTCAGAACACTGACTCCCAGTCCCTGTGCCGACCCCTCTCTTTAAAAGGAAGAAAAAAACCCAAAACAGAAAATCACCCTCATTCTCTCCACATTCTGTCCTTTTTTAACTTTACCTTTCATTCCGTGTTGCCTCCAGAAGCAGTAACTGGCCAGGGCAATGAGAATAGCCAGGATCACACCCAGAGCCACCAGCCAGGGACTGACCCTTGGGAAAAACAGCTCTGGAAGAGAAAGTGCCATTGTGACAATGTGGAAACTGTCTCTAAAGTTTTTATGATTTTCCACCTATCACCTTGGTATTGCTACCCAGTGGGGGCAGAAGGGTTAAAATGCTGCCATTGGAACAAAGCATAAGACAGGAGTTGTTTGTCTGGGGTGAACTGAATGGGTCGCTCAGAACTGGCTAGGACCAGTCCATATCAATGGAAGCCCTGACAGAGACAGGAGACGTCTGAAGGACTAAACAACTGACACTTATCAATGGGAGTGAACGTGTGAACTCAGCACGGCTTTGCAGCAGGCCAACGATGGGCAGAGGTGACAGGAGGCAGTGGTAAGAACTGGGCTCACAGAGAAACAGGGCTCTCACCTGGAACTAAGACAAAGGGTCAGAGACAAAGAAAGGACACCAAGATGGTTCCTACAGCTGCCTGTCTCATAGGATGTCAGCAACCAGGTCATGGGTGGTCTGGCCTAATGGTTGGAGCAAGAGTTCAGCATATCAGTTAGAGCTAGATCCAGATGGGGTGGGCCTGGGATCAAAGCCAAGAGTCAGAGCTGGGAGTGAGAAGCCTAAGACCAAGGTTAATCAGAGTCACAGTCAGAAGGCGCAGTGGAGGGTCAGAGCCAGAAAATAGCTGAGGGGTGGAGCAGGAGTGGTTACAGACAGGTACAAAATGCACTGTGTAGCCACTGGATTGCTGACTGTTGCTACAAAGCTTAACCATCAGCCTGTTGACTCCTGCAACGCATCAGGAAGCATAGTCAATCAGACAGCTTGTACGAGGACCACTTGCGCTCATTAGATTGCCAAGAGACTGGCTGTGCTGGAGACTGGCCCCTGACAAGGGAGCCTTGGGGCCTGTATGGGCTGTGTTTTAACCTTGGCCTCTCTATGCTAACCTAAGGGCTTCCTAATACTGTATTCCAGCTGACTATTAAAAGGAAAAGGTTGCTGGGTATCACTGCAGATTCTTACTTGCTGAAGTCTGTTGGCTCCTGAAGGGAGCAAAAGTCTCTGAAAGGGCGTCTGCCTCACAGTGGGCAGACCTCACTGTGAGAAGGAGGAGTGCTGGAGCCTGGAGGCTCAGTGGAGGCTCTGTTGCCTATTCTTGTGGCAAAATCTGACCCCTTGGTCGTATACATCCATGACAGTCGGTGGCGGCTGGTGGGATACGGAATGCACCTGCAGTATTTTGCAGTGGCAATTCTGCAAACCCTGACAGACTAAATGTGGACATATTGTGAGCAAAGATGACTCTGTGTCTGACTGGAATAGTCATTGGGGGTTACCTCTGGATTTCATGGTGAGCTATGGCCCTCCATACTTTGCTTCTAAACCAGTGGAAGTCCAAGCCTTAACCTGCTTATGGAACATGGAGAAGGTCCCGTCCACACTGCAGATCTGACCTGTGTTGAAGTGCTGCTGGAGACACCCTGACACATCCAGAGTTGCAGCATCACTGGGCCTTACATGGGCAGAAA
The DNA here is from genome assembly GCF_020497125.1 of Mauremys mutica. Taxonomy (NCBI): domain Eukaryota; kingdom Metazoa; phylum Chordata; order Testudines; family Geoemydidae; genus Mauremys; species Mauremys mutica. Next base: position 39,830,583 of record NC_059083.1, read on the forward strand.
ATACATGGTCACGTTTTTGAAAGGGTAACATAGGAACTAGTGAAACCAGCATGGTCTCTGAATCCTTGGGCTTGGTCTGAGTGGGGGAGAGGCAGATCCCCCTTCCTGCAACAGACCAGTGAGATCCTTACGGGGAAGAAACAGGGAGCCCAGCTTGTTAAATATTAATCCCTCTGTGATGTTGGCAGACGAGATGCCAGCTCATGCTAAGGCCCCAGGCCTCACTGAACACTTACAAATGCATAGTTGAAAACCAGTCTTGCTTATGTGTGTGTTAGCATCACCAAATAAATAATAGAGGTTAAGTTGATAGGGATGTGTTTAGTGTTTTACAAAATACTTGTAGGATGCTGCATGCATTGTTCTCACTCAGCTCTACCCCATGGTATAAAGTGATAGCAAGCATTTGCATTGTAAACCTCTGTGACTATGTAACTCACCAAAAAGGGAAAAAGTCTTGTTGTATAATGCAAATAAGGGTCTCTAACAAGAGGTTAAATCCTGTTCATTACAGGCAAATGAGCCATTGTGTGAGAGCAGGGATCAAAGACTTCGTTAAGTGCATTCCTTCCCCGCCCCCCGAAGAAGGGATCTTCATGGGAAGGGTTGCTGTGAGCTTGGCACCTGTGAGAAGAAGTTATAAGTATGGACACAAGGAAAAATTCTTCATCTCTGGACAGTTTGGATTCTAAGAGGGCAGAATAACTGAACAAGGCGGTGGTGGTGATCCCCTGAGTTATTCTGGGTAGCCCTGAAAGAGTTTTTGGAAATTCACAGATTACTACATCTCTGCTACCTTTTGAAATTATAGACTGTGATTCACCTGTACTTATATTGTTACCTACTTTAACTTCTCAGTAACTCTCATGCCTTTTTCCTAGCTGATAAACCTTTAGTAGGTTTACTATAGAACTGGCTGCCAGCGCAGTCTTCTTTAGAGTGAGATCTGGGATTCAAATCAATCTGGGTGAGAGACTGGTCTCTTGGGACTGGGTGTAACTTGAATATTTTGTGATTTTCACTGACCTGGTATGAAAACTGTTGATATTTTATCTTGGTTGACGAGTGGGTTCCTGACAGAACAGGACAAACTCTGGTTGGAATCTTCTGTTATAACAATAGAAATCTGAGTTTGAAACAGGCCATTGTCCGCCTTGGATATTTTTTCAGAGGCAGATGATAGCAGCTGCCCATGGCGATCTCTCCACTGAGCCTCAGGTTCTGGGTGCCATCCAGCCGATCGACACAGAACTCGGATTCCTCCATCCTGGTGACCATCAACAGAGGTGTGGGGGTCCGAGCCCATAGCTAGAGGAGAATGGAATGAACCTGTGTTAAATCTACACTTTCAGCAAAGCTGACAGAAGCTTAACCTTCAGGAGAAGTAGCAAATTAACTCTTTTCTCTGTCCCCAGCACCCACGATCAGAGCAAGCTATGTGGAAAACTCACTGCAGGTGTGTGTCATTGAGTGCTGGGCAGCCCGCTCTCTTCACTATGGCTCAGCTAGATACCAGAATCTCACTAGTGAACACACCCTTGAAAGCTGAACGCTTAGTGTGGACAGTGCGTGTTAGAGGACAGGGCCTGACCCAAAGCCCACTGAAGTCACTGGAAAAGGCCCTTGGTGATCTCTGGTCTGAAGCACTGAGCAGAGCAGTAACTAAGCATTTTAGCACCAGGAGCGAGCATATTTGAAGTCCCTACCATTTTTTTCATCTTTTTTCTGCACAGCGGCAACATGTATGGGGGGGAGGCACGTGGGGTCACGTGCCCCCACAGATTTTATAGTTGCATCTCCCCCAACCCAGACAGAATGGGTAGCCTGCTGAGAAAGTCCCTCCTGAACCCAAGCTGCGTGGGACTGGTCCAACCAAGCTCCGCCATGTGGGGCTGGCCCAACCGAGCCCTGCCAAGCAGGGCTTTACTAGTCGCCTCTGTTTCCACCCCATTTCTCCATCCCTGCAGCTTTGTGCCCTGGGCAACTGCCCCACTTGCTCTGCCCTGCTTATGGCCCTGGCACCTGGACTCCTAAAATTGCATGTTCAATCCCATCACACTGTACCCAGCCCTTCACTAGGAGATAGATTAAGTTCTGGCCAGTTTACTTTATTGGTATCTCAGCAATGAAATAGTCAATTATGTTTCAGAGTCAATATCCCAATGAGATGATTGGGACATTCACATCTCTTCAGCAATGATTTCAGGATGTTGCTGGATTCAGGAAGACAAAAGTGCTTCAGCTACACTTGTTTCATATTTGAAAAGTTTCAAAACCACAAAAGTTTGCCATATAATTATGTGGAAATTCCACGGAGTTGAAACTATTCTAACTGTCTTTGATTATTGTTTCAACCAATTTACTCAGGTTTGAAGTAAATCCAGGGGTCACCTCTAGCACCACATTTACTGATAATTAAAACACTGGCTACCTTCCATTCCTCCAGCTGAGCAGTGATTTTAACGGTTGCATGATTTTGTTTGCAGCTCAGCCACTGAACTCTTAAATTCATATAACTGTTCTGAAGGAACTCTTGGTGATGCCTTGCTATTTAACTCATTAGTTTGTTCCAGCTTTTCTTCTTTTGATACATCATTCTCTGACAATGCCTCATCTTTATTAGCTGAGAAGAGCAGATATCTCCTCTGTGCTGACGACTGGCGTAAAGAAAACATTTAGCTTCTCTGTAATGTCCTTATCCTCTTTGATTGCTCCCTTTCTTCTGTATTGATACACCTTACCCACCAACTCTCTGGCAGTCTACCAACCCCTGATAAACACTGAAACTATTTCTTGATATTTGTTTTTGGCTTTGGCTTTTATTCTCCCCCTCCTAATTTATATTTTATGCCTTACATTGCACTTTCCTTCTATTGGTTTCATCTGGGCTGGGTTTCCTTTTTTATGGGGAAATTAATATTATAGAGACTAAGTCTGAGAGTAAATTCATTCTATTTTCATATATTTATTCAGGTGACATGTCACTTTATTTCTTTATCTAAAATTGATTATTTCATAATTCAATTTGTCATTTATATTGAGTTTTGAGCTATCTGTAGATAAAGATACTGAGATACTCCGACAGCATCCTGAGATACTCTGACAATGTTCTTCCTGATCTTAATTCCTGAGCAGAGCTAGGCAGCAGTTTTCCTGCCCTGTGAAAATTTTCAAGATATATACAAAACATTTCTCCTAGCAAACTGAGACAAAACATCAAAATCTCCAAAAACTTTCATGAATCAAAAATCCCCAAAAATTTTTGAGTCAAGTTAGTTGAAACATTGCATTTCAATTTTGACTACTTTTACTTATTTACTATAATTAGCTTACATTTTAAAATAAACAGTTTCTTTTAACTGGAAAATGGGTTTTCTCATGTTATAAATGTCAAAACAAAAACATTTTGACAATTTTGAAACTTTTTGGGTCAAAAAATCAGCTGTGGAAAGTTTCAGTTTCAACAAATCAGCAATTTTTGATGAAAGAAAAGCTTCGTCAAAAAATTCCCGACCAGCTCTATTCCAGAGGGGTATGAGACTATGAAAATAACAAGGCAATTCCAAAAGAAGTTGATCCTATTGTACAACTCGAAAAAAATCAGTTAACAGATCCAGATCCAGATTGGCTCTGAGTAACTGCAGTTTCAGTGGCAGTCATCAGTGATCAGCCCTTCTTGAGGTTTGGCCCATAATGTGGAAGGGAAAGAAAAAAAAACCTGCTGGAAAGGTTTCAGATGAAGTGCTCTATGTTTAAATAGGCAAATGACAGACACCCGATATAAGCAGAACCCAAGGAAAAAGAGTGAGGGGGTGTCACAACTTTGTCAAGCACCCCCTCTTGGCCACTCACCAGACTGAATCCCACGTGTTTTAAACCTCTAGAGTCTGAGCAGAGTCCAAGCACAGAGAAGGCCTGAGGTCTCTCAGCCCACTCTTGAGGTGCAGATCCTCCATCTTACATCCCTTCAAGCAGTGAGTCCTCACGGTCCAACGGCCCAGCCCCTGCTGGGACCAGTGCTGTTCCCATAGGCAGCCCCCACAGCTTAAACACACCCTCGGTGTCCCGGAACTCCAGCTGTGTGGGCATTCTGGGTCCACAAGTTACGTGGTAGGGTAACACACAGAGAGACTTTGCATAGGATTCAAACACCATTGCTCTTTTCTTGAAAACACATTTCTATAGAAAAATAATAGACCTACATTCATTCCCTCCCACAATTTCCTTACCACTCCAGAGTATTCTCTGGGCTGGGTCAAAATTCTCTGGAGATGTCTAAGGCCTGGTCTACACTAGGGGGGGTGGTTCGAACTAAGGTACGCAACTTCAGCTACGTGAATAGCGTAGCTAAAGTCGAATACCTTAGTTCGAAGTACTCACCAGTCCTCACGCCGTGGGATCGAAGTCCACGGCTCCCCCGTCGATTCCGCCACCGCCGTTCACGGTGGTGGAGTTCCGGAGTCGACGGGAGCGCGTTCAGAGTTCGATATATCGCGTCTAGATGAGACGCGATATATCGAACTCCAAGAAGTCGATTGCTACCCGCCGAACCTGCGGGTAGTGTAGACATACCCTAAGACTCTAAGGCACTTTTGCTGCAGCACATGGCTTGTCTTCTCTACCAGGGAGCCTCCCTCTCCCAGACAGTCTTCTCTGGCCTTGGCTGGTCTGCGTCCTTCCTCTCTCTTTCCCAAAGTTTCTTGTTCCTGTCCCACTGATTGTCTCCAGTTTCTATGTCCCATCACTAACACCTGGTTCCTTTGTTCTGCTTCTCGTAATTTTCAACTCACCAAACTCCAGTCCTCCTACAGACCAGCAGGAGGAAGTGGCTTCTTCCCAGTTCCAGCTACCATCCTTAGCATACTTATTGGCAGGTCAGAGTAGTTAAAGCTAACTACTCCCCATTGTAAATAGTCTGGTGTGTATGTCCTATGACTTGGGCTATGGCTACACTTGCACTTCAAAGCGCTGCCGCGGCAGCGCTGCCGCGGCAGCGCTTTGAAGCGCTAAGTGTAGTCAAAGCGCCAGCGCTGGGAGAGAGTTCTCCCAGCGCTGTCCGTACTCCACCTCCCTGTGGGGAATAACGTACAGCGCTGGGAGCCGCGCTCCCAGCGCTGGGGCTTTGACCACACTGGTGCTTTGCAGCACCGCAATTTGCAGCGCTGGAGAGGGTGTGTTTTCACACCCTGCTGCAGCGCTGCAAATTTGCAAGTGTAGCCATGGCCTTGGTCAGTAATGGTAGATACATGTAGACATAGAGACATTCTATGATACAGCAATTCATAAAAACAACTTCATAATATCAAACAGAATTCATAAGTCCTCAAATCATCACAGTGGGTTTGTTTATTGCCAGAGAAATATTTGAACTCTATACTACTCTGTTTAAAATAAAATTTAGAAACTGCCCCAAGTACAGAGCACACAAGCAAAATTCGTCCATTTTTCCTCAGGGATTGACCCTGCTATGCAATAATTGGGAGCTAAAAGAGAATGTTGGATATTCATGTGTGAATGAGAGCGATCGAGGGCTAAATATCAATGAGCGATCTCCATTTATTATACTGCTGGCAAATCAAAACAATAAAACACAATAACTTACCGATACCATCAGCTCCAAAATGGCTTCTTCCTAAAAGATATTGTATTGAAAAAAGCATGTATACTGCCCATGATCAGAGAGCTTGACCTGGTGTATTCTCAGGGAAACACTCCCATTAGTGATGCCATCTTTCAGCAGTTCTGTCCTCCCATGATATTCCAGCATCTGCTCTTCATACTTATCCTGTCCCTCCTGATACAGGTGGACAACTGAATGATATTGGAATCGGAACCATCGCACCTCCATATTCTTAGCACTCATCCTGGGGGAGAGGTGGCAGGGCAGGACGGCCTCCCCACCTACGGAGGTGGTGATTGGATGGTCAGGTCCAGTCACTGTGAACTTTGCTGTGAAATGTACCAGTAGAAAAAGGTGATTAAGTCAGAGAGAAACTGAATGAACATTAATTTAGGTTCAACAGTGTGGCCGGGCACAAAAGTGAGCAGGGTGCCAACAGAAAGAGTGTGGATACAATGCAGCACTGGTGCTTACACTAGAGCAGCCCTGCTGTTCAATGAGCAATGGTTCAATTCTCTAACACAGACAGAGGGTATGAGACTAGTACCCACAAAGGCGAAGAGGCAGTGCCTGAGGCAAAATGCACTGAGGAAATGCCACAGTTTATCATCATTAGTAAAGCATCTTCGTCACAATTTGTATGAAACCTTAATTGCGCCCACTTGTGTGTGTTCATTATACTACAGTCTTTAATTACTTGAAAACATGGTATTTTTTCCATGGGAGCCCTGACTCATTCAGTGCACAGGGTGGATCGTGCTCACTGAATTAGCAGCTATTCAATGCTTTTTATCCTAATCATTCAGTGAGGGCTCCAGGCCATATTTACTGCCACCCTCCAAATCCTGCACTAGATATAGAATTATATTATCTACTCAAGAGCTTTTCTGTGGTGCTCATCCCTATCTGAGTGTGTCGACTCATACTAATGACTTTAACTTCACAACATTCTTTTGAGGTAGGGAGGTTTCGTTAGCTCCATTTTCCAGACGGGAAACTGAGGCACAGAGACATTGAGGCCAAAACTGTCCACTACCCTGAGACACCTAGGGCCTAATTTGCATTCTTATGGCATGTTACACGTCCACACCACACTCCCCTGGAATTCATTCGCAGTGGTGAATGTTTTTCACCTTTGCAAATCAGACCCCAAGCACTCACAGGATACTCTTGTGCCAGGGGCTGCAGGGAGCAATGCTGGGCTGTTAAACCAGCCACGTGTCCCTCAGGGAAATGCCAACCCCAAGAGGGGAAAATTCTTAACTGGGAGGACCTGGCAACTTTCTGAAGTCATGGCACTAGAATGCCGACAAAAACCTGGAACCAAGAGACCAGTTTGTGACTTGCATGATCTTCCAGGGTGAAAAGGCATGGTGAATGACATGAGGCTATAGTGTGAGAGAACTGGTACTTTTAGAAGGAGAAGGTATATGAGCAGGCAGAAATCTCATGGATAAACAGGAATTCCCACCTGATGCAAAACTGTGAATGTGCAGAGCAATGAAGAAAACGACATATCCAGGCAGAAAGGAGCTCACAGTGAAGCCATGAAAGAATGAGAAAATCGTCCTCTTCATTATAACTTGTTCTGAACAAAGAGGGAAACAAACAACCCATGTTAGCAAACTGCTGGGATTTCTCTACAAGTGCAGCGAATAAGCTGCAGGACACAGAGTGTTGCAGTAGGAAGGCCAGAAGCTTACAAACATGCCATATGAAAACAAGACTAAAGGTATTATTAAACCTTAGATTCTTGTATACAATGTTGCATGAAGCTGGCCAGATCTTTGATGTTACCCTGGTCCCTTTGTGTCTTCCCAGCAGTGCAGAGGGGCCAGAAAGCCAGTGTCGGCATCCAGCTGGGAATTCTGTCAGCGTAGGGGAATCCTCAGATGGTGTAAAGCCACCAGCTCTAGGTCACCCCCTTGCAGCCCCTCCATCTCTCCAGGGTTGTTGGGGTGTGGTGAGATGGAAAGGGTGTGACTGGGGTGCTGCCGAACTCCACTGATCCCCAGCAGATGTGAGGGCCCTTGGGGGCTGCTGCCTGCTGAGGCAAGATGGAGAAACCCTGAGGCTGCTTTTCATAATGCCTGGATCTGAATTGGCTCCTGGCAGCCCCAGGTACTGGGGCAAGTGGAAAAATGGTGAAAAGCTACTTTTGTCCTTCCTTCCCCCATGTAGGTCCAGCACTCAGAGCACAGTGCAGCTCTCAGACTGTCAGCATGAGTCTGTATCTATTGGGTTTCCGGGAAACGGGGCGGGTGGAAGCCCGCCCCATGCTAACAGATTCCCCCTTCCCCCTCCCCAGCCTAAGGGGAGGATCCACAGGACCGCAGAAACCCACTAATTGCGGGGGACAACTAAAAAAAGAACAGGGACAGGAGTGCGGTCAAAGCATGAGTATGTAGCGGGGTGGTTACCCCACTCCTACCCTGAAGGGCTTGAAACAGCCCTGGGGGAGGGCTGTGGCAGGGGAAAAGCTGGGTGGATTGGGGAAGTGGCTGCAGCTGCCCTGCCCCAATCAGGCCCCAGCTGGCCTGTATAAAAAGGCTGTGAGCTATAGGCCCAGAAGCCCAGTCAGTCTCTCTCTCTGCATTCAGAGGGAGAAGAGCCTGGCTGCAGGGAGCTTAGCCAAGTGCCTAGAGTGGAGCAGGGCTGGGGAAAGGCCAAGGGAGCTGGGGAGCTCTGGCCTAGGAAAGCTGCAGGCCTAGGGTAAGGCTAAAGAGGCACTTGGGTTGCAGGTGGCAGCCCACAGGTAGGCAAGGCAGAGGCAGCAGGTCCAGACCCCCCTTGCCTGTGATGAGTGACTGATACACTGCTGTCTGCCCCAATGAATGGGGGCTAAGTGGTGACTGGCAGTAGCCAAGAATGAGGTGGGAATAGGGGGTTCCCAGGGAGGGGAGACCCTAAGACCCCTGGCCATACACCCCCAGATAACAGGGCACTGGGTCTGGGAAGGACATGAGGGCTAAGCAGGGGGGGACACTGGCCTGCAGAGGGCGCTCTGGAGGCATGGAACTAACTAAAACTGAGCCAAGTTAACTCTGCCATGAAGACAGAGCCTGATGAAAACAGGCGCTAACTTTTGTTTTTCCCAGTGGATGCTCTGGCCCTGCTCTGCCCCGAGGCCCTGCTCTGCCCCGAGGCCCTGCTCCCGTGGGTCCCCCAGGTCCTGCCCTCACTCTGTCTCTTTTCACCCCTACTCTGCCCCCTCCCCGGAGGCCCCGCTGCCTACTTGCAACTTGCTCCTCTCCATCCCCTCCACGAGCCTCCCTGCCCACCCATCAGCCTCTCGCTCCTCTTCGCCCCATCCCACAGGCGCCTCCCACAGCTGCTCGCTGATCAGCAGCCAGCCCCAGGACCTGCACAACAGCTGATTGGCAGCCAGCACCAAACAGCTGTGGCTGGTGGGTGCTGGGCACTTCCTATTTTTTCCATGGGTGCTTGGGCCCCAGAGCATTCACCGAGACACTGCCTATGCTGCTAGCGCAGAACACAGCCCCCAGATTAGATACAGCAGGATGAGGAAATAAAAATTCTTTTCCAACTACCAGAAAACGCAAAGCAAAGAGGTGACTCCTCTGAGTGTTTCTCTGCAGACCATGAATCAGGAAGCTGCTGCATGTCTCTTCAGATACCAGTTTAAAGCAACCTGACTGTAAACAACAAGCCATTGTCCATGTCTGACTCAGAGCCCAGGGAACCGGTCTGAGTGGTTTGCAAAGAATTGTACAGAGGTGAGGAGAAGTTCATACAAATAAATGTTTCTGCTAAGACTCCAAGCTCCAAAATGTTTCACTAGTAAATATTTTGCATGATTGCCATATCTGGAGCAGTCAATCAATTAACGACACAGAAATTTTGTTTTTAAAAACTTTCTCTATACTTGGACACCCCCATAGACCTCAAGCACACAGAGAGCAAACAGACACAAATACAAACAGAACGTTACACACAGCTGTGTCCTCTTCCTGATGCTCAGGGAAGTCATTCCAAAGGTCACTCCTCACCCACCAGCTCTATGTGTCCTGCCTCGGTCACCACAATTCCTTGGTAACACTGCCAAACAGTTTCACATTCCAAAGTCACAGGGACATTCTGCAGAAAGGCGCCAAGGCCTGAAGAATCCTCTGATTCCACAACCAACAAATTCACCCCGGCCATGCCACCAGCATCCAGAATCTGAGCTTTTGGCCCAGCCCACTATGGCACTGTAGGGGGGCCATTAAAACTTGTCTCTGGCTAGGGAAGACTTTCACCCATACAGATGCTGTGTGACACAGCCGCAGGCTCTGCATCAAAGGGCCCCATGCTGGGAGTGAAGCTTGGAGTTAGCAGGCTGGTAGGGAACGTGCTGCAGGCAGAAGGAGGTGGGTCCATACTGTTAGCACGATGGACATTTTTGACAGTGCTGCCGCCCATAGGCGGCCCACACTGGGCTCCTGTGACTTAGGGTAGCTCTCCTGGCTACCTTAAATTACAGTGGGGGATGGTTTATCCCCCTCCCTCACCACAGAGCAGCCTGGAATACCAAGGATGCAAAAGTGGTGTGAAGCGACCCATCTCCCCCAGAGCTGTGAGTTCTGTGGTGCACGTCCCAGAGGCCCAGCACAGTATCGCACCCTCTAGATGCAGGGTTTCTAGACCTTGTGGTTGCAGAGAGAACTCTGAAAAGGAACTGAGTGTAGGTGATGCAATGACGCCTGCCTGAGTCTGCAGACAGCCTGAAACAATACCACTAAGAAATGGGAACTTCTCCAGTCCTCACAGCTCAGTGGACTCATGATGCCACAGAATTCACAGGTTGCCCAGAGTTTTATTTTCTGTGTCCCTGCCCTGCTGCAGACAGGAGTAGGGGGAGCTGTAAACGAGTGGCATTCCCACCCCACTCCAGAGTCTGCACACATAGGCGGCAGGTTTGTATAATTTTTGGTGGTGCCCAAAATGGTGGGGCCTCCCCCCCACTCCCGCCCTGTAAGCTGATATATATATTTTATTAAATAGTGTGAACATGGACTGGAAGCCGTAAGCATTTAAGTTTCTCTTTATTGTACAATGTCACTATCAGAAAAATCCATTGCTGATTATTAGTGGTCCTACAAATCAAGAATTTGTTGCTGGGATAAAATGAATCTACAACACGTCAGCGCCACAAGATTACAAGGGTCAATTAAAAGTGGAAAGTCAGAAGCAGCTTCAATATACAGTATTATATTTTGTGGTAATGTTCTTAATGTTTTCTCTGAATACTGTGTGGGTGCCTCAGCTTCCCCTGCATGATGCCAACTGAAGGTGTTGGGGACAAAGAGATCAGGTGGCCTCCTTGTCCAGAAGAGAAACAAAGGCCAGAGGAGGGAATGTCAGTTTGGAGCTGGCTGGAGAAATGGGGAGAGGCCCAGAACTTGGGTCTGGGCTCCCCCCACCCCAAGATGGACCTGACTGAGGGATCCTGTTTTCTGTACCTACAAGCTCTATTCTAGCCTGTGTTCCTGTCATCTAATAAACCTTCTGTTTTCCCGGCTGGCTGAGAGTCACTTCTGACTGCAGAGTTGGGGTGCAGGGACCTCTGGCTGCCCCAGGACCCCGCCTGGGCAGACTCACTGCAGAAAGTGCATGGTGTGGAAGGGCATGCTGAATGCTTCTGAGGTCAGACCCAGGAAGGTGTAAGCTTCTTGCCCTGGAGACAGTATGCTCAGAGAGAGGAGGCTCCCCCAGAGTCCTGACTGGCTTTGAAGGAGAGGTTCCAGAGCATCCCAGCATCCCCTTCCACACCATGTACTTCCCGGAAGTCCGCATAGGCACTCTTTTCCAGGCATTAGGAGGCCACATGAACTCTTTGTTCTCCAACACGTTCAGTTGGCACCTTGCAGGAGAGCGGCCCAGGCCATCAGTTGCCCGGAGACAGGGTTTCGGCCATTCTCTGTGCAGACAGCATCACACTGGCCCTCTAGGGCTCTACAACAATCACACCCCCTTATCCCACCATCTAAATTGTTAAGAAATGCATAGGGGAAACTGAGGCACCCACACAGTATTCAGAGAAAACATTAAGAACATTCCCACTTTGTAACACCTGTATATGACTAGTTATATACTTTAAAG